>NW_027555736.1:144332667-144835167 GCF_003287225.1 Phascolarctos cinereus
GGCCCAGTGCTCCATCCACTGTGCCACTTACCTAGCAGAGAGAGCACTAGTGACCTGAGCCAATAACGCACAGTGAATAGAATATGGGTTTGGAATCAGGAAGACCTGAATTTGCATTCAGCCATTGACATTTACTATTTGTGTAATCCTGGAGGAGTCTCTTAATCTGCCTTGGTTTCCCTCTTTTCAAAAGTAAAACGAAACAAACAAACAAACTGTAATACTTACCTTGCAGGGTTCTTATGAGGTTTGAATGAAACCAAAAAATTAGAGCTCTAGAGGTGGAAAGGGCCTCAGAGGCCAGATGAGGAAACTGAGGCCCAGAGAGGTTAAGTGATTTCTATCCTAGGTCACACATGCAGTCAGCATCGTGCTATATGTAAAACACCACCACCATCATCACCAACAACACCTGCTTTAACGCGCTAAACAGGATGTCCCAAAAAACTTGGGGAAGTTTTAAGCTACTAATATTAATTGTTGTTGTTGTTGTTATTGTCACTGACGCCTCCCCAGTGTAAACCATATTTCCCCAGACTTGTGATGTTTGGAGGCTGACCTGAGGTCCTGCACTGTCTGACTGATGAAGATAAATTAGCGGAAGGGCAACAGCCATCAGCACCACTCGGTTGCTGGCTGTGTGTCTGGAGCTCTGAGCTCTAGGTCACTGGCTGGTCCTCTGGGACTTCAATGTTTCCTTGTAGCTAAGACAACAGGCTCTACTGGGGCTGGCCCACAGCAGAAAAGATCAAAGAGCAAGACCCGAACTAATCACTGTTAGTAGCAGGAAGAGATTTCTTGCCAAAAGTCACCCTGATTTGATTTCCTCTGTGTGTGTGCGTGTGTGTGTGTGAGAAGGGGGGGGAAGAGACAGACGCAGAGACAGAGAGACAGAGAGATAGACAGACAGACAGACAGACACACACACACACACACACACACACACATCAAGGGAAGGAGATGTTTTCCGATATTTTCCCCTGGGTCACATTCATTCAGCTCCACGGTCAATCTGCACTGATGCAGGAGAGGGTCAGAAGATGAAAGGGCGGGTACCTCAACCTCAGACAAGTAGCTCAGAGATAGCCATTGCTGTGGAAACAGGGTATTGAATCAATCGGCACATTCTCTTTCAAGAACCGAAGAAAATTGGACTTAAGAAAGTGAAAATCAAAGATTAAGGCTTGGACTCGAAGTGATTTAATGACACTTGTGAGAAGGTGTAAATGGTTTGTCAGCCTTGGGCCTGACGGCATGTAGTTACTCCAGAGGTCCATGAGGTGGCGCCCAGGTTGGCTCACAGGGATCTTTGCCCAGGCTCTTGCTGGAATCCTCCCAAATGTGCCAGTATCTGGTGAAATGGGAAATGTCGGAATCATAGGATCTCAGAGTCGGAAGGGACCTCAGAGCCTGCCTAGCCCTGAGTAAGAATGCTCTCAGTAATATAACCAACAAAAGCGCATCCGGACAGCGCTTAAAGGCCTTCAGTAAGAGGGAACCTCTTCTCTGCCAACGCTGCCCATGCTCCTATTTTGATAGCTCTGTTGGGAAATTTTTCCTGACATTGAGACTAAATTTGACTTTTCTGTACTTGTATGCATTGCTCCTTCTTCTACCTTTTGGGGCCAAACAGAGCAAGTGCAATCCTTTTTCTACCTGACAAGTAGAAACAATTTTTTTTTTATCAGCAAGCATTTATTTTCTCTTTTCCCCCAACAAATTGGAAAAATAAAATAAAAGCTCTTGTAATAAATATAAATAAATAAATGTGTCAAAACACATTCCCTGAATTTTCTATGTCCAAAAATGTATGTTTCATTGTGTATCTTGAGCCCAACATTTTGTTGGAAGTTGGGAGACATGCTTCATCATATGTCCTCTATAATCAGCTGACAATTTTTAAAATAGAAGACCTGGCTTAAAATCCTGTCACACACACACACACACACACACACACACACACACACACACACACACACCAGCTGTGTGACCCCTGGCAAGTCACTTAACTACTCTGTGCCCTAGTTTTCTTAGGGATTGGATTTGATGGCTGCTAAGATCTATTCTAGTACTAAATCTATGATTCTAAAAGTAGTAGAAAACAGGTATCATGCCCCTCCTGAACCTTCTTTTTTCTAGGCTAAACATTCTTTGTTCCTTCTCTTGATTGTCATATATTCCATTCATGATTCTGGTTGCCTTTGATTAGATGTTCTCGAGCATTCTTTTTATAATTATTTATACTTTTAGAAAGAGGAGTTCTCAGAACTAGATGCAAAGATCCAGCTATGGTCTGACCAGAGTAGGGTATAAGCAGGATTATCCTCTCCTTATTGCTCAAGTCTATATCCTCTGAATGTAACCCAAGGCTGCATTTGCTTTTTTGACCGCCACATCATACTTTAGAAATCCACTCAAATTTCTAGGTCAGTTTTCAGACAAGCTGTTTCACTCTGCCTTCCTGTATTGTACTTGTGAAATTGATTTCTTGATCCCCAATGTAAAATTTGACACTTATCTCTGTTAAATTTCATCTTATTAGATACAGCCCTGTTTTCTAGGCAAATAATAACTAGCATTTAAATAGCATTTTAAGGCTTGCAAAGCAACTTGTAAATGTTATTCTCATTTCTGGATCCTGATTCTATGAATGAATGAATAATGAATAAGAACTTATTATGCATTTACTATGTGGAAAGCATTGTGCTAAGCTCTGGGGATACAAATAGAAAAGTAATCATATACATACACACATGTGTGTGTGTGTGTGTGTGTGTGTGTGTGTGTGAAATGGTGGCCTTCTCTAGCATGGGGTGGGGAGTGAGGAAGGGAGATAGTTTAGAATTTAAAATGTAACAAAAATAAATTAAATTAATTTAAAAAGAAAAGCCATCATATTCTAAAGGAGAGACAACACCCATTATCCTGTGTGTTAACTCTCATTTCTAGCTTTGTGTCATCTGCAAATTCAATACGGATGCCCTGTCTACCTTCTTTACCTTTCTACTCTCAATCTCTCTCCCCTCTCTATTCCGTTCCTTATACAGCTGTCAGATAATCTCCCTCACGCCCAACCCTGAGCTTGTCATTCCCCTGCTCAAAAACCTTCAGCAGCTTTCCAGTAACTATAGAATAAAATCTGAACTTAGCCTGGCATTTAAGGCTCTTTACAATATGCTTCCAACTTACTTTCAAGTTTTATTTCACTTTATTTTTCTTCATGACCTTTATTTTTGCTGTACCTAGCATATCTGACACCCCAAGTAGATAATTTTATACCCCCTCTTCAACAGGAAAAAATTATTCTCAGTAATAATTATAAAATGGAACAAATAATAATGGCCAGAAAAGAAATGCAGTCAGTAAAAATTTTCTTTTATCGAACCTCAAAAATCATGTTGGTTAAAAAAAAGAGGAAAACATATGACAGTTCAACAAAGGGGGTGGGAAGTAATGGATTACACATAAAAAACCCCTCAAAGCAGCAAAAATTAGAAGAAAAGCAGGAACCTGGGGCAGGGGGGAATCATTGCAGTAAATTTCTCTGATAAAGGTCTCATTTCTAAAATATATAGAGAACCGAGTCTAATTCGTAAGGATAAGAGCCATTCTCCAACTGATATATGGTCAAAGGATTTGAATAGGTAGTCTTCAGGAGAGGAAATCAAAGCTATCACTAATTATTTAAAAAAATGCTCCAAGTCACTAATAAATAGAAAAATTAAAATTAAAACAACTCTGAGGTACCGCCTCACACCCATCGAATTGGCTAAGCTGACAAAAAAGGAAGATGGAAAATGCTGGAGGAGATGTAAGAACAGATACAATGATTGTTCTCCTTTGGGTTTGAAGAGGACCAAAACGACACCACTATGTCAGGGCCAAGGCGCAGTGTGTCCGACTGTGGCTGATCAGACCAATGTGAGCTTAGAAGGCTCTACCACAGGTTGGGCACAAATAGTCCGCATGAATATTTGGATTGGAAATGTCTCTAAATTTGTGCATCTCACATATCTTTTGAGCTACTGAAATTCTGCTTCGCTCTTAGGGCACAGTGCCTTCTTTGATGGGAGCATGCCATGCTGGGCAGTTCTATGCCAGTGTCCCCCCATTTCTCACAACTGATTCCAAAGTTCTTCAGAGAGACCTTGAGGGCTCTAAACAAATTCTGAAGCAGCAGAACCCACAAAAAGACAGAGTGAAACAAATTTCCAGCCCAAGACAACCTGGATGATTGATCAGAAAGGTGTATCGCGTCTGGCTGGGGGCGCAGCGCAGCGTGGCATGGGCACTCAGGCCACAGCAAACCTAGAGCAGGCCTCAGAGGACTGAATCTTGGGCAGCTGTGGAGGTTTCCAGAATCCTCAATCCACGAATGCCAAAGACAACTTAGAAGGTCAGTGGGAAAAGTCTGTTTCTGTCGGTGCTGAGAGAGGAAGGCGGGGTTTCAGCTCCATTCCCCCAAGAGCGTGGCCCTGGGGGGGCAGCTGCTTCCTGAGCTTCCAGCCCACAGACTGAGGGGGAATCCAGTGGCTGATCAGAGAGGGATTTCAGGGATCTATTTGCCAGTGCTGAGGCAGTAGTCTCTTACTTTGCCCGTGTTTGGATCTGGGTCACAGTTCTGGGTGGCGGCGCTGGAGTGAGGAGGAACGCTGGCATGGAGGAGCTTGTAGTGGCTGTGGAGAGGAACCCCTCCTCACAGTTACGGGACAGAAAGGAGTACTTGTGGTCACAGGCCAGGAAAGGAGTAAACACCTCGCCCCTTATCACACCACCTTGGAAGAACTGAAAATTTACAGGTCCCTACAAGTATCTCTGAAAACAGCTATACAAACCCCTGAAGCTTAGGACAGTACGCTCTCCACATCGGAAGCAGACTCTTACCTTAACAAAGAGTTTAAAACTCAAGTAATTGGCTGGGATCATGAGCAAGCAGTGCAAAAAGAGTCAGACTATATTATTATCTTACTTTGGTGAAAAAGAAGATCAAAATATACAACCAGAAGAAGACAACAAAGTCAAAGCTCCTACATCCAAAGCCTCCAAGAAAAATATGAATCAGTCTCAGGCCTTGGAAGAGCTCAAAAGGGATCTTGAGAAGCAAGTAAGGGAAGCAGAGGAAAAACTGAGAGTGATGCAAGAGAGACCTTGAGAGTGTCCTTGTATTGCTTCTCCTGACCTCCATGTAAGCACTGCTTTATGTGAATTCTTTGTAAAATAGTCTTTTAGGTAAATGTATGTTTGACGTTTGTACAACATGGCCAGCCCACTGGAATTGTCTCTCTGCTGTAGAATTTGAATGCTTGGTAGTTTAGCTCGAGAAAGACCTTAGTGTCTGATACCTTACTTGCCAGGTGATCTTCAGAATCTTCCTAAGACAATTGAGATGAATCAGCTAATCACTTGCCTCGAATGCCACAGGTATACTGTCTAGGTTTCACGGGCGTACAACAATGAGGTCAGCACAATGGCTCTGTAGACCTTTGGTTTGGTAGGCAGTCTAATACCTCTTCTCTCTTACACTTTCCTTTGGAGTCTCCCAAACACTGAACTAGCTCTGATAATGCGTGTGTCAACTTCATCATCTATATGTATATCCCTGAATAGTATACTGCCAAGGTAAGTGAACTTATCCACAGCATTCAAAATTTTTCTATTTGCTGTAACTGGTGGTACCACATATGGATGGTGTAGTACTGGCTGGTAGAGAACCTCTGTTTTCTTGGTGTTAATTGTTAGGCCAAAATTAGCACAGGCAGCAAATAATCAATCCCTACTGTGTTGTACCTCAGCCTCAGAGGCTGCATTGAGTGCATAATCATCTATGAACAAAAAGTCGAGCATGTATTCTCCCACCACTTTAGTCTTGGCTTGTGGCCCTTTCAAGTTCCTGTCAGTATAGTAGCTGACCTTGATGCCATTTTCATCCTCATGGAAGGTGTCTGACAACACCAAGGAAAGCATCATGCTAGAAAGCATGGAAGCAAGCCTGCTTCAAGCTATCGGTGACTAAGAAATCATGAGAGCCTTGTCCACTATCCAGAATCCATGCAAGCATGCCATCATGTAACTGATGTACAATACCAATGAACTTTTCTGGGTGACCAAATTTCACCATAATTTTCTACAACTCCATAATTTTCCACAATTGACAGCATCAAAGACCTTCATTAGATCGATAAATGTTGTGTACAGACCTCTGTTCTGCTCCTGGCATTTCTCTTGGGCTTGTCAAGCAGCATACACCATATTGACCATTCCTCAGCCCTTTCTGAAGCCACCTTGCTCTCAGGTAGATGACCATCTTCTAGGTAAAGGATCAGTCTATTAAGAAGCACTCTGGCATGAATCTTGCTGGCAATGGCTAAAAGGGAGGACCATCCCCCCCACACATACACCTGTGATTGTCACAAGACAACCTATTTCCCTTTTCTTTATAGAGATGGACAATGGAGGCATCCTTGAACTCCTAGGGAATAATTTCCTCTTGTCATATAACCCAGAAAATTTCTGTCAGCTTTTGTATCACCAGTGGATCTCCTGCCTTGTAAGTCTCAGCTGGAACAGCATCAGCACCAGGTGCTTTGCCACACAAAAGGAGCCTAATGGCATTTAAAGCCTCTTCTTCATTGGAAATTTGGCTAGAGAGGAATTGACTTCAGTCTGAGGTATTCTTCAGTGGCTTCAGCATTGGTTGCTGACAGTCTGTTGAGAGTACTATGGAGTTTTCAGCCCATCTCTCCAGGATCGTGTCTTTATCATTAATCAACGTGGCTCCATCAGCGCTGAGTAGTTGAACTGCACCATTGGTCTCTGTCCCATAAATAGCCTTCAGGGCATCATGAAAGTGCTTTGGATTGTTACTATCAGCATAAAACTGAATCTCACCTGCCTTTTTATTAAGCCAAAAATCCTGCATCTTTCTAAGTTTTGCTCGTACTTTACTTTTGATCTAGTTAAATGCCGCCTTTTTAGAAGCAGATGAACTATCCTGCTGGAAAGTCCTGTGGAGTTCTCATTTTTCATTTAGCAGCTTCTGGATTTCTCTATCATTTTCATCAACCCAATCTTGATGTTTGTGAGTGTTTTGGCCCAGATGAGTAAATTCGGTGCTGTACACCAAATCTCTGAAAGCTGCCCACTCCTTTTCTGCTCCACTTTTGCCAGCCCTGTGATGACTTCACTTTCCTTCCAAGTTAGCAACAACTGTTCACGGTCAGAGAAACATTCTAATCTGTTGACATTCAGTTTTCTGGTAGTTGTCTTGCCTGGGGCCACTGCTTTTGTTGAACGCAAATATTTAGCTTGGAGATGTCTATGGGCAGTCTAGCACTCTGTGGTCACACATTTTCTTTGTCACTCTCACAGCCTGCCAGTCTCTGCTTCTTATAATGACGTAGTTTATTAAATACCAGTGTCTGCTTCAAAGGTACATCCACAAAATTTTATTGCATTTAGGTAAACAAAAGACGGTGTTGATGATGAGAAGGTCATGAGTTCACAAATCTTCAATATTAGTGACCATTTCTGTTGCTGTTTCCAAACCCAAGGACTCCTTGCCATATCTGATAATCTGTGCCTATTCTGGCATTAAAGCCATCCAGAACTACAAGCTTGTCCTCATTTGGAACATTGATGATGAGGGTCTCCAGGTCTTCATGAAATTTTTCTTTGACCTCATCAGGGTTCATCATGGTGGGAGCATACACATGGATGATGGTGGCGTGGTGCTTTCCTTAAAGTGGCAATTGAATTGTCATGTGTCTGTCATTCACTTCTTTTGGGAGGCATACAAGCTTGTTGAGTAGATCAGTTTTGATTGCAAAACCTATGCCAGCGTCATGGCGCTCTCCTTCCCTGTGGCCACTCCAGAAAAAAACACGTATCCAGCTCCAACTTCTGCAAGCTGACCTTTATTTGCCAGCCTTAATTTCACTCAGGGCTGCTATTTGGATGTGATACCTGCTGAGTTCTCTTGCAATGAATGCTGTTCAACTTTAAGGCCTATTGGATTTTGTGTTGTCCATAAGAGTGTGCACATTCCATGTACTGATGGTAAGTAGAATCATCTTCACAAAAGGTTGTGCATATTTTTTTGTGTGCTTTGACAGCAGAGTAGGACCCCAACCTGCTGAGGCAAACAGGCCAGGATTGGGTGAAGTAGACAATTTTTAGAGCACCTTCTCTAGCCCCTTTCTCACACCAGAAAGTGAGCAGTGTGGTCCTCACAAAGGTTGCTCAGACACCCAGGGGGCTGCTGAATCCCACTGCAGCTTTAGTCCAGTGAGATGACCCTGTGACCGCCTGTGTACAGGGTTCTGACTACAGTTCCCAGAGTACCCGAATCTGCTGCTTCATCACAAGCCTGTTGCTATAGGACTTTGAAGTAGGTAAAAATGGTAAAATGGTGTAGGTTATGTCTTTTGACTTGTGCGTAAATTGGATTTAAGGGCAGCAGAGTTGTGCAAAGTCATTGGCCTTACTCTCTGTGTCATCTGTGTCCCGTGTTGACAAAAGTCAAGGTGGTTGGTGATGGCTCAGGATACAGTGGATGACCTTGGCATCTTTGATGTCTAACCAAGTTCTAAGTGCTCCACAGTACCTACCTGACCTGCCTCACTGGCTTTAGAACAAATTGTTCTCATCCATACCACTAGGGAGATTGTGTATTTAGAGCTAGAAGGTCATCCAATAGCCTCCATTATTTATTTATTTATTTTTAAGTAGATAGACAGTATCAGAGCCATCCTGACAACAACCTACCTGGGTAATCCAGCACCAACAGTGTGACCCTTGACAAATTACTTAACTTTTCAGTGCTTGAGGCAATTTTCCAAGACCAGAAGTTGCAGAAAAGGTGCAGACCTCCACTAGAGGAGGAAGATTCGATACCAGGGAGTTTCCTATATACCAGTAAAATCACAGGTCCAATCTTTTATCCCTATCCTTTGGTGCTGTCCTCTTTCTGAGGTAGCTTGTAAAATATGATTCAATACTTTCAAAACTGTGTGGCCTTCAGAAGGGATTTCCTCTGTGTGTGGTCTTATTTAGGACAGTAGCTCTCCCCCACATCTTAAATGCTATTTTGCTTTTCTTTGGGGTAAAGGTGTTAGGTTATATCCACAGTTATGGACCTACTGTGTTGAGTGCACTATGTTAGATTTTGGGAAAGATGATGATAATATTGTAACTGACATTTCTATACTGTAGCAGTTTGAGGTTTGTCAGAATTATAGGTTATCTCTTTTGAGTCTCACAAAAACCTGATGAGAGGTATTCTGTTGTTCAATTCTGTCCAACCACCGTTTGTAGTTTTCTTGGCAAAGATATTAGAGTGGTTTGCCATTTCCTTCTCCAGCTCATTTTACAGATGAGGGAACTGAGGTAAACACGGTTAAGTGACTTGCCCAGGGTCACAGTAAGTGTCTGAGGCCAGATTTGAGCTCAAGAAGATGGGTCTTCCTGACTCCAGATCCAGCACTCTGTGCACTACAGCGCCACCTAGAGTCCCCAAGGAGAGATTGTCTCTACTTTATGGATGAGGAACCCGCATCTCAGAGTTTAAGTGACTTGCCCATGGTCCCACAGTTAGTAAATGAGGACGGCAGGATTTGAATCCAGATCTTCCTGGCTCCAGAAGAATGCAATGTTTATTCAAGACAGTCCCTGCCCTCCTAGAGGGCAGTCTACTTATAGGAATAGTAGACTTACAGTCTACTACGGGGATAAGAGACAACCACATTACACAAGCTGATATGTTGCCTGCATTAGGCAAAACAAAGTGCAATGAGAGGTCTAAGAGAGAAAGACCATTTACTGGCCTGGGAAATCAGAAAAGCCTTCCTGGGAAAGGTGGCTTTTGAGTTAGAACAGCTAAAGCATGCATAAGAATTCAACAGATGAGGAGAGCTTGGAAACCTGTAAATTACGAGGCAGGAAATAAAGGGAGGTGCCCATCCAGAGGACAAAAAGGGGCTCAGAGCAGTGCTGCGAGCACCCCAGCACCAATTTTCACACACCATTTTTGAAGGCCTGTTACATGTAAAGCTCGATTCCAGGTGATAGATGGACAGACTCCCTAGGGTGCGAACTCAGAGCTGGGAGGTAAGGGAGTACTGTTGCTGCCCTAGCATTGCTCCCCGCCCCATTCCCACCTCCAATCGCCTGCCTACCATTCTTCCCCGCCACCCCGAATGCAGCTGAGGCGCCCCCGCCCCTCCCCGTACGCAGCACTGGCGAAGCTGCCCCTTCTGATTCCCGACAGGAGCGCGCCCAGCTCCAGCTGTTCCCGCGCGTCATCGCCATTGACCCGGGCCTGGGTCCGGCTGCTTCTGTGCGCGTTCGGTCCATCAGGCTCCGCTTCTCTCCCGCTGTTGGCAAGGCCAGGGAGCTCTCAGTACTGGGGGGCTGGAGCCGAGGCGGTGGAGGCAGGCGTTGGCAGCGTCACCAGAGTCATGGAGGAGCAGCCAACCTTGGAACAAGATTGCCGTGAGTCCCTGCGTCTGGGGCGCATTGCCCTGCGGGGGTGCTGTCCTCTTCCCTACCTCTGGGGAGGAGGTGTGTGGGGAGGTGAGGGTATCTTCCCTGGGGAAGGCTCCTTCTGTTGCCCGGAGCGCGTCTGAGGAGGCTCTCGGCCGCCTCCGGGCCCGGCTGTAAGCCCAGTGGTTCTGGGCCACTGAGCGCTTTGGTGCGCGGGCTTTAGCGGTTTCCCTGTTCCCAGACAGACAGGTGGGAGGACTAAAAGTGCTTGGCGAGATTTCTTAAGCCTGTGTTCCCTGTGGGGTTGAGGAGTCGCTTGGAGAGGGGTGGGGGGAGGCTTGCACTCCATTTTGGTTTACAATTCCGATTTAGTCATTTGCAGTCGTCCCAAAGAGCTAAGACACCCTTTCCCTGCTCATTCCAACCCATTTGCACAAACTGACCGTGTTAGATACGTGGTGGAGTGGGAGCAGCCCTGAGCTGATCTGGGAACGATTCCCCACACAAATGATGGAAACAGTGGGAAGGGAATCTTACTTAGAAACCTCAGAGGACTTTTATTTGCACTCTGAGGTAGTTTAGTTTCGAAGTCATGGAATTCCCAAAATTGGAACTGCTAGGGTTCGTTTCATTTTACAGATGAGTAAACTGAGGCCCATAGAAGGCAAACGATTTGCCCAGGCTCAAAGAAGGGTATATGGGAAGGTCGATTCCTAAAAATCATCTTCACTTGGATTATACCCAGCGCTCTATATTATTGGAGCAGGATCTGAATTTGGGTTGGTCAGGTCCACACCACTGGAGTCTGCCAGTTCTTTGTCCAGAATGTCCAACCCGGGGTTCTTCTGAGAGTACTCAATCCGTGTTGGCACCTGAGTGGCTGAGACAGAGCTGACCAGCAGCAAAAAAAAAAAAAAGCTGGTTTCACTATGGTCGGCGTTTGAGGTGTTTGTTCGCTACTGCAGAGAGAGAAAAATGTGTTTGCTGAAATTAACCTTAACTCCTAGGAAACATGAAGAGCCTTGGTCAAGCTGGAAAATGATGAAGGGGGTGGATTGGATGGCCTCCAGGGTCCAGCTCTAGATCCTTGATCTGTGACTGAGGGGGGGGTAGACCAGGAATAGTCACAGCATCATGGCAAGACTTTCCCTGACTAGTGTATCTACCATTTGTCTCTAAAGTTACTCTTCTCCTGGTTTGGAGGCAGGGCCCACACAGGCAAAATGTGTCTTGGGGGCTATTCCCTTCCCCTTTTCGTGCCCCTTTCCTTCCTGGCACCTCCAGAGGCCAGTGCCTTCACGTTGTCTGCTAGCTATCCAAAGCTGTCCCTAGCAGTGCTGCACCTAAGTCTCCCCCAGGTGCCCCAGGTTCAAAAATGACCTCCATAGACTGAAAGGTCAGCCCCTTTTCTCCACCACTTCATCTCTCAGTGGAGCTAAAGATCTGGAGGAGAGCAGTTGCCGGCAGTATAGTATAGTAGGGGTTAGGTCACTGGACTTGGAGGCAGGAAGACCTGGCATCAAATCCCACACAAAATACTTACCAGCCATGTGACTCTGCGCAAGTCAATGTGCCTCGGTTTACTCATCTGTAAAATTATGGGGTTGGACTTTATGGCTTCTAAGGTCCCTTCCAGCTCTAACTCTGTGATCTCATATTATAAATTAATTCTCATTTTGGGTAGGCTGTTCCAGATGACTTCTTAAAGCCCATTTTCTCACCTCAAGTTTCCATAAACGCATACTGAGGTGTATAATCTTTCAAGTCAACAAACCTTCAGAGAATATCTGGAAGGCAAAGTGTATATTCTAGGGGAAAATCGCTGCTTGGCAGTTAGGTCTGTTGCCTAGATCATTTTCTTGTTTTATCTGAGGAGTGTCAGCCATCTGCCCCATGAATACACAGTGGAGTCCAGGACCTATCCACAAACATTACAACTTGACCGAGGGTTTGGTCGTAATAAAACATCAAGATTATGGAGACCTGGGTGGTTCTGCCTCTGGCCAGCAAATATTTACCCTCAAGAAATGGAATATCATGTTAGTGAAGGAAAGAGGTCTACAACTGCCAGCTCCATTATTTTTATTTATTTTTTATTTTTTGATGAGGGCAATTGGGGTTAAGTGACTTGCCCAGAGTCACACAGCTGGTGAGTGTTATGTGTCTGAGGTTGGATTCGAACTCAGGTCCTCCTGACTCCAGGACTGGTGCTCTATCCACTGTGCCACCTAGCTGCCCCTCCATTATTATTTTTTAATAAATGCTTACTGATAATCTTTTGTTTGTACATCATCTAGTTTTCCTTCTGTATCCCTTCTCCCCCATCACATAAGAATTTTTAAAAAGAAGAAAAAAATTCAGCAAAAACTACACCAAAAAAATCTGATATTATATTAGTGCTGCAACAAATATCTGATCAACTTGGAGGTTGCCTTTCTTGATCTAACAGAGACACTAAAATGAGTTATCTCTCAGTCTGTGATGTGGACCCCCACATACTCAAACTCTCAAGTCCTGAGAGTTCATTAAAAAAATGAGTTTTATTGGTGTTCTTTTTAAAAATATCATGATTAAATTTGGAACTCAAAATCTTGTGGAAGTAAATGTTGAAAACTAAAAATAAATAAATTTTTTAAAAAAGAAACATAAAAAAAATCACGATCAATACCAAATGACTCCCTGCCTCTCAACAGAATGTTCCGTTGTAACAAATAAATACCATTAAACAAATCAAATCAACACGCGGGCAGGTCTGAAAACAAGTATGCATTGTCCACAACCTGTGCTGAGAAATGGCAGGCATATTTTACCTTTGGGTCATAGTTGGTAACACAACAAAGCAGGATTTTTCCAATCTTGTTTTCCTTTACATTGTTATGGTCATGAGGGCAAATTTTTTGTTTTTTTCCTGATTCTGCCAGCTTCATTCTATGTTAGCTCTTACAAGTCTTCCCATGTTTCTCTGAATTCTTCATATTTGTTATTTCTTAAAGTACAATATTATTCCGTTAATTCTCATGCCACAATTTATTCAGCCATTTCCTAACCCGTGGGGGTACCCAATTTTCTTCCAGTTTTGCCACTACAAAGTGTTGCTATAAATATTTTAGCAACTTTTATTCTGTCTCTTCCTTGTATACATGCCTAGTAATGGTTGTTGTTGTTTGTCCTTGGCCTTTAAGAGGACCAATGACATCAGGAGGGTAATGTTTTGAGTTGCAAGTGAATTGGATTCAGGCAGGGCTATGAAAAGTCATCAGCCTCACTCTGTCCCCCAGAGAGGGAGTCCAGTGGCAAGACATAGGTAAGGACCACTGGTGATGGCTCTGGGTGCAATGGGAGACCCTGGCTCTTTTAAGCTAAGATCTTTCCCAGGTCTCAGTTTGTCTGAGACAACCCCCATTGAGTGATTAAAGGCTAGGTAAGAATTGAGGCAAAAGATGGCCTAGTTGGACTTCACAAAAAGGTGTAATCGGTCTATAGTGACTTTTGCCACAGGAATACTATTAGAACTCAGAACTGTATTAATCAGATGTCTTGTATCTTCTAGGATTTGACATCATATTCCCTAAATGTTACTTTTGCTTTCCGGGGATCTTCACTAGCACCCTGTGCCCACTCAAATTGGCCTGTACAGGCTGTCTTAATTTTGAATTATCTTCTGTGTTCCTTAAGTGGAAGTTTCTCCAAATTCTCTGGGAATTCATATCCAAAGCCCCCAAATGAACCTTCAGACTGTCCTGAGATCTTCCTGTGAACACCCTTCCACAGCAGTGATTCAATTCAATAAACATTTATTGAGTACCTGCTACCAGGCACTGTGCTAAGTACTAGGGACATAAAAAGAGGCAAAAGGTCTCTGCCCTCAGGGAGCTTACAATCTAATGGGGGGGCAACTTGCAAACAAATATCTACAAAGCAAGCTATATACAAGATAATTGTGAGATAATTAAAAGTTAAGAAGGATTGGAGAAGTCTTCCTGTAGGAGGTGGGATTTTAGTTGGGATTTAGAGGAAGACATGGAGGTCAGTAGTAGGAGTGGAGGAGCTAAAGCATTCTAGGCGTGGGGTTACAGCCAGAGAAAATGCCTGGAGCTGAGAGATGGATTGTCTTGTTCATGGAACAGCAGGAGGCCAGTGTCACTAGACTGAAGAGCATGTACCTGGGAGTAAGTTTAAGAAGACTGGAAAGGTAGGAGGGAGCTAGGTTATGAAGGGCTTGGAGGCCAAGCAGGGCACTTCATTTTTGCTCCTGGATGCAATAGGAAGACACTGCAATTTACTGAGTAGGGGAGTAGTGACATGATCAGACCTCTGCTGTAGAAAAAACACTTTAGTAGCTAAATGGAGAGTGGATTGCAGTGGGGAGAGACTTGAGGCAGGCAGACCCACTAGCAGGTTATTGCAGTAATCCAGGCACGAGGTGATGAGGGCCTACACCAGAGTGGTAGCAGTGTCAGAGGAAAGAAGGGGGCACATTTAAGAGATATTGCAAAGGTGAAATTGGCAAGCCTTGGTAACAGATTGGATATTGGGGGGAGGGGGAGGAGAGTGAGGAGGAGAATGTTGCCTCTACACTATCTCCACAAGTGATCAACTTACATTTGCTTAAAGATTTTTAGTGAGGGGCAACCCAACATCTACAGGAATAGGAATTGTAGGCAGGGGGTGGTTTAGAGGGTTTAAGGGAAAAGATAATGAGTTCTGTTTTGGACATATTGATTTAAGATGTATACGGGACATAGAGTTCAGGATGTCTGAAAGGCAGTTGGAGATTCAAGATTGGAGGTCAGCAGAGAAATTGGGGTGGGAAAGGTAGATTTGAGAATCATTAGCACAGAGATGGTAATTAAATCCATGGGAGCTGATGAGATCCCCAAGTGAAGTAATATAGAGGGAGAAGAGAAGAGGGCCCAGGACAGAACCCTGAGGGATACCTACAGTTAGAGGGCATGATCTGGAGGAGGATGCAGCAAAGGAGACAGAGCAGGAGCGGTCAGAGAGGCAGGAGGAAAACCAGGGAAGAGCATAGTATCCTGAAAACCTAGAGAGAAGAGAGTATCAAGGAGGAGGGAGTGATCAACAGTGTCAAAGACTGCAGAGAGGTAAAGGAGAATGAGGACTGAGGAAAGGCCACTGGATATGGCAATTAAAAGATCATTAATAACTTTGGAGAGAACAGTTTTATGAAATACAGTTGGAAGCTAGATTTTAAGGGGTAAAGAGAATGAGAGAAAATGAAATGGAGGTACCTCTTATAGACGACTTTTTCCGGGAGTTTAGATACAAGAATCAAAAGAGAAACAGGACAAATGAAAAAAACCAAACTACTATCTCTAGAAAATCACAATCTCAGAAGCTCTCTAGCCTGACCTCTCTCTGACAAGAAAGTCCTCTGCACAGTATCCACAAGTGATCGATCAACATTTGCTTAAAGATTTTTAGTGAGGATCAACCCACCATCTCCGGAAAAGGCCCATTATGGAAATTTGGACCTTTGGGAAAACTCTCATTGTTGGTCAGTGTTTCCTTATGTCTAGCTTAAATCTGCCACATTGCAATTTCAACCCATTCTCCTACAGAGCAGAAAATCCCTCTTCCAGATGCCAGCTCTTCAGATGCTTGAAGAAAGTTATGATGTCTTCTCTTCTCCAGGAGAAATGTTTCCAGTTGTTTTTTCAACCAGTCCTCTTGTGGCGGGATCTCAAAGCTCTTCCCTATCCCGGTTGCCTTTCTTTAGACAACTTTCAGTTTGTCAATATCTTTATGAAAGTGTGGCTTCAAGAATGGAACAGGATACTCAGGTGGTCCAACCAGTAATGAGTATGGAGGAGGAAGGACAGTCACCTCCCTACTCCTGCATACTATACCTTTCGCATTGTAATCTAAACTCACATTAAACATCTTTGGCTGCCATATCTCCCCATTGATTCCAATGGAGCCTTCAAAGGTCCATCCACACCCCCACATCTTTTTCAGATGAGCTGCTCTGTGGTGACACTTGTTCCATCTTATACTTGTAAAGCTGATTTTTTTTAATTTTATTTTCATTTTTTAGGCAATTGGGGTTAAGTGACTTGCCCGGGTCACACAACTACTAAGTGTCAAGTGTTTGATCTGAGCTGGATTTGAACTCAGGTCCTCCTGACGTCAGGGCCGGTGCTCTATCCACTGTGCCACCTAGCTGTCCCAAAGTTGATTTAAAAAAAAAACCCAACTGCAAGACTTTCCAATTATCTTTAATAAATGTTTAGATGAAATTTTTATTGATATGTTTGGTATTTTTCACACTACCAGAATTTCTCCCAGTATCTCTCCCTCATCCCAAAGAACCAGCCCACATAACAACAAAAAAAAAAAAAGACAAAAAAAAAATCAGCAAACCCAATCAGTGCATCAAAAAAGTCTGAAAACATATGCAGGGTACTATACCCAGGTACTTCCCACCTCTGCAAAAAAGTGGGGATGGGGTATCTTTTCATAGCTCTTCTTTAGGCCCATGCTTGTAACTTTGCAACATTAGCTTTTGATTTTCTGTGTGTGGTTGTTCTTTCCATTTATATTATTGAAGTTATTGTGCATATCTCTATTAAATTTATTTATTTATTTTTAGATTCATTCCAGCATTGCTGTCTGTCAGAATCTTTTTCTGGATCTTGGCTCTAGCATCCATTATATTAACTCTCTTGATAACTAGTCACTTTTACTGATTCCATCTCCTCCCCCTTCCCCTTTCCCACAGCCCTCCCCGCCCTCATTAGGAACCCTCTCTAAAAGCCTAAGGGGTATAGCTGGAGGTGGGGGTGCCGCAGCTGTAAGCCCTCCTCCCTCAGCACCCAGCTGTCCCCTCTTTGAAATCTATCAGTGTGGTGGGTTTCAGATTTTATCCTAAAAGCAATTTGATGGAATGATGGTGAGGAGAGGGGAGAGAAAAGGGACATTACTAAGAGTAAGGTGGAGCAGGGAAGACCAGAGAGGTCTGCATGGCCCGAGAAAAATGATACTGCCTTTATAAGTTGCTGAGGGCCAATCCTGCTTTCATAATAGGCCATTAAGAAAAACTAGGATGTTTGATTCGTTACCTTTTGAAGTTAATGTTAAGAAGTGCCAGTCATGGGCTCCCAGAAGACTTTCATCAGTCTTCTCTCCTAGCCAACTCCCACTGGAGATTGGATTCTAGGCTCAGTAGACCATGGGTGTAACCCAGAGTGGACTTACTCAGGCTCTCAAGTTCACAGACTGCTCTTTGGTAAGTGACTTGGTCTGGATAGCTCACTTGTGGGCCTCCTTGAGGAACAAAAAACAAAGCTGGGGCTGATTCACTTCTTGGATCCCCAGGCCCTTCATTATAATGCCCACCAGTTGTCTACCCAAACCTTCTTTCTTATCCTTTGCTTCCCTCTATTCCATCTTTCTTTCCTTTCTTCTTTAGTGCTTCCTTTGGAGAGACAGTTCCATGAGGCAGCCAGACGGAACAACATTGGGAGGATGAAAGAATTGATTGGGATGGGGGTCAACATCAGAGCCAAAAACAATGTAAGTCATTTTTCTCTCTAGGACCAATTAACTTTTCTGGGCTCTTCTGGGGGCAGGGTCTATGAATACATTTTAGGCAATCTGTGAATGTAGATGGGGGGAAAAGGACATCTTTATTTTCACTAACCTCTAGCTAAAATTAAACATTTATTTCAATTTTGAATGTTGGTAGCAAAACCTTCTTTTGATAAAGGGTCCATAGGCCCACTAAATTGCCAAAGGGGTCCATGATGCAAAAATGGTTAAGCACTTCTGTTCTAGGTCAAAGTAACTTTATAAGTTGAATTTATTATATACTTTTTGAAAAAAAGTAATTTGTATGTACTATTTTGCAGGTTTACACATATCTTTTTCAATTCTACTTTGTATGTGAAAAAGTTCTTTTTTGATCCTTTAATTCAGAATAAAAAATTAATGACTATATTGGCATGTTAAGAGCAGATGTTTGTAGTCAGAAACATAGCAAGTTATCGATTGTGACCTCACTGAGGTCAGGGACTGTTTTTGTCTTTAGCACAGCGCCTGGCACGTGGCAGTCAGTGTGTAACAAATGCCTGTTGACTTGTCTTCTCCAAGCGTCCACCCTGGCTGGTCCCAGTTATGGGGCACATCTATGGGTGCTGTTAGTTCTGGGATCCAGGGTAACATCAGAGGATCATAGACTGAGCTAGAAGAGACCTTAAAGTCCATCAAACCAACCTCCTCCTTACACAGATGAGGAATCTGAGGCTTAAGGAGGCTAAGTGACTTGCCTAGGGTCACACAGCTGGTAGGTATCTGAAGCACTATTTAAAGTCTTTCTCACTCCAAATCCAACTCTATCTTCTGTGCTCCCTAAATAGCAGTGGGCCTAATAAATTTGGGGGCAGCCTGAGAGCCCAGGATGGAACAGAGGTGCAAGATTGGACTGGACCTTGGCCAGGTCCTAGATGCTGGTGATCAAGGTAGAACCTATCGCACCATCCGAATTTATAGATACACATAGGTACTAGTGGTCAGCTCAAGGTCATGAGTCCAAACCAGGTGGGCAATCTGGAGTCAGATCATATGCCATAAGGAGAGTTTGGGGCAACTGGTGAGAGAAAGATTTGGCAGGTAGCCGTGAATCGGGGGGCCATAAACACTATTGATCAGGGCAAGAAAAGTGGTAAAGAGTTTAGGCAAATACATAGTCAAGAACCAGGAGAACTCAGATTATAGAGGCGAGAGCAAGACAGAGTAAATAGTGCAGACCTATAGTCAGCAACCAGGAAGCACCTAATACACATTTAGGGTTGAAGAAGTAGAAAGCCCAAGGCAAAATGTTATCTTCCTCCTTCTTTGCAGAAGTAGAGCACTATGGGTGTAGAATATTACTTATGCTGTCAGACACAAAGGAGGTTTGGTTTTGCTGAGCTGCCTTTTTTTCCACTTTCTTTTAAAAATTTTTGTTAAAAGGAATGGCTCGGTAGAGAGTGGAGGGAGCAGGGAAATATTTGGTAATGAAGGTTATATAAAAACAAAATATACCAATAAAAGATTCTTAAAAGAGAAAGAACAAGGCATTGGTTCTAGAAATAAAGAAACTGAGGCAACTTGCTGCCTTGGGCAGGAAGGTTTTAAATGCAGGTGCTTATGTCCAGAACCAGCCTGGTATGGCTAGTCTGGAATGGGAAGGTTTCGGAAGCAGGTGAACAGAGGCACCTTTGAAGTACGGAGTGTGGGGCAGGGAGGAGCTGAAAGGCAGCTCCTAACAGCCAGATTCTGACAATACCTGGACCTGAAATACATGCCTGCCTAAGCACTTCACAAAGATCCTTTCATTTGATCCTCATAACAACCTGGGAGATACGTGCTATTATTCTCCCCATTTTACAGTTAAGGAAACTGAAGCAGGCAAAGAGTAAATTACTTGCCTGGGATCACACAGCTAGTAAGTGTCTGAGGCTAGGTTTGAACTCCCAGTCGTCTGGGAGTTCTATCCACCATACCAGCCTAGCTGCCTCAGGGGAAGGTGAGCACAATTATACTGTACCCTACCTGAACTTCAGAAGATATGCCACCTAGGCCACAGGTGATGAGCTGAAAATAATTGCACATCGTTCTACTTTTCCTGCCGTTTCAGTTCTTGGGTCAGTAGGAGCTGGCCAGAAGAGACACTGATGACCATACCAGTGGCTCTCATTCATTATTCCCTCCTCTCCTCTCGGACCTTAGGGTCACTTTTTTTTTCCTCTTGCCCACTCCTTTCTGCCATGCTCAAGTAGAAATCCTTTGCATTTTATATTTTTGAAATACTTCTATATCCATTTAAATGTGAAATTCAATTTAAAAAGACTGTAGCAGCCTTCTTTACCCCAGTGAATAATCAGAAGCATGAAAGGAAGCAAGGAATTGGGAAGCTAGAACATGCCAGGAGCCTACTGGGAGGAGAATAAAGGAGAGAAAATTGGGTGTGATTTTTTGGTAGTTTGCGGATAACAGCCAGGAAGGGGGCAGCCCAGGTTTGAGGTTGACGGATTCTCTGTTCTCCTGCACAGATGGGCAGGACGGCGCTGCACTGGGCTTCCGGGGCTGGGCACGAGCAGGCTGTGAGATTACTCCTGGAGTACGAAGTGTCTGTGGATGACAAGGACAAGGTAGGCGGGGGTGAGGAGTCACGGTCTCTTACTCTGTATTTCTGAGCAAAAAAATGGTCTCTTTGAGTCTTAATCTAAAACTCAGGGTTTTCACTCTGAATTTGTTCCACCAACCTGTAGCATTTAATTTACACCTTCCACACTAAAGAGAACACCATTGTGCCTTAATAGTAAGTTATATAGACACATGGCAGCAGACCCATAGGTACCTGGATTAACACAGACGTAGAGAGACCCAGACAGGTTCATGGACAGTCGCAGCTACAGAGGGCCTGGGAAGTTTTGTCCTGAAAAGGCAATATTTTGTGGGCATATAATGGCTGTCTTGAAGCATATGAAGGCCTGCCGCTGTGTGGAAGAGAAATTGGACTTGTTCCACTGGGTTCCAGAGGACAGAATAGGGACAGTGAGCAGAAGTTACAGTCATAGCTAGGTTTGATGGAAGGAAAAACTTACAATTATAGCTATCCGAAAATGGAATAGGCTGCCTCTGGAGGTAGATTTCTCTTCACTAGAGGTCTTTGAGCAAAAACTGGCCGATCATTTGTCAGATATATTTTGGAGAGATTTGTTATTCAGGTATGGGTTAGATTAGATGGCCTGAGATCTCTTCTAGGATTTTGTAATAGGCAAGTACGTGAAGGGACTGGTTATAAAGAATCCCCAAATGTTAGAGCTGCAGAGCATCTCAGAGCCAGGGTCTGTTAACCTAGGATCTTTGAAATTGCTTTTTTAAAAAATTTAATATTTTGATGACTTATTTCAATGTAATCAGTTCCCTTTGTAATGCTATATATTTAAAATCATTGTTCTGAGAAGGGGTCCATGACACCAAAAGGGTTAAGAACCCCTAAACTAATCTAACTCCCTCATTTTATAAATGAGAAACGGAAACTCATGGTTAAGAATGAGGGAGCAACATGTTCAAAGTCACGCAAAAGGTTTATGGAAGAGCGGGGATTAGAACCTTGATCGCCTGATGACACTTTAGTGCTTTTTCCATTACACTGTGATGTAGTATAGTGGAAAGGCCAATAAGAGGATCTGAGTTTGAATTCTGGCCTTTCTTCTTACTACTGGAGTGATGTAGGGAAAATTACTTCCTGTCTCTGGGCCTCAGTTAGCTCATCTGTAAAATGGGATCAGACTGAGTAATCTTAATGTCCCTTCCAACTCTAAATCCTATGAGTCTGTAAGTAAATCTACGGATTATATTCAGTTGTGTCCAACTCTTTGTGACCCCATTTGGAGTTTTCTTGGCAAAGATATTGTAATGGTTTGCCATTTTCTTCTCCAGCTCACTTTACAGATGAGGAAACTGGAGGCAAATGGGGTTAAGTGACTTGCCCAGGGTCACACAGCTAGTAAGTGTCTGAGGCCAGGTTTAAATACAGGAAGATGAGGCTTCCTGACTCCATGCCCAGCACTGTATCCACTTGGATACCCAGATACATCATATGCATGTTCACTGAATTTAAGAAAAGTATTTGGCATTCAATAAAGTCTTTCATGATATTCTTGTGGGGTAAATAATTGCACTTGGATCTGTAGCTAGCCAAACAACTGCATCTAAAGGGATGAACAGAATCATTATTACTCGCCTTCTGCCCTCTCTTTTGGCTTGCTGTAGAAGCGCCAGGTATTAGCCCCTGAGAGTGATTATCATCTACTCACCACCCAGGCCCTCACAAATCCCTCACTCCTCCCCTTCCCACATTCTGCCCATTGAATCATTTCACGGCTGCAGCAGGCGCTCCTCAGTATGCCACTCTGCCCACCTCTCCCCACTTTTGTTTTCAATGGGACAGTGAGGCATGGATAAGTTGGGTTCCCCCCTCCAAACCCATCCTTCCTCTGCATGTCCTTATTACTGCAGAGGGCATGCCATCTTTCCAGCTTATCCTCCTTGACTTTGCACCTTCCCTCACCCCACGTAGCCATTTGAATGGCCAAATCTTGTCATTTTTACCCCCACAATATCTTTCAAATTCGCTTCCGCTCAGGCCTTCAGCACCTCTTTCCTGGACTTATAACAGTCTCCTAATAGGTATCTTTGCCTCGTCCCTCTCTGCTCCAATCCATCCTCCTCTGAGCTGCCAAAGTGCTTTTCCTAAAGCTTAGAGTATAACCTTGATACTCCCTGGTCAATCTCATGACAGCCTAGTCAATAAGCAACAAAAATTCCCTATTGACTCTGGATCAAATACTGCTATCTTTATTTCATCCTTTTTTGTTTGTTTGTTTTGTTTTTAGGCAATTGGGGTTAAGTGACTTGCCCAAGGTCACACAGCTAGTAAGTGTCAAGTGTTTGGCCGGACTTGAACTCAGGTCCTCCTGACTTCAGGGCTGGTGCTGTATCCATTGCGCCACCTAGCTGCCCGATTTTTTTTTTGAGGCAATTGGGGTTAAGTGACTTGCCCAGGGTCACACAGCTAGTAAATGTCAAGTATTTGGTCTGAGGCCAGATTTGAACTCAGGTCCTCCTGACTTCAGGGCCAGTTCTCTATCCACTGCGCCACCTAGCTGCCCCACATCCTTTTAAAAATATCTATTTTTGTATAAGTTTTATAGTGTGGATATTTAGTACAGTAATATGTGTATATATCATTTATAAATATGTGTACATATTGGTGCATGCTCAGATTTTATGCTAATAGGGTATACCATCCAAAAAGCTTGGAGACTCCTATCTAGACATTAAGCAATAGGGCCAGTGTGTTAGTTACAGTCAAATTTTGCCTTAATATTAAGGGTTTTCGGTAGAACAGGCTGTCCTGAGAAAGTGTTCAAACTGAGGCTTGGATGACCATCCCTGAGGGAGCCAGTGAGTTAACAAAAATTTATTTAGCCCCTACTGTGTTCCAGGTGCTGCGCTAAGCATCATCCCTGGAGAGGGGGTGCCTGCCTTAGGTGGGAAATTGAACTGCGTGACTTTAAAATTCCCTCCTGACCCTAAAATTCTGAGACTCTGCAAGTCACAACCATAAAATTCCGTGACATTTAGGTTCATGGACATGCAGATATAGAATTACACAGACCTATAGGCATGAATGTGTACAGATGCCTCAGCACATGGACATGCAGGGGTGTCTGGGCATGTGATACGAGTACATAAGTAAACATGCCTCTATGGAGCAGGAAGAAATAAGCCACAGGAAGAATGAAGAAAAAACCACAGTCTACATCTTTCTTCTTCTCTCCCTCTAGTTTGGGATGAACGCACTGCTTCTCTCTGCCTGGTTTGGCCACCTAAGGATCCTACAGCTGCTAGTCAATTCAGGGGCCAAGATCAACTGTGAAGACAAGGTGAGACCACTGCCTAACTATGGGGGCAGATGAAGCTGGACTACAGAGCTGCCTGCCCCCAGCTGGAAACATGTGCTGGGAGTGAACTGTAGGGAGGCCTAGGAATGTAAGCAAGCAAGGTAATAAAGCAGGATCTCCACCCCTCACCCCAACGCCGTTTCCCCAACTGCTTCTAGATTGAAGTCTGTAAGACTTAAGCAGGGCTATACTGGGGTCCTGGGATACAAACAGGGCCACAGCCTTGGGAAAAAGTGTTGGTGAGTACAATCTTCATGTGTATGTGGGGCAGGGGAGGAGAGGTGAGGGGATGGGAACTCAAGCGACACCTGTCCTCCTCCCCTCTTTTCTCCAGCCTCCTCTCCTCTCCCCCATCCCCCTCTTTTCTCTCTCCCTCTCTTCTCTTCCTCCTCTCCTCTCTTCTCTCCTCTCATCCCCTCTCTTCTCTCCTCTCATCCCCTCTCTTCTCTCCTCTCATCCCTCTCTTCTCTCCTCTCATCCCCTGTCTTGTCTCCCCTTATCCCTCTCTTCTCCCCCCTTCTCCTCTTTCTTCTTTCCCCTCCTTCCCTCCCATCTCTCCTCCCCTCCCCTCTCTTCTGTGCACCCTGCCTCCCCTCTCTCCCCTTTCTTCTCTCCCCTCTGTTCTGTCCCCTCCTCCCCTTTCTTCTCTCCCCTCTCTCCCCTTTCTTGTCTCCCCTCCTCCTCTTTCTTCTCTCCCCTCTCCCCCTCTTCTCTTTCCCCTCTCTTCTCCCCCTCCCCTATATTTTCTCCTCCTTCCCCCCTCTATAGTCAGGGACTTATTCAAAGACCCAAACCATAGAAATTTTTGCTCCCTCCTCCTCCACAGGCCTCCTTACCTATGACCATATTCATATCATATCCATCTGCCAAAGACTCTCTGAGACCTTTGCCCTGTCCTCATTCCTCTCTGTTGCTGCATGAGCTTTGAGAAGCTCACTCCTGCTGTGATAGGATATAGAAAGCATGGGGAGAGGGATGTTTTTAAGGAATACTTGGAGTCTATCAGCATTGCTGGAACTATAGCTGTATATATTCAGTGGACCTTTTGTGGGCTAGCCTTGGAAGTACAGAAGCAGACTAAGGCCCCTCTCAGCTCTCCCTCTTTCAGAAATATTTTTTCCTGTCTTTTTTTTTAAGATTCATTAATTGATTTATTTTTTGTTTTCAACATTCACTTCCACAAGATTTTGAGTTCCAAATTTTCTCCCCATCTCGTCCCTCTCCAAGACAGCATGCATTCTGAATACCCTTTCCTCTAATCTGCTCTCCCTTCTATCTCCCCACCCCGCTTCCCTTATCCCCTTCGTCTTCTATTTTCCTGTAGGGCAGGATAGATCAGAAATATTTTTTAAAAGTACTTAAAAAGAATATCAAGAGGGGGCAGCTAGGTGGCACAGTGAATAGAGCACCCGGCCCTGGAATCAGGAGGACCTGAGTTCAAATGTGGCTTCAAACACTTGATACTTACTAGCTGTGTGATCCTGGGCAAGTCACTTAACCCCATTGCTTAGCAAAACAACAACAAACAAACTAGGTGAGAACTATATCTTATATCTTATATGAAGATCAGATCAATATGGGTACATGATTTAGACATAAAGGGTGATACCATAAGCAAATTAGAGAGCAAAGAATACTTTACCTGTCAGATTTATGGAGAAGGGAAGAATTTTTGACCAAACAAGAGGTAGAGAGCATTACAACATGTAAAATGGATAATTTTGATTCTATTAAAGTTTTTGTGCAAACAAGACCAATGCAACCAAGATTAGAAGGAAAGCAGGAAGCTGGGAAACAATTTTTACAGCAAGTGTCTCTGATAAAGGCCTCTAAATAACATAGAGAACTGAGTCCAATTTATAAGAATAGAAGTCATTCCCGAATTAATGAAAGGATATGAACAGGCAATTTGAACAGTCATATGAAAAAATGCTCTAAATCACTATTGATTAGAGAAATGTAAATTAAAACAACTCTGAGATACTCCTTTACACTTATCAGATTGGCTAATATGACAGAAAAGGAAAATGATAAATATCAGAGGAATGTGGGAAAATTGGGACACTACTATGCGTTATTGGTGGAGTTGTGAACTGATCCAACCGGTCTGGAGAGCAATTTGGAACTATGCCCAAAGGACAATCAAATTGTGCATACCTTTGATCCAATACCACTACTAGGTTGGTATCCCAAAGAGACTTTTTTTAAAAAAGGAGGAAAGACCTACATATACAAAATATTTATAGCAGCTCTTTTTGTGGTGGCAAAGAATTGGAAATTGAGGGGATGCCCATCAATTGGGGAATGGCTGAACAAGTTGTGGTATATCAATGTAATGGGATACTATTGTGCTATAAGAAATGATGAACAGGTGGATTTCAGAAAAACTTGGAAAGACTTGTATGGTCTGATGCTGAGTGAAGTGAGCAGAATCAGGTGAACATTATATGCAGTAATAGCAATTTTGTACAATAATCAACTATGAGTAATAGCTCTTCTCAGCAATACAATGATCCAAGACAATTCCAAAGGACTCATGATGAAAAATGCTGTCCACATCCAGAGAATGAACTGATCGAGTCTGAATACAGATGGAAGCATATGATTTTCGCATTCTTTATTTTTTTGTGTGTTTTTTCTTTTGGTGTAGTTTCTTCTTTTACAATGTGACTAATATGGAAATACGTCTTATATGATTGTACATATATAACCTACATCTTATTGCTTACTGTCTTAGAGAGGGGAGAAGTGAGGGAGAGAGGAAGGGAGAAAATTTGGAACTCAAAGTTAAAGAAAACGAATGTTAAAAACTGTCTCTGTATGTAATTGGAAAAAGTAAAATAGTATTAAAATAAAAAATTAAGTATTTACAATTATCTTCATCTGAAGCCTTTGGATTAATCTGAAAAATACATTTTATCAGTCTTTCTTTAGCTATCAATTCCAAAACAGTGACCTGCATTGGAATCTTTCTACCCTATCCCCAGAGGAAGGACTCTCCAAAAGTGATTTGTATCAGACTAAGAGAAGAAAGAACTCTGGTTACTTTATTTAATAGAAGTATTTCTGGAAACTTTAGACCAGCTGGAAAGGAGAACTCAAAGGGAGTGGTCAGAGAGATTGAATAATTTTGGGAAAATGACAAGGGTGTGCCAAATTAAGTCACTTATTAGTCTGTTTGATAAAGCAAAATGTTGCCTGAATTTTTCCCCTTGGCTCTCTGTAAGCACAGTTTAGTTTAATGAGGAATTCTGTCTGTTGTTTGAGCATAACCCAAATTGAAACTCCAGACAAGCTTGAGTTAGAAGTTTTCAAAGTAATGAGGTAACTGCCCATCTTTGTTCCTTTCTAAGAAAAAATGCTTAGATTTAGAATCATCTAAAGTAATAAAATTGCTTCTAGCAGGCTCATGCCTAAAATTCAGAGTACAAAATTTTCTTCCATGGAACCTAGCCATCCTTTATAACATCAGTTTCATGTACTTTGGGCTCCCAATAGCCACATTACTTCTGGAACCCAACCCATTTGTAAACAGGAGACTGAGTCACCAAGTCCAGATATTAAGTAACACCAGACGTTAGGAAGCAGAAGTGAGGGGCATAGCCAGAGAAGGAATCAGGAACACATTTACCTAGAAGAGAATGTGAGTGACCAAGGCAGTGAATAGTGACATAGAGATGGAGGCAGCATTAGCTGGGGGAGAAGGCAATGGGTATTGAAGAACACACCTTTTTTTTCTTTTGCAGAATGGTCTGAACATATTGCACTGTGCAGCTCAAAGGGGCCATGTACATGTGCTGGAGTTTATAATGGAAGATTTAGAGGATGTGCACCTTGATCGAATTGATAAGGTAAAAGCTATTATGAACCTACTGACATTTTTCATTTTAGGAAAATGAAGAAGTTTGATTCTGGGAGACTGGTCCAGGGGCACAGTCTTTGTAGAGTAGAGGTCTCCAACTCGCTTTCATCCATTATGTAAGCATTTATTGAGAAGAAGGGAGGGAACATTATTAAATGCCTGCTGTGTGCCAGGCACTGTGCTAAGTGCTTTATAAATATTATCTCATTTGAGTCTTACAGCAACCCTGAGCTAGGTACTATTATCATACCTATTATTGTAGTAAGTGTCTTAAATGTTAGCTATTATTGTTGTTGTTTGTGCTCCATTCTTGAAGAGGACCATGTCATCAGGAAGGTGATGCCATGACCAGCAAGTGAGTTGGATTTAAGTGAGGAAGGGCTGTGCAAAGTCACCAGCCTCACTTTCTCCTCCAGAGACATCTGGGTCCAGTGGCAAGATACAGATCAGGACAACTGGAGATGGCCCTGGATGCAGTGGGAGACCATGGCCTTTTTAAGTAAAGGTCTTTCCCAGGTCCCAGTTTGACTATGGGGCATCTAGGTGGTGCAGTGGATAGAGTGTCTGGCTTGGAGTCAGGAAGACCTGAGTTCAAGTCTGGCCTCAGATGCTTACTGGCTGTGTGACCCTGGGCAAGTCATTTAACCCTATTTGCCTCAGTTTCTTCATCTGTAAAATGAGCTGGAGCAGGAAATAGCAAAGCACTCTGGTATTCTTGCCAAGAAAACCCCAAATGGGGTCATGAAGAGTCAGACACTACTTAATAACTAAAAACCAGCAAACAAATGATTTGACTGGAACAGAGTATGTGAAGGGGGTCAGTATAAAGCTAGAGAGGCATTTTGGACCGGACCTGAAATGAGATGAGAC
This sequence comes from Phascolarctos cinereus, assembly GCF_003287225.1. Classification (NCBI taxonomy): domain Eukaryota; kingdom Metazoa; phylum Chordata; class Mammalia; order Diprotodontia; family Phascolarctidae; genus Phascolarctos; species Phascolarctos cinereus. The sequence goes on from NW_027555736.1 coordinate 144,361,357, forward strand.
ACTCACAGGTCATTCAACAATTAACCAAATATTTACCTAGCCATAGCAGAAGAAGGATACTTGGCAAGATATGTGATGAGAACTTCCAGGGTTGGTTCCGATGAGCAAAGCGCCGTTGCCTGAATTGCCCTTTGTGGCTCACTAGCCAAGCATCTGACTACACAGGGAGCTCCTCAGGGATGTTTTGTACCAAGCAAGTGAATCCAGAAGCCTCAGCTGTGATTTCCCTGAGTCGATCACGTTTCAAGGATGAGTTCTATACCATTTAAGGAGAAATTTGCCTAACTCAGATGGGGGGAAGGGTTAGGATATTGGTCCCAATACAAAATGAGTTGGGATCAGATCAGCTCATACATTCAGTCAATCAATAAACATTGTTTAAGTGCCTACTATGGGCCAGGAGCTATGCTAAGCACTAAGGATACAAACAAAGGCAAAAGACTATCCCTGCCTTCAAGGAGCTCACAGTCTAATCGGAGAAGACAATACATAAAAGTCTGAAAAGAGAGTGAGGGAAAGAAGTAGGTGAGGGTAATGATACAGTCCAGTCCAGAGAAGTGTGGCCGGGTGAGAAATGAGACCACTGCCCTTGATGCTCAGGATAAATGGAGGGTGTAGGAGGAGCTCTCAGAAGTCCATTCTCCACCTTGTCCAATCAGAGGGAAGGAGGGCCCCCAGGGCTATGGAGTACTGATGAGGTGTGAGTCTCAGATGTGATCTTGCTGGATGGTCAGCTTCTGGAGACCGTGATGAAGTCCAGGTGCAAGCTGGGTGGGATCATGGAGAATCTTGAATGCCAGTCTGGGGATTTTTAGTTTTGTTTTTCTTTTGGACAATAGAGGAGCCATCAGCCCTCTCACCTGCAAAATGAAAAAGGCTGAACTACCTGATCCCTGAGGGCCTTTCCAGCTCTGACATTCCAAGATTCCAAGGCATCAGAGCAAATTGGTGCCCTGGAAAGATTAGCTCAGGAAGTGGTCTTTGGAGCTGGGAAAGCCTAAGAATAGAGGGACCAGTCAAAAAGCTGTTGTAATAGTCCTCTTTTGTGAGAAGTCCTCGTTCCCCCAGAGCCATGAGGAAAGGATGGTGATGATGGTAACGATTCCTACTTAGATACGTTTGCAAAGCGCTTTACATATATTGTTGTGTTTGATCACCGGGGAGGACGAAAAGTCCAAACGGCAGATTTCCCCTTCTGTGTGTGGGCATCTACCAGCTGCTCCTTCCTTCCCATTGGAGAGCCATAGAGAGGAGGCTATGACATAAGGCATGGCAACCAGCTTGGAGATCCAGCAGCTTCCAAAATCTCCCGATACTGCCAATGCCATGCATAAAGGCCCAGGAATTAGACAACACATGCTTAATCAATGAAAGGAACTCCCCCAGACCGAACTGCTGCTGGTGACCACACGATTCCTTTGTGGGGCTGAAACAGTATCTGCTCGTTCTTCCTCCATCTTGCTACATCGGGATGTGCGTTCACTTGAGAAACTGTGGACAAGCTGACTCTAGAATTGCAGGAAGGGAGACTTTGCACTGACTCACAGGCTGAGTGGGGCTTTGGCTCTCTTATCTTCCCTCACACCTCCTATTCTTCCTTTTAATTTGCTTTTTGGACACTTCTTGTGTCTCTATGCTAAACTATAGAGATTAAAATTTCCATTCCCCTGGCCGTGTGACTCCGGATTGCCTAAACGACTTATTTCCAAAGCAGTCCAATTGGCCTTGTTTATTAACAGGGTTGGGGAATATGACCCTAATAACTTAATATATAATAAGATGCAGCCTAAACTATCTGAAACATAGCTGAGAAGTTAGCAAAAGGTCCTAGGAAAGTGACGTAGAGGCCATGGAGTGGTAGTGCCAGAGTTTGTGCATTTCCTTCACAAGAAAGCCTTTTGGGGGCTCCTCCAGAGCCCATTTACTCTGATTTTAGATGCAGTTTAATAAGCTTGGTTATCTGGCTGCCCAGCTTCCAGCAGATGAGGAAAAAGAGAAAAGCTGCTGGAGTAGATGCCCTAATAGCCATGAGAAAGAGGCCTGAATATCTGGGGCAATGAGGTGGCATAGTGAATAAAGTGTTGGGCCTCGAGTCAGGAAGACTACTCTTCTTGAGTTCAAATCCAGCCTCAGACACTTACTTAGCTTTGTGACCCTGGGCAAGTCACTTAATCCTGTTTGCCTCAGTTTCCTCCTCTATAAAATGAGCTAGAGAAGGAAATGGCAATCCACTCCAATATCTCTGCCAAGAAAACCCCAAATGGAGTCACAAAGAGTCAGACTTGACTGAAACGATTAAACTTGATTTAGTCCTCTAAACCAACTACTCATTTTACAAATAAAGAAACTAGGGCCCATGAAGGGACACTGTCACTTGTCCAGGGTCACACAGGTAATAACCCACAGGGGCAAGATCGAAATCGGGAGATTTTTGAAGCTGCTGGATCTCCAAGTTGGTTGCCATGCCCTGTTTGCCACAGCCTCTTCTCCAGTGGGAAGCAAGGAGCAGCTGGTAGACAGCCTCCCTCCCCAGCCCTCACACAAAAAGGGGAAATCTGCCATTTGGACTTTTCCTCCTCCCCAGTGATCAAATACAATAATATGTGTAAAGTGCTTTGCAAACATGTCTAATACTCTCATTTTACAGCAAGTGTGTTTTTCTCACTGACAGTATACTGCCTCAAAGGTCAAATATGGGCTCTAGCACTTATTACTTGTATTGCCCTGGGCAAGTCACTTGACTTCTCTGTCCCTCAGTTTCCCCAACTGTAAAAATGAGGGAGTTGGATTTGATGACATTTAAGTTCCCTTTCACTTGTAAAGTCCTATAATAAGTTACAGCTCACTACCTGACTTTTAGATAACAGACAGAAAAACTACAAAGAGCTGATGGAGGGATTTGGATACTTCAGCAGGCTAGAAGATAGTCTCATGCACCTCAGCACATCCCTGAGGGTCTCACTGTGTTTTAGCACACAATAACCCTCTGGGTATTGTGACTTTTCCCTAGGAACTCAAATAGCATTTTTTAAAATTAAATTTTTTTTTTCAATGAACAAAAATATTTTCTTCCCCTCCTTTCCCATTGGGGGAAAAAAACCCAAATCTTTATAATATGCATAGTCAAGCAAAACAATTTCTTATGTTTGCAATGTACAGATAATATGCATAGCATTTTGTTTTATACCACTCTAATATACTTATATTATGTTGTAGTTATATTTTATTCATATTATAGAATACATCTCAAAAAGATTTTTAAAAAGGGAAAAGAATGTTTGTACAAAAATATTTATAGCAGCTCTTTTTGTGTGGCTAAGAACTGGAAGTTGAGGGAATGCCCATCAATTGAGGAATGGCTGAATAAGTTATGATATATGATTATGATAGAATATTATTGTGCTTGTCCCCCCTTGATATAAAGTTTGTGGGGACAAGATCATGCCTTTTCCAAGCTTTCTATCTCCCATAGCCTGAATACAGGCTGGTACTTAATAAATGTTAATTGGTTTAAACTAAATTATGATAACTGGAGAAGGAAATGGCAAACCACTCCAGTATCTTTGCCAAGAAAACCCCATGGACAATATTGGTGTGCTATGGTCCAGGGGGTCACGAAGAGTCAGAGGGATTTGGATACTGAACAACAAATTATGATAATGTAATAATATTTATAATAATGGCTCTGAGTCACCAAGAGAAGGTTTAAATCGTGTTCAAAATTCTGTTTGAGTAGGCAGGGAAGTATATTTGATATGTTTTTGAGAGAATCCTGTCCTCAGATTGCTCTTTTAGACAGTTTTGTTATCAATCCTCCGTTACAGCCTTACTCTGATGCCTTATTGTGTAGCAGAGATGCTTCTAGATTCTTTTTTTTTTGTTATTTTAGGCAACGGGGTTAAGTGACTTGCCCAGGGTCACACAGCCAGTAAGTGTTATGTGTCTGAGGCCAGATTTGAACTCAGGTCCTCCTGAATCCAGGGCCGGTGCTCTATCCATTGCACCAGCTAGCTGCCCCGATGCTCCTAGATTCTTGAAGCCTATCGATTCCAGCAGGCTCTACCAAGCTGGATAGGGTTTGAATGCTGTTTGTTCATTCCCTTTTCAGTTGTGTCCAACTCTTTGTGACCTCTTTTGGAGTTTTCTCTGAAAACTCCGATCTCATTTTACAGATGAGGAAACAGAGGCAAAAAGGGTGAAGTGACTTGCTCAGGGTCACACAGCTAGTAAGTGTCTGAGGCAGGATTTGAACTCAGATTTTTCTCACTGCAGGCCTGGTACTCTATCCACTGCACCAACCAGCTGCCTTAGGGTTTGAATTTGGGCTGGCAAACGTACAAGCCATCTGTGTCTGTTGAGGATCAGTCTAGCTAAATTTGAGCCAGTTTGCCATCAGAAGGGAAATAATTTTTTTTTGGCCACCGCAACTTGGAAATACTAATCTGTTTAGATGTACAGCGTATAAGGTGCTGCGGTATATTTGTCAGTAGGGATTGGGGGAGGGATACTTATGTTGATTAAAATCATGGATTCCTGATGTAATGAAGCATTGATATTTAAAGGGGTGAGTTTCAGTTAAAGGAAAAATTCATGAGTGTGCAACAGCTGAGTGCTGGATGAATGAGGCATGTTTGTACTAAGCATTTATTAACATCAGTCCTTTAGAAGGTCAAAGTTGGCTGCCCTGCTTCATAGAACTCTAGGGGTGGCTCAAGACCTTTGTGGTGCCTGCTGGGGCCCTTTTGCAGGGTCTACACCCAAGGAAATGTGATGAGGGGTTGACGGGGTGATGGAGGCTAGGGAGGAAGGGTTGGGTTGCACTGAAAATAACTGTATTCTTCTTCCTGAAATCAAAGCTGGATCGGACAGCTTTCCATCTGGCGGCTGCGCATGGGCAGCTTGACACTCTGGACTTCTTGATCGGCTTCGGCTGCGACCATGGCATCAAAGACAAGGTACAGAGAGCCGAGCCTAGGATGGCGGAGGGGAGGATGCAGAATTCCTCATCTCTTGATGGGCAGTTCTCAAAGTGTGGCCCGAGGACCCCTTGGGATCCCTGAGACCCTTTCAGAGGCTCTTCAAGGTCAAAACTATTTTCATCATAAAATATTTTAATTTCTAATACATTAAATATTGACAGATATAACCCATATAAACAAAAGCTCTTTGATGGGTCCTCACTGATTTTTAAGGGTGTAGACTAATCCCGAGATGGAAACGTTTGAGAATAAATGCTCTAGAATCATTTGATCAATGAGCACTTATCAAGGGTCCACTACGTGCCAGGCGTGTGCCAGGTGCTAGAAATACAACACTGCCCTCAAGGAGTTTCCATTCTCTGAGAGATATATCTATATCTATATCTATATATAATATAAATTATATGTAGATACAACATAGATACAAGATGATTTTTGCAGAGAAAACACTAGCAGGTGGAAGGGAAGATCAGAAATTTTTTTCATAGGGAAACAGACAAGTAAGACAGCTTTTAAAGTTTCATATTAAATTTATTATGTACTTTTTATTTTGGTGAGGCAATTGGGTTTAAGTGACTTGCCCAGAGTCACACAGCTAGTGACTCCAGGGCTGGTGTACTATCCAGTGTGCCACCTAAATTTATTATGTACTTTAAGGAAAAGGAAACTGTACATAACAGAGATTCATGACTTCATGTACAAATCCTTCGCCCCCTCCATTCTACTTTGTGTATAGAAATGCTTATTTTATTTGGTATTTAAATTCAAAAAAAATTTTTTTAAAGAAAATCCCATATAAAAGATCGCCTTTGAGTTGTGTTCCGAAGGAAACAGTGGATTCCAGGGACAGAGGAGAGGAGGGTGAATATTCCAGGTGCCAGGGACAACTAGTCACTGCTGGAAGATGGGGGGGAGGGTCACATATATGTAACAATAACAAGACCAGTTTGATAGATTACCATTTAGAAGGCCATTGCTCACACCCTCACCTGGGGCCTCTGGCTCTAATTGTGCTCTGAAGGCACTGTAGTGGAGGTTAGAGCAGGGGAGCTAAGACCTAGGAAATTCATTCTACAGTCGATGGATGGCAGGTCCTACTCAAGGTGCAAGTATGCTTTTTTTTCCCCTTGATAATTAATTTATTTTTAGTTTTCAACATTCACTTCCATAAGATTTTGAGTTTTAAATTTTCTCCCCCTCCCACTGTTCCCCTTCCCTCAAGATGGCGTACAGTTTGATATAGGCTCTACTTACACATTCATAGTAAGCATATTTTCCCATGATGTAAAGAACAATTAGAACTAATGGGAGGAACCATGAAAAGGAAGCAATAGAACAAAACAACAAAGGAAAAAGAGAGCAAATAGCATGCTTCCATCTGCATTCAGACTCCAGAGTTTTTTCTCTGGATGTGGATAGCAATTTCCTTCATGAGTCTTTTGGAGTTACCTTTGCATTGCTGTGAAGAGCCAAGTCTATCAAAGTCAGTCATCCCACAGTGTGGCTGTTACTGTATACAATGTTCTCCTGGTTCTGCATCAGTTCTATATATCTTTCTAGGTTTTTTTGAAGTCTGCCTGCTCATCATTTCTTATAGCACAATAGTATTCCATTCCATTACAACTTGCTCAGCCATTCCCCAATTGATGGGCATCCTCTCAGGTTTCTAATTCTTTGCCACCACAAAAAGAGCTGCTATGAATATTTTTGTACATGTGGGTACTTTTCCCGTTTTTATGATCTCTTTGGGATACAGACCTAGAAGTGGTATTGCTGGGTCAAAGGGTATGCACATTTTTATAGCCCTTTGGGCATAGTTCCAAATTGCTCTCCAAAATGGTTGGATCATTTCACAATTTCACATTCCACCAACAATGCATTAGTGTTCCAATTTTCCCACATCTTTTCCAACATTTATCATTGTTCTGTTTTGTCATTTTAGCCAATCTGATAGGTGTGATGTGGTACCTCAGAGTCATTTTCATTTGCATTTCTCTAATCAATAATGATTTAGAACAATTTTTCATATGATTCTAGATAGCTTTAGTTTCTTCCTCTGAAAACTGCCTGTTCATATCCTTTGACCATTTATCAATTGGGTAATGACTTGTATTATAAATTTGACTCAGTTCTCTACATATTTTAGAAGTGAGGTCTTTATCAGAGACACTGGTTATAAAAATTCTTTCCCAGTTTTCTGCTTCCCTCCTAATCTTGAATGCATTGGCTTTGTTTGTGTGAAAACTTTTCAATTTAATATAATCAAAATTATCCATTTTGCATTTAATAATGTTCTCTATCTCTTCTTTGGTCATAAATTCTTCCCTTCTCCATAGATCTGAAAGGTAAACTATTCCTTGCTCTTCTAGTTTGCTTATAGTATCAGTCTTTATATCTAAATCCTGTAACCCATTTTGACTTTATCTTGGTATAGGGTATAAGATGTTGGTCTATGCCCAGTTTCTGCCATACATTTTTCCAGTTTTCCCAGCAGTTTTTGTTAAATAGTGATTTCTTATCCCAGAAGTTAGAATCTTTGGATTTATCAAATAATAAATTAGTATAGTCATTGACTATTGTGTCTTACATACCTAACCTATTCTACTGATCCACCATTCTGTTTCTTAGCTAGTACCAAGCAGTTTTGATGATTGCTGCTTTATAATAAAATTTAAGATCTGGTACAGCTAGGCCACCTTCCCCTGCATTTCTTTTCATTAGTTCCCTTGATATTCTGGACTTTTTGTTCTTCCAGATGAATTTTGTTATTGTTTTTTCTAGCTCTATAAAATAATTTTTTGGTAGTTTGATTGGTATGGGGCTGAACAAATAAATTAATTTAGGTAAAATTGTCATTTTTATTATATTAGCTTAGCCTACCCATGAGCAACTGATATTTTTCCAATTATGTAGATCTGACTTTCTGTGAAAAGTATTTAGTAACTGTGTTCATATGTTCCCGGTTTTGTTTTGGCAGATAGACTCTCCAATATTTTATAATGTCTACAGTAATTTTAAATGGAATTTCTCTTTCTATCTCTTGCTGCTGGGCTTTGTTAGTAATATATAGGAATGCCAATGATTTTGGTGGGTTTATTTTATATCCTGCAACTTTGCTAAATATGTCTATTATTTCAAGTAATTTTTTGCTTGATTCTCTAGGGTTCTCTAAATATAGCATCATATCATCTGCAAAGAGTGATAGCTCTGGTTCTTCTTTGCCAATTCTAATGCCTTCAATTTCTTTTTCTTCTCTAAGTGCTACAGCTAACATTTCTAGCACCATATTGAACAACAGTGATGATAATGGACATCCCCGTTTCACCCCCTGCAAGTATGTTTCTTTAATACTTGGTCCCTCAAGATTCTTCAGGGTCTGAAGAGCTTGCCCATGGGTAAAACCAGTCATGAGGCAAATTATTTCTATAAACAGTCTATTAATTTATTTAAGTCATTTAGCAAACATGACATGTTGCTGAAAAGTTTTGAACAACATTCTATAAGTAATAATTAGTTTTTGAAGGGCTGCTAGATGGTACAGTGGGTAGAGCACCGGGCTTGGAATCAGGAAGACTCATCTTCATGAGTTCAAATCCAGCCACAGACTCTTACTAGCTGTGGGACTTTAGGCAAGTCACTTCATTCTGTTTGCCTCAGTTTCCTCATCTGTAAATCGAGCTGAGAAAGAAGTGAAAAACCATTCCTGTCTCTTTGCCAAGAAAACTCCAGTGTGGTTGTGAAGAGACAGACATGACTGAAAACAACTGAGTAACAATAATTAGTTTTAGGTGCTTATTCAACAAGGGGATAAAATAGAGTAGAATGTAATGGAGAAAGTGCTGGGCATGGGTTCAAATTCTGCCTCTGACACTAGCTGCATGAACTTCTCTGTGTCTCAGTCTCTTTATCTTTAAAATGAGAATAACGATAACCTGAATTGCATTTGCCTCAGTGGTTGCTGTGATCAAATGCAAGCATAAGCGAGGTGCTTTGCAAACCTTAGAATACTATATAAATGCCAGTTATTACTATTAATGTTGTTAGCAGTAGCAGCCTCAGTAGTATTAGTATGAATTAATCAATAGGCGATAAAAATCTAATATTATGTTTGTACTGATTGATCACCTGCCATGATTATAGAAATCGATGGGCAGGGTCGAATTTTCATCATTAGATGTAAGCTGTTTAGTCACAATTTTTAGAGCGGGTAAGGACCTTTAGGTTCATTAAGTCTAATCAGCTTATTTTTCACATGAGGAAACTGAGACCCAGAGAGGTGAAATCCCATTTAAGCACATACAGCTAGTTCATGGATGAAGTGGGACTAAAGTCTCACCTCCTAGAGTTGTTCAGTCATTTTCAGTTGTGTCCAACTGTTCATGACTGCATTTGGGGTTTTCTTGGTAAGGATACTGGAGTGATTTGCCATGTCCTTCTCCAGCTCATTTTACAGATGAGGAAATTGAGGCAAACAGGGTTAAGTGGCTTAGCCAGGATCACACAGCTAGTAAGTGTCTGAGACTGGATTTGAACTCAAGAAGATGAGTCTTCTGGCCAGGTACTCTATCCACTGTACCACCCAGCTGCCTTATCTCCCACAGTACTTCTCTTTAAAGATTTTTTATTGATATCTTTTCTTTTTGCATCACCTTTTCCCAACCTGTTTCCGCTTCCCTCATGCAGAGAGCCATCCTTTATTTCAAAGAACAAAAGAAAGGAATGACAACGAGCTTCAGCAAAACTGATGAGCACATCAAAGCTGACATTTATATGTAGTGTTTCAAATCCATAATCTCCTGCCTCTGCAAAGAAATGGGAAGGGTGCATTCTCCTATCTCTTCTTTGGGGGCCAACCTGGATCATTATAATTACATGGTATTCGGCTTCATTTTGCTGTTGTTTTTATTGTTCTTTCTCTCTGCCTTGGTGTAGTCATGGTGTATATTGCTTTCTGCCAATGCTTTTCCTATCTGGGGAAACATTTTTGGAATGGGTGCATAGGAATCCCTTCCTGAAAGGAAGAGTGCTAGAGTTGTCCAGACCCTCAGACATGAGAGGGGCCACCCCCCCTGAGTCCATCAATGGACATTTATTTTCATTTGTTTTAGCTTTATTTAAAAAAAATTTATTTTCAGTTCCAAATTCTCTCCTCTCCAGCCCCTCTTCCACTCGTTGAGAAGGCAAGCAATATATCAATTATACATGTCAAGTCATGCAAAACATATTTCCATATTAGCCACATTGCAATCAAAAAAGTAAGAAAAATAAAGAAAGTGGGAAAAATATGCTCCAATCTTCACTTAGAGTTCATTTGTTCTCTCTCTGGAGGTGGATAGCACTTTTCATCATGAATCTTCGGGAACTGTCATGAATTATTGTATTGATGAGAATAGCAAAGTCTTTCACCGTTGATCATTGTTACAATACTGCTATTACTGCGTACAATGTTCTCCTGGTCCTGTTCACTTCACTTTGTATCAGTTCATAAGTCTTCCCAGATTTTTCTGAAGCCGTCCTGTTCATCTTTGCTTACAGCACAATAGTATTCCATCACAATCATATACAACTTGTTCAGCTATTCCCCAATGGATGGGTATCCCTTCAATTTCCAATTCTTTGCCACCACAAAAAGAACTGCTATAAATATTTTTTGTACATATAGGTCCTTTTCCTTTTCTTAGATTTCTTTGGTATATAGACCTAGTAGCACTATTGCTGGGTCAAAGGGTATGCACGGTTTTATAGCCCTTTGGGTTCAGTTCCAAATTGTTCTCCAGGATAGTTGGATGAGTTCACAACTCTATCAAGAATACATTGGTGTAGGGGCGGCTAGGTGGCATAGTGAATAGAGCTCCAGCCTTGGAGTCCGGAGGATCTGAGTTCAAATCCTGCCTCAGACATATAACACTTACTAGCTGTGTGACTCTGGACAAGTCACTTAACCCCAATTGCCTCACCAAAAAGGTTAAAAAAAAAAAGGGGAATGCATTAGTGTCCCTACTTTCCCTCTCCAAAATTTGTCATTTTCCTTTTCTGTCGTGTTACCTAGTACCTCCGAGTTGTTTTAATTTAAATTGCTCTCATTATTGCTTTACAGCATTTTTATATGACTATTGATATCTTTGATTTCTTCTTCAAACTGCCTATTTATATCCTTTGTTCATTTATCAATTGAGGAATGGGTTTTATTTTTATAAATTTGACTCAGTTCCCTATATATCTGAGAAATGAAACTTTTATCGGAGAAACTTGCTGTAAATCCCCCCTGCCCCGAGTTCCCTGCTTTCCTTCTCATTTTGGCTACAGTGCTTTTGTTTGTGCAAAACCCTTTTAATTTAATGTAAGCAAAATTATCCATTCCTCCCTCCCCTCCACACACACATATCAGTGAGCTTATGAAGTGCCCACTGTGTGACAGGCATTGTGATGGGAAAACAAAGACAAAAATGAAACACTCTGCCCTTATGGGCAGCTAGATAGTGTGGTGGATTGAGCTCTGGGCCTGGAGTCAGGGAAGACCCGAGTTCAAATCTAGCCTCAGGTACTTACTAGCTTTGTGAACCTGGCCAACCTGTTTGCCTCAGTTCCTCAACTGTACAATGCTGATAATAATAGTACCTATCTCCCAGAGTTGTGAGGACCAAATGAGATACTATTTGTAAGGCATCTTTTTGCAAACCTGTAAATGCTAGCTGTTATTTATAGTTGATCAGACTGAAGGTAGCTGAAGAATTTGGGCTTGGAGTACCATGCTCTGATGATGAGGATGATGTGGGTTTACGTTACATCCAGACAGCCTCAACCTTCAAAGCACAGTGCACTGATATTTATAAACCAGAAGCAAAGGAACAAACAAAGCCCGTCTCTCAACCCCTTTCTGGGAGCGGGATGTGTGACATGCCCCGAGCTTTGTCTGTTTCCTTTCTGTCTCTTTGAATGTGAAGAGTCCATGGCTTGGAGATGCTTCCCACAGCCCTGAGACCAGCCACCCCCTGGTGTGTGTGTGTGTGTGTGTGTGTGTGTGTGTGTGTGTGTGTGTATGTGATCACGTAGAAGGTAGGCTCTGGAGCCACGGTGTAAATAAAGCCGTCTGTCACGGTAGGTTCATATTTTTAGACCCTCGATTATTGTCATGCACATTTTCAGACAGGATTATTTACATCAGATTGGCTAAATGCCGGTGACTTGGACCACTTCCGTCTCAGAGGGAGGGACAGCATCCCCCAGCTTGATCGGAGCTTAATTTAGAAAAGTCGGTGGCTGCAGCACAGATGAGATAGTCCAGACTGCACCTTTCCCAGGGAGTCGAGCCTTTCAGAAACCAAGGTTTATTTATGGGTTGGGAAGTACAGGCTGGTCTTTCCCAGTGTCCTGTCTCACCAGCAACACCTGCTGGTGAGAGGCACTAACCAGCCAACCATCGGGCACTGTGCTGCTAGGCGGGGGGGGGGGGGGGGGGGGGGGGGGGGGGGGGATACAGAGATGAAAGTCGTCGATCTTCTCTGCCTTCAAGGGGCTTAAGGTTATGGGGGAAATAACATGTATCCCCAGATTCTCAGCACTTTAGGGCTCTTCTCCTGTTTCAGTGAAGAGGACCAGGAGAACAGTGAAGGCTTTGGGAGAGCAGCAAGCTGGGGATGGGTCAGGGCCCGAGCCTCCATCATTTGGTGTGAGGGGGCTGCATCTGGTGTGGTTCGAACTAGAATGTGACCATCTCTTTGGGCTAACTTCGCATTCTCAAACACAACTGAAAACAAATCAGCAACAGCAACATCAATGCTTTAAAAAATTCTGTGAGTGTCATGGACCCCTCTGGCAGTTGGGCAAAGCCTATAGACTCCTCAGAATAATGTGTTTTTTAAAGCATAAATGTTGTTGTTGTCGATTAGTTTTCAGTTGTGTATGGCTCTCCTTGAGCCCACTTGGGGTTTTCTTGGCAGAGATCCTGGAGGGGTTTGCTATTTCCTTCCCCAGCTCATTTTACAGATGAGGAAACTGAGGCAAACAGGGTTAAGTGACTTACTCAGGGTCATGCAGATAATAAGTGTCTGAGGCCAGAATCTGAAATCAGGATAGGATGACAAATTAACCAATTTCATTGAAATGCAGTAAGCAAAATATTCTTAAAAACAAGTTCACAGACCCTGGTTAAGAGCCTCTGTTGTAGAAGGTTTGCCTGCATTAGGTCTAATTGACCCAATGGTTGGGCTAATTGACGTCTAAAGTTTCTTCCAAAAAGGGTAAATTACATCACATGAAGAGGCACAGAGACATATTATGGCAGAGGGAAAGAAGGGAGGGAGATGAGCGTTATTTGAACTTTACTCTCACACGATTTGGCCCAAGGAGGGAATAACATACTCAGTATGGAAATTTAACTTGCTGTATGGGCAGTAGGAGGGGAAAGGGGAAAGAAAAGGGAAGGGGAGGGGGACACAAGGGAGGGCAGACTGGGGGGGGTCAAAAGCAAAACTCTAGTGAGGGAATAAGTGCCACCTTGGGGAAGGAGGGGGAGAAAATTTAAAACTCAAAAGTTTATAGAAGTGAATATTGAAAACTAAAAATAAATTAGTATTAAAGTTCCTTCCAAGTTCAAGATTCCAGGATTTCATAGGAAGTTTATGAATAATTTTTTTCCCATTGCTGATGTTTTTATATCACATTATTTTTTGTTTTGTTTTGGGTTTTTTTGTGAGGCATTTGGGGTTAAGTGACTTGCCTAGAGTCACACAGCTAGTGTAAGTGTCTGAGGCCAGATTTGAACTCAGGTTCTCCTGACTTCAGGGCCAATGCTCTATCCACTGCACCACCCAGCTGCCCTGATCATATTGTTTTGTGTCATGGTTATGTGTGTTAATGTGTTGTGGCCTGATAGATTGAAAGCTCCCTGAGGGCAGGGGTCTTGTCTTATCTAAACTCTATATCTCTCCTGGAACCTATCAAGTTGTTTTCTCTAAGGGGAAAAAATGAATGGAAAATTTCAGTTTCAGTTACTGAGTGTTATGAAAAATGAGAGGCAGCATGGCTTCACAGAGAGCTGGTCTGAGAGTCAGGAAAACCCAAGTTCAAGTCCTCTGGCAGGTACTGGCTCTGTGCTTCTGGATTAGTCACATAACCCCTTAATACCCCAGGTGATTTTCTTGCACCATAAATTTTGGCATAGTTGCCAGGTTTCATAGGTGAAGTGGTTCACTATTATAATGAAATCATACACAAGGACCAAAAGTGTATATGTGCATGTGTGTGTGTGTGTGTGCACATATACATGTATACGCTACCACACAGTGTTCTACACACAAATGCACACTATGGTCCATACATTTATATTTGTGTCAACATATATTCATGGATATAATACATACTACGTATTGGACAGATATAATATTGTGCACACACATGTGCTTATATATAAACATATATGCATGTTTGTATATACAACTGCGAGTTAGGCCCATATATGTGTAGTTGCATGTAGAAATAATATACACCATAATACATGTGATTGTGTGTATGCATTCATATGTTCATGTGTAAACACACATGCGTGTTGGTATGTACATGCAGATTTTTATCCATGTCTGTCACTGCGTGAACACATCTATAATATGTTATACACGTTATAATATATGCATATGTTTATATATACACTTGCATGTATGTTTATACACATAAATGCAAATTAGGCCGTGTATATATTTTTATGTGGGCACATATCTATACACACAATTAATACACAAAAGTGTATTATGTACTCACATTAATATTTATACATAAATACATATGCGTGTTTATATACATACACTCCAATCCATGTCTATTCGTATGTAAACATGTGTATAACACATTATGCACATGGTAATATACATACTATTATATGTAAACATGCATGCATGTTTATATGCACTGTGGTATTTATATATAAGCCTGCACATATGTGTTTACATATAAATATATGCATGTTCATATTCACTTTGGTATTTTCATATGTATATTTGTGTGTGTTTGCATGTTGTTCCCTGCCCTCAATAAGCCTATATATTCTGGTCGTGGAGACCTTTGCCTGGGATCCAGAATTCTCATCCTGCAATTAATTACCTCACATAAATTACAACCTCTCAATGCCTTAGTAATTTTCTGTCTTTGCCCCTTTACATCCTGGGGCAGCTTTTTTCTGTAGAGGGAGGGATGGGATAAACGTCTCCAGACTTGGCCAGGCTGTTCCATGGATCATCCCTCACCGAGTCTACACTCAAAAACTTTCTAGCTTGTAGGATGTGTTGTGAGAACCCACCTCTATAGGTTGATGAGATGTCAGGGTAGGGGTGAAGTGTGTGTGTAAGGGCTCATGAAATGTTTAAATATAAGTACAGAATCTGGTGTGCCACAGTCTGTGACAGGCTCTTGAGTTTTGCTGAAAGTCAGGAGGGAGAGGGAGGGAGGGAGGGAGAGAGAGAGAGAGAGAGAGAGAGAGAGAGAGAGAGAGAGAGAGAGACAGAGAAGACAGAGAGAGACAGAGAGAGAGACAGAGAGAGACAGAGAGAGAGACAGAGAGAGACAGAGACAGAGAGAGACAGAGACAGAGAGAGACAGAGACAGAGAGAGACAGAGAGAGAGAGACAGAGACAGAGAGAGACAGAGAGAGACAGAGAGAGAGACAGAGAGAGACAGAGAGAGAGAGAGAAAGAGAGAGAGAGACAGAGACAGAGAGAGACAGAGAGAGAGAGAGAGAGAGAGAAGAGAGAGAGACAGAGAGAGAGAGAGAGAGACAGAGACAGAGACAGAGACAGAGACAGAGACAGAGATCACTGTGGACGTCAGTCATGGAAGGCTTTCTGGAGGAGCTGAGATCTGAGCTAGCCCTTCAAGGGTGAGTGGGACGGAGAAAGTGGACAACCAGGGGGGAATGTCATTTTTAAAGAAAGGAATGAGAGATGAAGAATAAGAAACATGACATGTGTGAGGAACCGTAAAGAGAGTGGCCTGATTTTTGTACGGAACCCCAGGAAACAGAGTAATCATTCCATCCCTGAAAGAGCCTGGGTTTTTCTGCCCAGGGAAGTCCCTGGCTCTCTTTCCTCCTCAGAGTTCACAGAGGTATCAAGAGCTAGTTCTGGGAATCATGAGACGTGGAATCTAGTCTTGGCTCTGCCTCTAACTGTGGTCATGGGAGAGGCATTTAGGTTTTCAGGGACTTCGTTTCTTCATCTGCAACAACAGGAGGTCAGGCCCCATTGGAAGTGGCCATGATGCCAGCACTCTCTTAGTTCACTGGATGTTGGGACAAAATGAAGCATTCACCAGTAATTGAACAGCTAATAGAAGGAGGCTTACTTTGCCAGGATACACAAGATAGGGCTCTCTGAACATGGCCACCCTCATCTATACATGGAAATGGATCTGATTATCAGGGCAGAACATGGTGAAGAATGTGGTGACTTGTGTGGTTGTCGGAAGTCCGCCTTGGTGTTGGAGGGAGAGGTCATTTAATGTGGGTAGGGCTTTTTATGTCCTTAAGTGACCAGAAGATGGAGCAGGAAAATAGGAGTCAGTCAGGTCCTGTTTCCAATTATTGTTGTTGATTCTTTTTCTGTCGTATTTACTCTTTGTAACCCCATTTGGGTTTGTTTGTGTGTCTGTTTTTTGGGGCAAAGATACTGGAGTGGTTTGCCATTTCCTTCTCCAGTTCATTTTCCAGATGAAGAAATAGGGTTAAGTGACTTGTCCAGGGTCACACAACTAGTAAGTGTCTGAGGCCAGATTTGAACTCAGGAAGATGAGTCTGTCTTATTCCAAGCTCAGCTCTCTATCCACTGCACCACCTAGCTGCCCTCATGTCTCCAATTAAGAAAAACTAATCCCTTCTGGGGAAGTGTGCTAAACCCATATTGTGGGGAAATATTGGTAGACATTAGTTCTGTCACAAGGCCCCTAATATGCCCAAATATTTGCAACAGCACTTTGCAAACTAGAAAAGAATTGGAAATGAAGCAGAGGCCCATCCATTGAGGAACGTGGTGCATAAATGTGATAGAATACGATTATGCTGAAAGAAGTAATGAGTATGACAAACACAAAGAAGGGGGGAAGATTTCTATGAATGGATGCAAAGCGTAGCAAGCAAAACCAGGAAAGCAGTATACACAACAGGGTCAGCCACAAATAGAAAAAAACAAATCGATTGTAATTGAATGCTGCAAGCTGCCAAACTTGGTCTCAAAGAAGAGGCAGGAGAAGGTACCTCCCTGCCTGCTTCTTGCTGAGGTGGGGGAGTCATGGGTGTGGCCCACTTCATGTGACATCTGATATGGTGGCTGGTTTTGCTGAAACTTTGCCTTTCTTCTTTGTTATGTGGGAATGGCTCCCTAGGAGGTAGAGAGATGAGGGGATACCTTAGGAAATGTAGGCGATATGCAATATTGCATCCCATTTATTTATAAAAATCATAGCTCAAGTTTATATTGCTTCATGGTTTACAGAGAAGGTGGTTTTAGTCATTTCATTTGTGTTGGAAGGTAGGCAGTACAAATACTGAGACGGTAGGTGGCGCTGTGGATAGAACACCTTGGAGTCAGGAAAGACCTCAGTTCAAATCTGGCCTCAGACACCAGCTGTGTGACCCTGGGCAAGTCACCTCATCCTGTTTGCCTCAGTTTCCTCATCTGAAAAATGAACTAGAGAAGGAAATGGCAAACCATTCCAGTATCTTTGCCAAGAAAACCCCAAATGGGGCCATAGACAGTAGATCACAACTGAAAACAAATCATCAACAACAAAAGGACAAATATTTTATTCTTGTTTTACTGAGAGCCCTGAAGATAAAGGTCATGCAGACGGTAAGTGCTGGAGCAGCAACAAAGCTCAGGTCCCCGGATCCTGAGTCCAGGGGTCTTTTTACTGCTCAGTGTTACCTCCCTATAAAATGGGTGGGTGGGACTGGGCAGTCTTTAAATAAGTCCCCGGGATGGAAGTTTTTTGATTCTTTGGTTAGCACGCAGAACTGCTCACCTGCTCATTCCCCACCTGAACTAGAATCTCTTTGCAGGAGGGGAACACGGCCCTTCATTTGGCAGCAAAGAATGGTCACTCTTCGGTGCTCCAGAGGATCATAGAGCTTGGGCTGGACCTAGAGGAGAAGAATGGGGTAAGTCAGGACACTTGCCATGGGCCCTGCAGACTCCCCCTTGCCCTGCGGTCAGTCTGAAGCCTTGGTTTCCCAAGCCAGCGTCCAGGTTTCCCCTCTCAGCTTTCATAAACATTCCCCTCTGTCTTAGCCCTGCTCTCCTTGTTCATTGACTTGTTAAAGTTTATTTATCCCTTAGAATACTGTTATATATGAATATATATGTTATATATATATATTTATATATATATATATATACACATTATATATAAAAAAACAGTGTTCTATATGAATACTAATGTTTCTAAGGCAGGGGCAGCTTTGCATCAGTAATTATAATGATAACAGCAACGACATTTATACTGCACTTACTATGTGCTAAGCACTTTACAAATCTCATTGGGTCTTCACAACAACCTGCAAGGCAGGTGCTATTATTATCCCCATTTTACAGATGAAGAAACTGAGGCGCACAGAGGTTATATGACTTGGCCAGGGTCACCCTGTTAGTAAGTAGCTGAGACCCGATTTGAACTCCAGTCTTTCTTCCTGACTCCAGGCCCAGCACTCTATCCACTGAGCCAACCTAACTGCCTCCTGAGGTGTGGGGGTCCTTACCCTCACCTTCCCTTCCTTTCTACCTATTCAACACTTAATTATGGTATCTGTAGGGCCTAGCAGAGTACCGGGAACATTGTAAGCATCTAAAAATGTTTGATTAATTTGTTGTTGTTCAGTCATTTTCAGTTGTGTCCGACTCTTTGTGACCCCTTTTGGGGTTTCCTTGGCAAGGAGTGGTTTGCCATTTTCTTCTCCAGCTCATTTTACAGATGAGGAAACTGAGGCAAACAGGGTTAAGTGACTTGCCCAGGGTCACACAGCTAGTAAGTGTCTGAGGCCAGATTTGAACTCAGGAAAATGAGTTGTCCTGACTCCAGGCCTGGCGCCATCTTGTATTTGTATTTGATTAGTGTATGATTAATCCTTTTGTTCTAAGGATAACCCTTGAGATATGGGGAATATTCTCCATGTTAGGGGGAATGGGATTTGTTTTCTAGTTCTGTCTTGCCCTCCTCCAAGTGGATGGAGTCTTGGAATTGTTTACACATGCATTGATGCAATAAAAAAAAAAATGTTGAGCACCTATGCTATGTAGCAATGCTGGCTATGTATGTAAGATATATGTGTATGATTGTATATGTATATATGTAATAAGGCTTATAGAGTTAGAGCCGGAAGGGTCCTTATCAGCCAACAAGCCTTCATTTTACAGGAAGAAAATGAAGCACAGAAAGGTTAGACTAGCCCAGAGTAACACAGGCAACACTCACCTAACGGGGGATGTGGGAAAGACACTGAAGTCAGGTTAAAACAATTCTTTACCCTCAAGGAGTTTATAGTCTAGTTAGGCAAATCCTGCTTGTATCTATGGAACGTTAAATAGCAGTGCCAACGCAAGGGCTGTCAGAAGGTGTGACTGGTTGTAGACCAGTGGAACAATCAGTCACCAAGCTTTAATTAAGCACCTACCTGTGTCACATACTGGGGAAACAAAGACAAAGTTAGGCCCCGCCCTCAGGGAGCTTACATTCTAATAGGAAAATAAGGGTCAGAGGACCCGGAAAGCCTTGTGGCTGGAGGAGTCAGGGAATGCTTTTTGGATGAAGTGGGACTTGAGCTGGCCCATAAAGGCAAAGTAGGTTTTGGATAAGCAAAGAGTAGGAGGGAGGGCATCCCAGGTGCTGGGAAGGTCACAAACAAAAGTACGGAGGTACAACTGACCGTAGCATGTGAATAGGAGGTAAGCAGATTAGAGACTTCCTGTTAAATTATGGGAAGTGATAATTATTCTAATCAGAGGTAAGGACTAAAACCTGTGATTTCACTAATATAGGAAACTCCTTCTGTCAATGAAGATCGTAACTTTCTCTGCAACTTAGAGTTTCCCAGAGCATTAAAGGGCTGAGTGCTTGTCTAGAGTCACACAGCCAGGGTATATCAGAGGCTGGAATTGAAGCTAGGTCTTTTCTGGCTTTGAAGCTGGATTTCTATTCGCTGTGACATGCTGCCATCATCTCTACCCTGTGTTTCAGGAAGGCTTGACTGCACTGCATACGGCCACTGAGGGAGGCCACTTGGACTGTGTGCAGCTCCTGATTCAGGCTGGCAGCAAGGTCAACGCCCAGACCCAGGTGACCCAGTCTGCCCTGTTTGTTTTCAGCCTGTTTGGCCACTGAGGACTGCGTATTGCTGACTTTGCCTGATGCTGCTTCATTCTCTGTCCCTTGGCCAGATGACAAATAGTTAAGGGTCATCAAAGTGAATGGCCAGATGAAGAGGCGGGTGCTTGATGTGAACAATTAGGTAACACAGGATTGCAGAGCCATACCTGGAATGGATCTTAAAGGCCATCTGGTCCAACCACTTCATTTTACAGATGAGGAAACTGAGGCCCAGAGGGGCTAGTGATTTGCTCGGTGTCACACAGGTAGTGACAGTGTTTAGCACAATGCCTGGCACAGAGTTGGCACTTAACGTTTACTGATTGACAAAAGCAAGATGGGAACCAAGATATCCTGTGACTCCAAAGGTGGTATTCTGGTTTTTCAGTGTCTTCCTAACACCCTATCTGATTCGCACGAGAAGTTACAAGAAAATGGGGACTTTTGAGTGTTTAAAGCAGCAGCAGCAGGAGGTCCAAACCCAGGCACCTGAACTGTTTTTAGAGCTTTGGGGTTTGGGGGTGGGTGGGCCTCTGGCCTGGGTTTGGGGCCACCAAGGATACCTGTCCCAGGCTGTGGTGCAGAATACTGCCAGGATTCCTACCAGAAGTCTCTAGACGGAGGCCACAGGGGCTAATTCTCCCTTGGACAGGGACAGGGAGGGGGAACATGACTTTGGCAGTAACAGATCCTAGAGTAAACTGGCCAGATTTACCTCTGGTGTGTATAGTGGTTCAGAAGACGAAAGCATAGGATTGACTTTGTCTATTCTGTTCAACTCCCCCATATCCCATCTTCCTAACACACATAGCATCCACGTACATGTACACACACAGACATGCACGCCTCTCTTTGAAGACGCTGGGAGGCAGGCTGTGGCCATGAAATGGAATGGAGTGAAATTTAACTGACTCCACAGGAATTGAACCCACAGTCTGTCTCATCAGTACTATAATCTAATGCAAAGGGAAAACTCAAAAGTATAGTAGAATTAACCCTGAATTCTGGGTAAGAGGAGCTGGGTTCAAATTCATTCATTCAGCATTTATTAAGCACTTGTTATGTGTGGTATTTGCTGGGGGAAATTCATAGATCAAAGAAGATGCAATCCTCACTCCTGTTCACCCGCCTGTCACTTTCAGTCAGCCAGTGAGCATCTTTAAGGTGCTTACTCTATACCAAGCACTGTGCTAAAGGCTGGGGAGTGATAGAAAAGTTAATAAAAACAGCCCCAGCTCTGAAGAAGCACACATTCTAATGGCGCAGGTGGGATGCAAGCTCAGAGGGAAGGGGCTAGCAGCCGGACGGATGGGGAAAGGCATAAACGGTAGCTACAAATGTTACTTTTTTAAAATACGAGGCCAAGAATCATGCTGTATTTCTGATATCTCCACTAGAAGCAAATGAACTGCCTTCACTATGCTGCCCTTCATGGCTTTGATGACATCGCTCAAGCTCTCATTGATGCTGGGATCAGCGTAGATGCTGCAAATCATGTAAGCTGTTTTTAAAAAAACTTGAAAATCTTACATGCAATTGGTGTTGAGTGTGTCAATAGTGGACAACTGGCTTAAGTTGCTACATTGCATAAAATCGAGTGGTAAAATATGCTGCTTTCCATGTGGTTTTTGGATCTTAGAAAACATGTCTAGCCTGACTCTATTTTATAAGAAAAGGAAATCATTATTTATAAAGTATTTTTAAATTAGCGAAGCTTTACTTACATTGTCTCATTTAAGCATCACTGTAATCCTGCGTGGTTGGTACTAAAGGTATTATCCTCACTTTACAGTTGAAGAAACAGGAGGAACACACTGCTAATAAGCATCAGAGTTGAGATCTGAATCCAGGTGTGTGTGTGTGTGTGTGTGTGTGTGTGTGTATATATAAATTTATATGTGTATATATGTATATATAAAAAGTACGTGTGTATATATATGTGTATGTAAATGTATATGTATAAATATAAAGTGTGTGTGTGTGTGTGTATATATAAATTTATATGTGTATATATGTATATATAAAAAGTACGTGTGTATGTATATGTGTATGTAAATGTATATGTATAAATATTAAATGTGTGTGTGCGTGTGTGTGTGTGCGTGTGTGTGTGTGTGTGTGTGCGTGTGTGCGTGTGCGTGTGTGTATATAAATTTATATGTGTATATATGTATATATAAAAAGTACGTGTGTATGTATATGTGTATGTAAATGTATATGTATAAATATTAAATGTGTGTGTGCGTGTGCGTGTGTGTGTGTGCGTGTGTGTGTGCGTGTGTGTGCGTGTGCATGCGTGTGTGCGTGCGTGTGTGTGTGCGTGTGTGTGCGCGTGTGTGTGCGTGCATGTGTGTGCGTGTGCGTGTGCGTGTGTGTGTATATAAATTTATATGTGTATATATGTATATATAAAAAGTACGTGTGTATATATGTGTATGTAAATGTATATGTATAAATATTAAATGTGTGTGTGCGTGTGTGTGTGTGTGCGTGTGCGTGTGTGCGTGTGTGTGCGTGTGCGTGCATGCGTGCGCGTGTGCGTGTGTGTGTGCGCGTGTGTGTGTGCGTGTGCGTGTGTGATCTCTCTGGTGTTAGGAGCTTCCGTTGAGAAGCTTTTCTGCCAAAGCAGAGCTGAAACATGTAATCTGAGGGCCATCTGGGGCACTGAGCCAGTAGGTGTCAGAGGCCGGCTTGCACCCAGGACTTCCTGACTCCAAGCGCAGCTCTGTGTCCAGGATGCCGAGCTGTTCCTCATAATACAGTCACTACTTCTACAGTGTCAACTCAAGGACGTCTGACTTCAGCTCTGTATCTTCAGTACGATAGTTAGGTTGTGAGGTAGATAGTGCCTGGCCTGAAGTCAGGAAGTCCTGAGTTCAGATCTTGCCTCAGACACTTACCAGCTGTGTGATCCTGAGCAAGTCACTTGACCCTGTTTGCCTCAGTTTCCTCATCTGTAACACGAGCTGGAGAAGGAAATGGCCAACCACTCCCGTATCTTTGCCAAGAAAATCCCAGTGGAGTCACACAGAGCTGGACACAGACTGAATAACAATCTTCAATACCTTGCACATAGTAGGTACTTAGTTAACACCTGTTGAATTGAATTGACTTAAGGGAAAACCAAACATAGTGAAAAGGGCGCCGCACCAGGAGCCTGATGACCTGTATCCCATTTTCTTGGGCAAGTCCCTTAAGAGTTTGTCAAATGCCTCATCCATAAACAAGGGGGTCAAGTGAGACCTCTTAGTTTCCTTTCAGCTCTGAAGTTCTGATTGAGTGGTCGACAGGATCACTAACTTGAAGTTTGTGAAGAGCTTTTTAAGGAAAAGGGGAAATCTTTCCTGTAGAATACTATACTAAAGGAAAATAAGTTAGAGCAGGGATTAGACCAAAAAAAAAGGATCAGAATAAGCATTTATTTATTAATATTTTTATTAATGGATTTATAATCAGAGTAAGCATTTATTTAATAAACACCTACTGTGTGCTAGGCACTGCGGATACAAAGGCAGAATTGAAACAGTCCCTCTCCTCAAGGAGCTAACCTTTTATTGGGGGAATCAACACATATAAGAATATGCAAAAATAGATTTCATAAATCCAAGATAACTGGAGAAAAGAAAGACTACTGCTTGGGGATCAGGAAAGGACCCAACATAAGATGAGCTTTGAGGGACTTTAAAGACTCTGAAAAACTTCTTGATTACCTGGGTGATCAAACACAGAAAAGGAAAGTGCAGTCCCCACCTCTAGAAATTTTCCAAAAGAGACCTCGACGAATATAGTTTAGGTATCACAGCAGGGAAACAAAATGAGACTAGGTTAGATGAACTCCTTGGGGTCCTTCTAGCTTGAGTTTTTTGGACTTTTGGACATCAGAAGAGGGTGAAGTAGTAGTAGTAGTAGTAGTAGTAGTAGTAATAGTAATTAGTAGTAGTAGACAAAGAAGATGACTAGGTCTTTCTCACTTTTATCATCATCATAACCAACAAATGTGGTACCTGCTATGGTGCTAAAAGTGTAAGGGTCTAGTTGGTTATATAGGACATACACGTAAAAAGAAAATATATGTTACCTTGTATTGTTATGAGGCTTCATGGGGCTGTTAGGATTCAAGTGGAGTCTTGACCATCTTGAATGAGAGTGGAGGGTGGGGGTGGGTAGCAGATGGTATTGTCGGCAGGTAATAATGCCTAGGGTGAAAAGTATATGGTACATTCTGGGTATAAGGGAACTAGTCTGGCTAAAGTAGAATGCACACATGGCAGAACAGTAGGAGATGAGATCAGAAGGCTTTGGGATGTGGGATTAATTCTGGAGGGGTTAAATTGTAAAGGGCTTTAGTCCATTTTCCCCTTAACTGTTAATCTCAAGAGTGTGGCTACAACCTCTCCAAGACATAGTTCCTTCATCTATATAATAAGGTGGCTGGACTAAATGCCTTAAAGGTTTTTTTTCATTCCAGTTTTAGATGCTATAAATCTATGATTTTAATTCCATTAGTCCCATGGTGAGCAGCTGGGAGCAGAGAGGTATTATATTACTGAGCATGGGGGCACACATCTGTAAACCCTACTAGGGTAGGCTGAGGCCAGTGGATGGCTTGGGGGTAGGGGGTTCTAATTGCTAATGCAATTAATTACATGTGCACCAAGTGCTACACTAAGCCCCTGAGAGGAGGGGGCCATCAGGCTAAGGAGGGGCAACAGTTCAAAGCTTAAGATTCTGTGCTTATGGGCAGTAGGACCGGGCCCAAGAATTAATGCTGTACCTCAAAAAAACAACCAACCAGGGGCAGCTAGGTGGCACAGTGGATAGAGCTCTGGCCTTGGAGTCAGGAGGACCTGAGTTCAAATCCAGCCTCAGACACTTCATACTTTCTAGCTGTGTGATCCTGGGCAAGTCACTTAAACCCATTGCCTAGCCAAAAAAAAAAGAAAGAAAAAATAGAATTCTTGGGCTCACTCGTGATTTCTTCACAGCAAAACGCATCTCCCATCCATACCGCGGTGCTGAACAACTTCCCTTCCGTGGTCAGACTCCTCATCGAGGCAGAAATCGACCTTGATGTCACTGACAATGTAAGCTTTTCTAAGGGCAGCCCTTTGCAGATGCTAAGTGACCAGTGATCATCTTGCTATTTGGAGTTTGGCGGGTTCACTGCTTGATGGCATGGCTTTGTCTTGGGAATATTTTCTTCCCCTTTTCTGGGACAAATTTTGTTTCCATTCATAAAAATCTATTTTCTCTCCCTCCAACATCCCACTTCCCACCCCCATTTGAGAAATCTCAGCCAAAATGTAATTCTAAGTAATTTTTGGAGGAAAAACGACCAACTTACTATTAAAATGTTGGTTCACTTATAAATATGGTTGCTTTCTGACTCTTAAGCTAGCTATTACAAGTCGTTAAACATGCAGGGTCTTTAATCTGGAAGTGGGATGGTTTATTCCATTTGGGCGCTGGCTGTTTGCCTTAGGCAGGTGCTTGTGAGAGCCTTGCTCTGTCAGTAGCCAAAGACCACATTCTGATCCCAGGGACTTAAATCTTGCAAGGAGAGAATGTGTTGAGGCCGAAGGTGCTGGCTGTAAAGGGGCTCCAGATAAAAACCTTCTCTTTGTCTAGTTATCTTTTTTTGCTAATTTA
Source organism: Phascolarctos cinereus (assembly GCF_003287225.1). Lineage (NCBI taxonomy): Eukaryota > Metazoa > Chordata > Mammalia > Diprotodontia > Phascolarctidae > Phascolarctos > Phascolarctos cinereus. The sequence continues at coordinate 144,387,327 of NW_027555736.1, forward strand.
CAAATTTCTTTAAGCGAGCCTACAGCAAAGGGATTTTTTTTTAACCTCAAGGCCTAATCAGAGTGCCAATGGCCAATTCAAAGCTTGGCTTCCTTAGTTCAGGGCCCCCGTGCTGGATGGCCCAACTCACTGCTCTACCATTACATCCCAAGTTTAACAGCTTTTGCTCTGAAATCCATTTCTCATTTTTCATGTTATTTTCTCAAACAGAGGCAACAGACGCCCCTCCACATTGCTGCTGAGAATGCGAGACAAGACATAGCAGAAATGATCCTCCTCGCAGGAGTGAACTTAAATTTGACAGACAAGGTGGATTCTCCGCTCATACTCCTGTTATTAAGGCACTGACCCTTCACTTGCTGCCCAGAGCCAGGTCTCATGGAGATACACCAAAAGTTACATACTCTGGCAAGCAATCATTTAGGCTCAGCTCTCTGTGTAGGGACCATGAACCCTTTTGATATCACTGAAATATAATTAAAATTACTATCAAGTGCAGCCCCGCAGAGGGACAGAGGGGTGGAGGTGATGGGTGGAACAACATACAACATTATGTGTGGAAACGGAGTGAGAGTCGACATAGGCCAGGGCTTTTTCGTCTTTTTTTGTGTCCTGGATCCCATCTCACAAAGATGTTTTAAATGCATAAACTAAAATACCAGCAGGTGGTGCAATGAATAGAGTGCCAAGCCAAAGAACTCATCTTTGTGAGTTCAAATCCAGCTGCAGACATTTATTAGCTGTGTGACCCCGGGCAAGTCACTTAACCCTGTTTGCCTTAGTGTCCTCACCAGTAATGGCAAGGCACTCCAGTATCTCTACCAAGAAAATCCCCAAAACGAGTAACGAAGATTTGGACATAAGCGAAAAAGAACTGAACGTCAAAATACATAAGATAACAGAGGAAACCAATTACACTGAAGTAGTTATCAAATTATTGAAGAAAGCAGCTGAAACTTACAAGTATGAGCCTCATTTTTTCTTAATACCAGACGTTCCACCTGCTGCCTCAGTGAGTCACTGTGCATGTCCAGTGGCCTCTACAATCACAACCCATGGGATCTATCTATTGTATAAACTAGCACTGAGGTGGGGTCTTTCACTATTTAATTGGGAAATACATCAGGATCATAGATTTAGGGTTGGAAAGTACTTAATAGGCCTTAGACTCTAGCCTAAGGGAAACCAAGACTAAGTTAAGTGACTTGCCCAGGGTCATTCGTTCATTAAATAACAATACAAGGCAGTATATGATGAAATGTAAGTGCTGAATTGTGTGATAAAGCCTCTAAGTCACAAAAGAATTTAAGGAAGGGATGGATCATTGTCACCTGTGGTAGGTGGTCATGGGAAACTCCATTTTGGATGGCCTTAAAGGATGGTGGAGCAGGGGGGAGGACAGTGAGGATATGATGAGTAAAACATTACACATCTTCTTAGTAGAGGTGTGAGCCATTTTATCACAGCTGTCCCCAGTAAGCAAAGTCCCAGAGGCTTTCGAGGCAGGGAAGAGGTGAAGAGCACTGTCCAAAGGACTAACTGAGGTATTCCAGCATTCGTAGCTTGTTCAAATTAACTCACATTGCAACCTTTCAGCAGCTAGGTGGCATAGGGGGCTTGACGTTAGGAAGACCCAAGTTCAAATTTGGCCTCAAACACGTACTGGCTGTGTGACCCTGGGCAAATCACTTAACCTTTCTCTGCCTCAGCTTCCTCAACTGTAAAATGGGGATAACACCACCTACCTCCCAGGGATTGTTGTGAGGATCAGATATCTGCACAACACTGTGCCTGGCATATTGTAGGCCCTATGTAAATACTAGACAGTGTTATTGTTTTGAAAATGCATTTTGTGGAGACATCATTATTTACATCACGCTACTTATTAGCTGTGTGACTTTGGTGAAGTCATTTTAGATCCCTGTTCCTATTTTCCCTTCTCTAAAAAAGGGATAACTTGCATTGTAATACCAAAGAGGGTTGTTCGTAAGGAAAATGCTCTATAAACCTTGAAGTGGTATAAATGATGTCTATGAATGTGAATATTCTTACTTGAAAACTTTTTAAACATCTAATATCATACCTAAAGAAACCTCTCATTTTCCACTCCCTAGTATAAGCAGGAAATGTTGTCTTTTCAGTGAAAGGGGTTTACAGAGTATACTAAAAATAATCTCACATCTTCATTTTATATAAATAAATATAGTAATGCCATTTGTTCTTTCCTCTTAATTCTAGCAAGGAAAAACATCATTGGATGTCGCTGCTCGTGGCAACCACATCAGCTTGGTAGATATGATCATAAAAGCAGATCGATTTTACAAATGGGAACAGGTAGGAAAGTTCCTCATTGTTGGTGTGTGGAGAACAACATGAATTAGGTTTCAAGATGGAACCTGGCTACAGTCAGCTATGGTCAACCAGTACTGCCTCCAAGTGGTGATGGAAGAGATGCACGTGCAGGTCAGGGACAGGAAAAAGAAACAGAAAATGGCATGGCCACCAACTATGCTCACTCCTCCCACTTTAACAAACTGCCTTGAATGAATGAAATGTGCTTGTGGAATGGCAGTGTCTTGCTTTAGACCCTGCAAATCAGATCCATCAAAGTGCTTCTAACACTAGGTTTCTAGGTTTGGAAATCAGGGCAGCTGAGGCAGAAGAGTAGGGACTGGCATTGTGGTCCATCAGTTGACAAGATCCAGGTAGAGTTTAGAAGGCAGGGATCAGAAATGAGGACTACAGGTATCATCCTCATTTTACAGAGGAGGATATGGAACTTCAAAGGATAAAAGATTTGTCTGAGTTGCCTGATATCACAGGATAGTAACAACAGAATCAGTGACACCATCTTGAAAATGAGCCAATTCCTATCTCATGAAGCCTCTTTTTGGGGATGGGAGCCGGCCCAGGACAGAGAAATGGTAAATGGGGATAACACCTGTAGATCTTTATTTCACAAAAGGCTTTGCAAACATCAAAATCCAATGCAAATATCAGCTGTTATTAGGATGACTTATTCATTTCGGCAAAAAAAAAAATCATAAGACTAAATTTACACCTAATTTCTTTCAATATTTTATTGATGCACTTTTACATTACTTTCATTTCCCAAGGCCTCCCAATTGTTTTCCTTAAAGCCTCTTCTGTTTAAAATGTCACAGAACATACATGATCATATGAGCTATAATGAATTCCATATGGGGGGGGTATTCAAGCCCAAACTAGATAGCTACTTGCAGAGACAGCACAGAAGGAATTCACAGACCAGGGGTGTCTTCCATGGCCTCCCCTGGAGGCAGGGAGGTGGAAGATGGTTTGCAGATGAAGTGTGGTGCCAACAGCCACTGTGGTCCCATGACGGGAATTACCCTCCCCCAAGCAGAAAGCTGGGACACGCAGCAGATTGTTTCTAAACATTTCTTTTCTGGCCAAGCAGACTCTTGTCCCATGATTTCCTCCTGACAGGCTATTTGCATTTTTCACATCACCAGCTTCTATTCTGCCGCTGCAGGACAACCTCAGAACTGATTCTGACTCTTGGGCTGTGAAACCCTTAACCTTTAAGCAGGACCATGGGGTGGAAACCCAGCACATCCGCTCAGTAATGTGGTGCTTGGCCACCAAATACCTCAAGCACAACGACTGGAAGAAGCTGGCACATCACTGGAAGTTTACTGATGCACACATTCGTGCTATTGAACAGCAATGGGCAGGTACTGATTACACACAAACCTATGTTTCTGGGGGAAACTTTTTTTCCTGTGATGCAGTGGAAAGAACAGTGAAAGGCAGTTCAAGAGGCCTCAGTTCTGGTTTCCTCTTTGTACCTGTTTTGGCTGTCTGACCTTGAGCAGGTCACTTGCCTTCTTCTCTGGGCCCTTACAACTTGAACCTTTCTAATTAGGGGACCCCTGAGCATGAGAATAATTTCTTTCTTTCTTCTTCTTTTTTTTTTTAAGTAAGGCAATTGGGGTTAAGTGACTTGCCCAGAGTCACACAGCTAGGAAGTACTATGTGTCTGAGGCTGGATTTGAACTCAGGTCCTCCTGACTCCAGGGCCGCTGCTCTATCCACTGCGCCACCTAGCTGCCCCAAGAATAATTTCTTCCTCCTTGGCTTTCTCCTGGCACCTTGTACCTAACATGGACTTGCCTCAGGTTACACTCTATTATAGTGATGTGTGGGTGTGTCTTATTTTCTTGGGTGAGTACAGCTGTGACCCGACAGAGTCTAACAAAACATTTGTTGAATGATCTGGGTCTGCCTTAGAACCAACATTCTTCTGGGCAGTAGGACTGAAACAGGCTAGCTCATGACTGACATGTAGTTATGAAGAAACTTAATTTATTTTGGTAAAAGTTTCCCAACCCCTCCCCCACCAGCATTTAAAAATAAAACACCCAGTTTTTCTAAGCCTGTGCTGAATTTAACTGTTACAAAAAAATTTCCAGTTCCACTTATAGTTCTTAAAAAGTCATAAGTGGAAGAAATTTTACCATGCAGATTTCTCTGCTTCCTGCAGCCTAGTAAAATGGTAATATATAATAGTTATATATACAAATGAATTTTTACAAAAATCTGTATTGATTTTATGGTTAAGATGAAAGCTGAGCAGATACTCTGAAAGAAACTCAGTGTGGAGGTAGTGATAATCAACATATGTGTATATACACATTTTATGTATATATATAAAAATAAGATATATATTTGTATGTATATGTTTTTAATATGCAGACACATCCCATACTGCCAGCCTCTCTTATTGACTAACGGCTAAATGAAGAGAAGGAGTGAGTCAGGTGGGAATTTGAAAAGTGTCTGTATATTTCCTCATTTAATAAGCATTAGCACACCTTTGGTACTGACATGTCAGCAAGCTACAGCTCTCTTGCTATAGCCCAGTTCTGGTAAGGTGGTGCTAGTGAGACTAATTTCATGCCACAAGCCTCATCTCCCATTCACCAGAATCAACTACCGACTTCATCTTAGGCAGCGACATTATTAAGCACTCCATAAATGAAAAGTGGTTCTCTTTACAACACTTTTACAGATGTTCTTTGATATAAGCCTTGTGATGACCCTGTGCTTCAGGAAAGGCTGGTCTCAACCCATGTTATAACTGCAGAAACGAAGGCCTAGGAAAGTGAAATTACTCAGTGGCAGCACAGCAGACCTCAACCCAGGTCTCCAGGTTCCAGATGCAGACTGTCTCTCTTCTCTCCCCTTTCCCCTGCTATTTCCCATTATGGCCTGACTGAGAACAAGGCATTAACTAGCCTTTGAAATGACATGTACAACATCCAACAACGAGGTGGTTTTGGGCCAGGATGCAAACTGATGAACAATTCCTTCTCGGTGACGCTGCTGCCTAATTTACCTTCTCTTCCCAAACGTCCTCATTTCTGCTGGGGGAGTCACCTTCAAGTCACCTAGATGCAGAAATCTGGAGCCATCTCTGATGCTTCCCACTCCTTCATACTCCACATACAATTACTATTTTTTTAAATTAAATCTAACAAAATTCTATTTTCTCTCCCTCATCTTCAATTAAAAAACCACCACCACCCAATGACCCTTGCAACAAATATGCATAATCCAGCAAAACAGATTCCAGCTCTGGCCACATCCCCAGACCTGACACCTTCCCCCGTCAGAAATCAGGTGGCAGGATTCATCATCAGTCCTGTTGATCCCACATCCACAACACCTCTTACATCTGCTATCACTCATTCAAGCTTTTACCACTCTTTGACTGAATTACTGTACTAACTTCCTAATTTATTTCTTCATCTCTAGTTTGTCCCCATCCTTCACAGAGCCACCAAAATGATCTTCCTAAAAAGCACAAATTTTGACCCATTATTCCCCTCCTCAAAAAATGTCAGTGGATCCCAACTGCCTCTAGGATAAAATACACATTCCTTAAAGAGGCACTGAAGGCTCCATTCTAGCTTTCCAGCCCTCACATTATCTTTCACTATTGTATTGCATCAGAACAAGACAAGCTGTCCATCTCCCACCTCCAGGTATTTGCATCAGCCATCCTGCATGGTTGAAGTATACTCCCTCCTCCTCTCTACCTCTTAGATTTTGTCTCCAGGATTAGTTCAGGTACCACCCGTGATGTCTTCCTTAATCTCCACAAGCTGTTGCTGTTTTCTCCCTCCAAATAGCTCCCCAAACACTTTCATCTCTCCCTCCTTTGCCCCTTCTACTACTTTATATAGTATAGCTTCTGTACATGTACTACATCTCTTCTCAGTAGAACGTAAACTGGGAAGCACAGATTGTTTCCTTTTTGAATTCTCCGTACTGACTACAGTCCTTTGAACACATGGTAGGCCTTCAAAGCAAAATAAACTTTTGTCTATGGGGTCCCTGTACATATTTTGAAGGACTAGTATAGTAGAGGAAATGTACGAAGTGTATCAAATGAAGATAAGTTCTGGTGACGGGTCTGTGGGCTTAGCCAAAAAGTTCAGTGATAGGTGTGGTTTGTCTGTAATGACCTGTAAAAGGGATCCTTCTATTGGGAAAACATGGCTCCCAGAAAACCAGAGCACCCAATTTAACGACTGCATACCCTGATGCCCTTTCCAAATGGTGTTTTCTAAGTATCTAGTTCACATCGCTGGGTCTTGTAGGGGATACAGAGATCTAAGTCAGGATCCTTGTTCTTGAGGCACTTAATAGTGTATCAGGGGGGACAACACCCCTCTGGAAAAGTTGAACCAGAGTTAAATAATTATAAGGCTCTGTATGCTAAGTACTAAATAAATGGCACCAATTATAGAGGCTGTAAAAGCTCAAAAGAAACAAATGGTCAAAGGATATGGTCAACAAATTATAAACATATGAAAAAACTGTCCAACCTCACCTGTAACCAACTAAAATGAAAACAGCTGAGGCATATATGCACAACTAATTGAAGTGGCAACAATAAAGAGGACAAAAGGCTGAGGGTGGGACTGTAGGGAAACAGCCCAGACGTGGCTAATAGCACCAACGGTCTAGGAAGTACCTAACAAAAATAATAAAACTGACATCAAATTATCTCCATCATCCCACTGCTGGAGATGTGCCCCCAAGAAACACTCCTAATAGCTGCATTCTATGCCACTAGCAGAAAAAATCCTGTCAACAACTCAGATGCCTCGTGACTGAAGAAAGGCTGAGTAAGCTGTTACACATCAATGTACCTGACTATTAAGAGTAACAAATATGGGGACTGTAAAGAAACCTGATAAACTATACACTACACAAAATAATACAAAGCAGAACAGCACACACACAATGACTACAAAAACCACCTCATTTCCAAAAATAAATCATGTAACACTGGTGTCAAACACATGGCCCTTGTGGCCTAACACTGGTGAGTGTGACCCAAACCAGATTAAAATGTAATTGGGAAATATTTAACAAAAAGAACAAAAATACAACACAACAATGTTAACATGTGGTTTTCCAGGTCCATATGTGGCCTGTGGGGATCCTTCCACACACGTTAATGGCCCCCATTTCTATCTGAAGGTAACCAAGTAGCACAGTGAATACAACACCAGGCCTCAGAGTTGGGAAGACTCTGGGTTCACTTTCCTGAAATCTGGCCTAAGACACTTACTAGCTGTGCGACCCTGGACAAGTCACTTAACTGTTTGCCTCAGTTTCCTCATCTATAAAATGAGCTGGAGAAGCAAATGGCCACCCAATCCAGCCAAGAAAATTCCAAATGGGGTCACAGAGACTCTAAAATAACTAAACAACAGAATTTCTATTTGAGTTTGACACCCCTGCTCTCACACAGATATGACAGTGCTGCTGAGAAGCTGATATTGTTATTTGTGGTTGAGCACATTTTTGTTATAGTTTGGGATTGAGTGCTAAGTTTTAACAAAGTAGTCTCATTGTAAAAATTATTCTAAAAGAAAGTTCAGGGGAAGAGATTCCTGCAGGCTGAGGTGATCGCAGAGACTCATGGGATTGAGGTCCGTGGAAGACCTTGACCTTCATGGAGGGACTTGCTTTCCCCGAGTGGCTCATACAGCGGCTGTATGAGCTACCTAGGGAAATGAGCTTCGTGAGAGGCGTCTTTTCATTTTCCTTTAAGAAGTTGTTGGACAGCAGCTGAAAACAAACAGACTCACATGGCTGCTGGCAGCTGCAAGTTATTGCTGAGTTTTTTCTTCCTGTTCTCCATTGTCATCAGGCACTAAAAGCTACCGGGAACACGGCCACAGAATGTTGCTTATTTGGCTCCACGGTGTAATCATGGCAGCTGAAAACCCAAACAAAGGGCTATACGAAGGGCTCGTGGGAATTGGCAGAAGAGATCTTGCTGGTAAAATACATGCTCAGCAAATCTGGCTAAGTAGAGCAATGGCATCCCTTGGCGAATCTGATAATTCAATTGCTTTTCTACACAGCTCCATAGGTAGTGGCCTTGGCAGGGCCAGCTTGAATCTGGACCACCACCAGGTGTCCTTAGGATGCATTTACAAAGGGAATTCGATACAAGGCATCGGGGCACCCAGCTGGGAGAAGGCTAGATATGGGTCTAAATCCTGGTTCTGCTGATTCGTTCTGGGGTGACCTTGGACAAGTCAAGCGCTATGAGCTGTTTCCAAATGAACCTCATTGAATTCTGGTGAAGATGAGGTCATTTTTCTTAGGTTTTTTTTGGGGGAGGGCAGGGCTGAGGAGGCTTAGGAAGGGCATACATTTTTTATAAGAAGGTTTTGTAGGTACTACCTCTCTGTTGCTTTTCCGGTAGGCTTTCCCCTCCTGCTCTCCACTCCTATATTTCTGTATGGCGGTATTTTCCTCTTATTCAGAAATGCAACTATAATATTCCTTCCCTTATGAGTCAGATTATACACACAAGTGTTTAATCTGTCATTTGGGTGAAGAAAGTAGAATAAAGAAAGAAGAGTAATAGGTTTCAGGTCATTAAAATAAAATCCGTTCTGAGAGGTAGATCAGACCCTTCCAACACCAAATTCCTTGTCTTCTTTTACAGAAAGCATCAGAAAGAAAGCAAATGCAGATTCCAGTTCCTCCAAGAAGTGCACAATGATGTGACCTGGCCCAGGGGAAGCTAGTGGAGCAGTCCTCCAGAAAGTAGCTACTGTTTTATGGCTCTGTGACACCATTTCTCACTGACCCTAGAACCTCAAGATCAGCAGCAGGGAAATCTCCTGCCAGTAGCCTCTTCCCCCAGGGTTGTGCAGGGATTTGTTTTACTTCTCCTCAGAAACCAGTCACTGTAAATAGCTGCAGGAATAGCTTATGGGATACACTGGGCTTTAGAATCACACAAAATTGACCACTTTGGTTTTATTAGTGCTGTCTGCTTACCCCACAACCGTTACTATTTATAAGCTAGTTTGTCTATTTTATAAAATTTGGAAGGGAGTACACTCCTTGTTAATTGCAATTCAAGAATATGGCTTTTCTGAGTTTTGCTAGAAGAGGACTGGTTAGGACAGGCTGTTATGAATTCTCAAGTATTACAGAAAGAAAAGGCTAGAAAAAATTACAAAGGCCATTTTGAATCTACCAGCTCCAACATTTGTGAAAATCAGAGCTACACAGCTGTGTAAGAATTTAGAAATGTGGCCTGAAAATTACATATGTCCAATTTTTGCTTTATTGCATAATAACTCCACAGAGGGAGATTAGGGGGATTACTTCTTAGGAAAGTAAATTCATTGGCAACGAATTAAACCTTTTTCTGTTGGCAAAAGTTGCCCATTAGGGCAAAGGTCCAGAGAAGAGAAAGAGACTCAGAATTTAGGGCTTGAAAGAATCTTCAAGGAATCATCTAGTTCAAACCCTCCCTCCCCTTTTTCATAAACATGTAAAGAAACTGATCCCATGGCCAGTTAGCAGAGCAGGGACTAGGATTTAGGTCCGATGCATCATCCAATTTACATGTAGTTGGGAGGAAAGTGTATTCTCTCATAGGTGGTTCCCTCCCCGAAATACAAAAAGACCTCTGGGCAAAAGGCGGAGGGCTCAATGCAAGAATGTGATTTTGCCTTGAGTGCTGGCCATGTAACCATATGCAGACATTGAGTTCTCTGGGCTATATGTGTCAGACAGTACTTAGATCATAAGGAATTCAGATCTCCTAGTAAGATGAGTTTTAGAAATGAAATTTTCTAATTTTTTAAAAAAGAAAAAGCTATTAAATAAAACAAACTTTAAATTCAAGACTAACATCTTGGTTGGCGGTTCTATAGTAAAATTTTGAGTTGGACGAGTGTTAATTAATTCATCAAACACAACAGCTACTCTGAACCTCCTCTCAGCTCCACTGACAAGTATTTATTAGCAGCATCTGGTTGGGGAGAAAAGGTGATTCTCAGGCAAATGATGCCAACAGTACTGGCCCAAAGAGCAGCTCACGTCAGCATTATTGTTCCCGCTGGTCTTCTGTCCACTACACCATTTCTAATTCTTGCTCAGAGATGACTTTTCCGTTGTATACTTGGGCTTTTCAGAAAATGACACCTGAATATAAATGAGGGCCTATATATTTTCCTGCGTTGTCTGTTGTAGTCATATTAGTTATTCCTGAGAGAAATCCACCACAATTCACATTTCCCAATAGCTGGGGATTAGATCTTTAGTTCTCTTCACCTTGTATTAATAAATGAGAAGTCACTGCTTGGGAAAAGCAGAAAACTGTGAGTAACATCATAAAAACTATGCATTATTCTCAGTGGCTATCCACAAAAAGGAAGCCTTTTTAGCTTGTGCAAATGTACAACATAAGTAGGCTATCAAAACAGAAGCCATCGGCTGCCATTTACCCTCTATAGCCACCAAGAAAACAGTAAGAACCACTGTGTTGATCCCTGCATTTGAGAAGGCACCATCGAGAGGCTCATTTCATAACTACTGTGGCTATTTCACACCATTTTTAATCATGTGCTTTACATGCCCTTTTAACAGACTCAGGCCCCCTCCATAATGATTCTGAAGCACAATGTTCTAATAAGGGGGAAACAACTCAGCTCAAACTTTCCTTTAATTATGAGTAGTCTGTTCCTAAAGTATGTCCATTATAGTAGAAGTAGGTAAGAAGTTGAAAGTCAAGTGTACTCAGCATGACTATAATCAACTTCTTCTGGGGCTTAGATGCCCAGACCTGCTTCTTCAGGTCTGACTCAACCTGGCTGTCTCCAATTGTTTGCGAAATGGTAGACAAGAGCACTTTCCCACTTCTTTCACAAAGAAAATAAGTGACAGAAGAAGCAAAGTAAACCTTTTGAATGAGTTCTCTCCACAACACTGATGCCACATATTTCCACTTAAAGACTAAGCCCACCCATATGACTGATCATTCTGGGCTCCTATATGGACACAATTACAAAGATCATCTGATAATCTGACAGCAACAGATCAATTTTAAGGAAAGCCACGTATCTACATGGCAGCAGCAACAATCATGATAAAGAAGGCCACTTCTTGAATCTGATGTTTTATTCAAAATGACTATAATAGCTGGCAAGATGGCAGCTAAAAAAGTCCAAACAATTTGTTTTGATTAGAAATAAAACAAAGAGGCAGATGATAGCCTTGGCACCTTAACAAGTTTTAACCAAAAATAGATAAAAAATAATCAATAAGCTTCTAGTACACAATCTGGATTGGCAGTATTTACAGCTAAAGCATTAAAAAACACCCCCAAAACTCCACAAATTAATGTTCCCTTAAATACAGAGGTGAAGACTTTTGGTAGCAAAAATGTTCACAATTCTTAAAATAGGAGGCTTCAAAGATATTTCTTTAAATTCAAAAGCTAAAAGTCAAACCAAAAAAGATACAGTTACACTGGGCTTGGAGGGCTCACTGCCACCGGTAATGCATTTTACAGAATAATCGGTCCTATTTCAGAAGCCAGTGATGACTGGCTAACAACAAAAAAATCCCCCCAAACCACACCCCAGAACAAAGAGGCAGACTGGAAGGCCCTGATTGTACCGGAAGCCTGGTCAATGGATTCGCTGTTGAGCTGCAAACAACCCCCTATGGCTCATCTTGACCACTGACATTAAGGCCTCCTTTTTGTACTTCAAGTTCTTCGGCACTGACCATAGAGGGATCAATGGCTGCATATTTCGTCCCTCGAAACTGCAGTAAATGGATCTGTAGAAATGCAGAGGAACCACTTAAATGGTTGTAGTACAGGGATTACTTTTTCACATTTCTTAACAAAAGATACTACTCAGCCTCAGACATCTGACACTTACTAGCTGTAACCCTGGGCAAGTCACTTAACCCCACTGCCTAGCAAAAACCAAAACAAAACAAAAAGAAGATACTATTTACTCACCATCACATTTGATTCTACAAGGACAAGAGTCCTTGATTTATACCTTATAATTAAAGTGTTCAATGAGCAACAGCCTCAGAGTAGTAGTCAGTTGCTTTCCAAATATCAGAAAATCTAATTGTTTCCTCACGACAATCCAATGCTTCCAAGTGTTGGCCTCTACCTCCACCTTAGCATTAAAATGAGAAAAACAGCCTAATGTTTGAGAAGTCCCTGAGTTGGGACTTACCTGTACATAAAGGTTCACCTCGGCGCTTCTGCAAAGGTAAGGAAAATTGCCTCCAGTTTTAAGATGTGCTCTCCTAGCATTAGGGTATAATTTGTACATTTCTTCTTTAGCTTCAGTTGAAAGGGCACTCTGGTCAAATACCTTTGAGAAAAAAGGAAAAAAGCTAAACATACAGTTGTCTTTAATGGGGTCTCTTCAAATGAAGGGAACGATCAGAAAACAGGACACCGCAATTTTCTCTCTGAAGCATTCTACATTCCCGTCAAAGCAGCCTACAAACGACATGTATCATTTTCCATACGAGACATTCCACTTCCTGTCTTTGGGCAGGCTCTCCTCTTTGCCTGGAATTTTCTCCCTCATTACTTCATTTGGAATCACCAATTCCCTTCAAGGCTCTAAGAGCTCTTTCCTGATTTCTCCACTTATTAGTTATTATATTATTACAGTTATCTCTGGTTATTATTTCCACTGTTCCCTTGGAATTATGGAGGGAAAACTGAGAAGATCTGGCAACTGCCTAGGTAGAGAGAGTTAAAGATAATTCTGAGTTTTTGAATCTCATTGACTGGAAGGATGATGGTGTCCTCAGCATATATGTAGAAATGTGGAGGCAGGACAGGCGGTATGGAAAAGAAGATAATGACGTTTTGGACATACTGCATTTGAGATACAAACGGGCAGGGATATTTCACAGGTAGTGGCAACATGGGCCTGGAGTTCAAGAGAGAAATCAGGGCTGTAATAAAGATTTAGGAAAACATCTATAAATAGATGATAATTAAATACCTGTGGAATCTAATCAGAGCACTAAGAAAGAACAGAGAAGTCCCAGGACAGAGCTCCTTGGGAGAACATCTACCATTGTAAGGCAGGAAATAGAGGATAACCTAAGAAAGAAGGTAGTCAGACAGGTGGCAGGAGAAATAAGGCAGCAGTGCTACGGAAACCAAAGTAACAGAGCCTATCCTACTATGTCTAGTAGTAAGAAAAGGCCAACCAGGTAAAGCTGCAGAGATCTAACAAGATGACTGAAAAAAGGCCACTGGACTAAGTTCTTAAGAGATTACTCACTGGTAATCTCAGAGAAAGCAATTTCAATCACATGGTAAAGTCTAGAAGCCAGATTACAAGGGGCGGTGAAGAACTGGGATCAGGTGAGAGTAGATGACTTTTTCCTAGGAATCTGGCTGTAAAAGGAGGGAAAAAAGGACAGTAGTTGGAGGGACTCCAGAGTATGCAAGTAGAAGAGAAGAAATCAGAAGATAAAGAAAGATTTAAGATACAAGCAGATGAATGATCAAAGGCTCAAGCTCTAGGAGAAGACTGGAGGGGACTGGATCAAGGGCATAAGGGGCTGGCCCTGGTGAAGAGAAGGCTCACCTCTTCCTTGGAGTCTAGAACAAATTCAAAGAATATACATGTAATTTTGAGTCACAGAGAGCAGAGCAGGTGCCTGACAGATGGCCTCTATTTTATCAGTAAAGAAAGAAGTGAGTTGCTCTGCTGCGAGAGAGGAATGGGGTGGCCTGGCGTCTCGAGTTAAGAAGAAAAATGTTTCAAACAGCCACTGCAGAGACTATGACAGAAAGTCAATCAGGGAAGAATAAAATGATAGCTATGTATCAAGGTTAGATAGCATAAATCTGTAATGCAGCCAGTCAGCAGTTGTATGACTTTCTCAAGCCCTGTTCAGCAGCACGTGAATAGGAGCAAAGAATAGGGGCGGATGATGTAATCCATAGTTAGATTTGGCATGAGTACCAATGGGACAAGAGCACAACGGATGCAAGGGTGGAAGAGAGCATACAGATGAACAGGTCAGCTATAGGATCAAGACTGTGGAGGGAAGATAATAAGACTTCCCTTTCCAAATAAGGCACAGTTCATAGCCCCTGAAAAAAAAGGAGGGATACAGGTAATGGAGGCCACAACGAGGACAAAGAATGGTTGTAGAAGGAACAAAGTATATGCTGGAAGACAGAAAGTTATAATTAGAGGGGGAAGTTTAGGGTTCAGAATCATGGAGGGAACACAGATTTGGGTTGTGGTGAGATCCCTGAGGTTATCTATGGTCAAGTGAAGAGAGCTAGAGAAAGCTGAAGAAACGAACAGTTTGATCCATTTCCAATATAACACTTCATATATTTGAAGATAGTTATCATATGCTCCTTAAGTTTTATCCAGTGTAAACAGCCCTTCAATTGATCTTTATAAAACATAGTTTCTAATCCCTCCCCATTTTAGTCCTTCTTCCATATGACGATCCTTCAGAGCTACCAAATCCTAAGTTCTCTCTTGTATCTTCAACTGATCCTGGAATGGCATGGTCTTCAGTCACCACCATGGGTGCTCTCCCTGGAACCTCTACACTTTGTCAATGTCCGTCATGAAATGCCCTAGAACTGACAATAATGCTCTATATGTGGACAAGGACAGAGCACAGTGAGACTCTCACTGCCTACATTCTGGACACCTGACCTCTATACTACTACACCAATTAATTTCATTGTAATCCTAGAGTTCAAAAAGAATGAACAATATAAGAACCCAAAACTCTGTACTAGCCATAAGGCTATCATGAAACTGCCACCTATGAGAGGCCCAAGGTGTGTTCTGGTCATGTGTGGTCAGTGGTTTGGCCCGGCTGCCCTTACAGCTAAAATACTGTCTTAATTAGCAAGTGTAAATAAAATTTGGTATGTTTTGGTATTATTGCCACAGCTGATGTTCTGTTGACACAGCATTCATCAACTCAGAGTGACCTTCCTTGCCACAAAGAGACAATGAGTGGGACTTCAGTGGAGAAATCAAATTGACAATAAAGCTGTTTCCAGGACAAACCTAGGATAAGTAACCAACAACAAACAACTTCTCATTTTAAACATCCATAAAAGTAAAGTTAGGATTCTGGAAGGTGAGGAAAATTCTGAATAAAAAAGATACAAGGTTTCTACCTTTATGTAAATGAAGGTAAAATATCTACTTTAACATACAAAAACAAAACTTACATCCATAATAGTCACAGGAATGTCCCGAATTTTATGAGGTTCCACATAAGAATTCTGACAGTTCAAGGTAAGCCTAGAAGCCAACTCACTTTGCCCCAAACTTTCCAGCTATAGGAGAAAACAAAGGTGAAGATTTGTTAGTTGATATTTAAATCAACAACAGAGGAAGTCAGTGCTTTCACTGGCATGTCACCCAGAGGGGGTGTTTCAACAAATATCACTGATGATGAAACATGTTTAACATGAGAGAAAAAAGACATGGCCTCTTAGTCATCTGCACCAAGCCACTCAGCCTTAATTTTTTTCTCCAACAATTGTAAAATCTCATTCCTCATTCTGGTGATGGTTAAAAAAGAGATAAACTGCAATAGGCATTTGACAGTTTTCAACTTCAATTAATCCCTCAAATGCATGGCTATAAGTGATGAACCTAATTCATGATGTATATATAACATCAGCAGATAATTCTACAAGGTGACAGTTTCCAAAAGACTATCTACTTGGTAAGTATTTAATAAAACAGATGAACACAAAATGGTAGGACTATTAACCCCTATCCTTTCACAATTATATAAAAAAAGAACTGAGAACTAATAAAAGTAAACCTGCTTTATACCTGTTTAAGTATTTAAGTACAAGACCAGAGATCATTCAGGATGAAGGCCCACAAGTATGATGATACCTACTTTGGGCACAATGAGCAATCCTCCATGGAAGACTATTCTGAATGTCTGACTCATGGCTGCCTCCCTCACCCCCCTACTAAAACTACTGGCACCTCCTTCTTTCTTCTCTTCCTCCTCACCCAGTAGGAGAATACTGTCTTCCAGGCATTGAAAACTATAATTGTGAATGAAAACCAAAAACATTCAACGGACTTAGTGCACCCAAAGGAAGCAAAATACACAGAAACCTTTAGAGTTATGCAAGGACCTAAGCTTCTTTAATTTAAATGCAATATAATGCGCTATTTCTTGAAATTCCCCACCGCCTGAGTCTCTGATCTGCGGATGAGTTAGTAATGACAAAATAGGCGATAGTTAACCTCTAAATAGGAAACTACGAAGCATGGAATGAGAGAGATTTCATAAAGAAGAAGTCTTGGGCAATTTTGTAAATGCATGTTCAGATATATGAAAAAGTTAAAACTCAATAATCACCTCTTATATACATTAAACAAAACAACAAAAACCTAAAAACCCCAACCTGTAATATTCAGCTTTAGGAATACAGTGCCATAGGCAGATAGGAGCATTCTATAGCAAAGAACATGGACAGTGAGATACTCCTTACCCTGTCAACCATAAAATCAATGGCATCTGCCATGACAGGATCCACAGGACCAGATGAAAAGTTTCCAAGTACTATTTTCTTGAGCATAAATGCTGGCATTAACCAAAAGCTGCAATGCACAGACACAAACGAAGTATTTTGAACATTTAAGCATGTAACACCAATAGTATACATTCAATCAATCAACAAGCATATATTAAGTGTATACCATGTACTGGGCACTGTACTAGATACTGGGGATGGAAAGACAAAAAACGAACAGTTCCTGCCCTCCAGGAGTTTACATTCCATTAGCAAGTCAACATTCACATCAATAACTCTATACAAGATAAATACAAAGTGATTTTTTTGAAGGGAGGCTCAGGCAGCTGGGACAATCAGGAAAGGTCTCATGGAGAAGCAAGTGGTGCTTGCCTTAAATATGCTGCAGTCCATCCCTACTAGGCCCTTCTCAGCCTCTAACATCTGTATTAGGATTTCACTAAAAACAAGTCAAGAGGGATTCCCAAGTTGCTTTCTAGGTTTTCTTTTGGGTTTCAAAGATTCTTCTAAGGTCTGGTTCTCAACAGCAATTCTAGGAAGTTACTGATTCTATGGAGTCTTTTCCCCCTGTAGCTATGATTGAGCTTAATTTTGCAGAATAAATTATTCTTGAGTATAGGACTGCCTTTTGGTAAACAAACATCATATGTGCCTTCTTCTAGATCATGAAGGATGACAGAATGTTGTTTGTTACTAAACCATCATGTGAGTATCTCAAAGAATTATGGGCAATAATTCAAAACACTTAAAAAAGATAAAAAAGTTGATTTCACTTGGATACTAGTTTATAAAGACCATTACAAGTTCAGCCTAATCCTGTCAGTGAATCAGGCTCTCCCTTTGACAATACTGGTTGCTCTGGGAGATGCGTTAACCCTTTAAGGTTGTCAAAACACCATTTGTGAAACTGCTGCTTCAAAGAAAAGAAGCCTCCTGGCGATCTGAAAAAACATATTTCCCGAAGTAATCTGTGAATGTGAACATTTATGATTACCAAACATCCATTTAATGGTTTTAAATTAATTTTTTCTCAAGCTGAGAATCATTTACAATAGGTACAAAATGGGTTTTGGTTGATGCTGAAATTGGGAAAGCATTGGGAGAAGAGTAATGACTCTTATATTTAAATTATATTATTTAATTAAATTAATTAAATTATATTTAAATATTGCTTTCAAGTTGACAGTGGTTTCCTCCCCACAATCCTATGTAGGAGGTCTTGCAAATATGATCATCCTCATTTCAGATTTCAGCACTGAGGCCCAGGGGTCATGCAACTAGTAAGTGGCAGTGCCCAGTCTCAAAACCAGGTCCTCCAGCACCAAGATTCTTTCCACAATATCATTCTGTGCCAGGGCCCATGTTATCCCCTCCAGTAATAACCAGGTTCTTTCCTGTTAGCTCTTTAATATTTTAAGGATGATATTAGATCAGGTACTGAAAATAAAGAATGATAATACTGGGATAGTTTAGAGGAATATTTCAAAACATAACAGTGTAACACTACCTGAATTGTGAAAAATATGCCAACAGGGTTTTCCTTATGAGAAAACTAGACCAATCACAAAGGTATGTTTAAGTCACTGGGTATTTTTAAAAATGTATAACCTAACCTCACCAGCAAAAATATCACAGACCTGTTAAAACAGAAGAAATAAGTAAAAATAACAAAACCTAATACCAGTCAGAATGTAGGTGCCCACAGTGATTTATTTAGTTATGTAGCACTATAAACTAGTTCACACCTTGTAAAGAGCAACAAGGCAATATGTACCAGGAAAAGCAAAACTATTAATCTTTTCTAACTTGATTCTTCCAGTACGAGGAATATGCCCCAAAGGAAGTAAAACAAAAGCAACATCAACAAAAAACAAAACTTGGATAAGGATTTTCACAGAGGCACAATTCATAACCATGAAAACCTGGCAACAACCTTTGGGCCCCATAATAAGAAAATGGCTAAGGAAATAAGGGTCCATCAACACAACGGACACTATCTGGTTATCAGAAATGACAAGGTGAATTATGCGGATACATATAATCATAGAAACATCTTTATAAAATGGTGTAATATGAGAGGAAAAGTCAATACAGGAGAGTCCATAAATGCTGGTATCAAGTGTATAAAAAAATATATGTGTCATCAAGGTTTGGAAGAGAATATAGTGTTCATTGGGTTTTTTTTTTCCTTATAAAGTTTTCTTTTTTTTAAAGAGGGCAATGGCATGACCATAGGCAGCTAGATGGTGAAGTGGATACAGTGTTGGCACCTAGAGTCAGGAAGACTCATCTTCTTGAGTCCAAATCCAGCCTCAGACACTTACTAGTTGTGTGACCTTGAGCAAGTCACTTAACCCTATTTGCCTCAGTTTCTTCATCTGTAAAATGAGCTGGAGAAGGAAATGGCAAACCACTCCAGTATCTCTGGCAAGAAAACTCCAAATGAGGTCATGAAGAATTGGACACAAGTAAAACAACTGAACAAAAAAGCAACACGACTGTGAGATACAATTATCCTTCCTTCTCCCTTACTCCCCAAAAACTAGACAGTTTTTAAGTGAAATATCAGTTTCAGCTTAATTCTCTTACCTGTTTGCAGTCCAAGTCTGGTTAAAGATGGAGGTGTCACTGAAGGAATTACAGAGGATAAGGGAATGAACTCTAGGAGATTTGTGAGTGTATTCAGCAAACTTCTGCGCCAAAAAGCCTCCCAAAGAAGCCCCAAAAAGATGAACCTTAATTTGAATCAAATATAAATTACTAAAAAAACAGCAGTAAAATGCCTGGAAATTCCATCCTAAATTTAATTTTAAAACAAAACTAAACCAAGTTTAGCAGCTGTGGCTATTCTCTGCCA
This sequence comes from Phascolarctos cinereus, assembly GCF_003287225.1. Taxonomy (NCBI): domain Eukaryota; kingdom Metazoa; phylum Chordata; class Mammalia; order Diprotodontia; family Phascolarctidae; genus Phascolarctos; species Phascolarctos cinereus. The sequence goes on from NW_027555736.1 coordinate 144,407,105, forward strand.
CTTGACATACCTAAACAGACAGGAAATGTAAGATGCTTTTTGTTTAGCTTTAAGTATAGCTTCAAAAACAAATTTCTAAGCAAGAAATATAACATAACCAAGTTACACCCAGGTTTAAAAAAAACTACACAAACCACACACATATCTGGACCTCTGATTTCACTGGTGTGGGAAGTTGCATGTCAGGAAACACTCTCAACCAATATATATGTTCAACCATTAGGCAACTTATAGAGTTACCTTATATAACTCATATAGATACCTGAGGCACTTGGAGGTTAAGTGATTTGCCCATACTCTCTCCATATAAAGCTAAAAGTATGTTATCTAAAAATTTTGAGTGTACTAACTTTATCAAGTTGTAGATGGTCTAATAGTTTTCTGAATCCATCACAGAACTCAAGGTGGTCCCAATAAACTGGATACTGCAGCTGTAATAAGAAGAATTTTAAAATATGCTATTTAAAGTACTAAAACAATGGAATCTAATCCATGTACATCTGGAAAATGACTCAATATACAACAGCATTTATCATTTGATAATTTTTTTCTAACTGAAAATCTACAATAATGAGATTTTAGTTTTTAGTTTCAAGTCATAATGCATTTTAAAGGTTAATTCTGTTGTTTAATAGAAATTAGAGCTAACATTACACTTCTTTGTAGAGGTGGGAGACTGTGTGTGGAACAACGCTGGCTACTTCTACTGAACTGTTTTTTCTCTTTTTTTCCTTTGTTACAAGTGAAATTTCTTTAGGGTAAAAGAGGGGAAGGAATATATTTAGAGATAAAAACAAAAGACAGCAATATTTTTTTAAATTAGAGGTAATAATGTAGTTGGAACAAAAAAAGATTAAGTTGGTGCTAAAGAATGGATAAATATGAGTTTCCTAATACTATATGAATGACAATTTTAATGCAGATCAATTTTAATCCCAAACACTCAAAAAAACCTGTGAGGGTAATGAGAGAAGAGAACCTTTCTTTGAAAAGAAATCATGATTTTGTTCAAATCAAACTTCCTTCTAGGATAAGAGTCAATAGAACTGAAAATAAAATCTACATTAGGTAAAGGCATGAAAATAAATGAGGGTTGTAGCTACTTTTACACAGCTTCCATTGTCTATTCTTGCCACAACATATCTTTATGGAGCTTTTAAACAAAATGTTCCCTGTCTTCTTTTTGGTACTGAGTTTCACTCTGATTTTGTGCTAGTCTTTCTATCTGTGAAACTGACGACAGCATCATGGAGCAGGAACATTCTCAATTAGTGTTCCCTGATGACGAAGAAAAGAGAAGAAATACAAGTTATTAACTACAGACTGCTGAGAGTGAGCAGTTTATCTCCAAAGCCTTCTGTATGTAAACCCTGCCTGCACTGGTTGGCTGTTCAAAATCAATTATATTCATCTGGTCCTTTAACTGACATCAGGTTGAGCTGAATCAATGACAATTTATGGCTTTTATATAATAAATTCTACTTTTATTAAATTCCACAAAGAATTAGAATTTCTACCATTTTGTGAAGAGGAGAAAAAAAGATTTGAACAGCTGAGCAATTAAAGAACTTGGGTTAATGATGACCCAGATATAACTGTTTTGAAGTAAAAAAAACCCAAAAAACTAACCTATTCAATTTCCTTTCTGGGTAATGAAAGAGAAAAGATATGCACACAGGGTACAGAATTCTGACCAAATATATACTGCAAGTCCATCTAGCTAACAGGATCAAAGAAGCCAACTTGATAGCTAAAACCCAGAGAAGCTAGCTAATATATATATAGATAGATATAGATATAGATCTATCTACATATAGTTAATCTATACCTAATACATCTATAGCTAATAATATCTAGCTTTTCATTTAGGCATAATTCCAAAGAAAAAAGAAAAATCAATTACAGACATTTAGCAGACATGAGAAAAGTTAAGTAATTTATACTATGGTTTTAGAGACATAAACATATAATCAACTTTCAGTTACCTGAATAGGGCAGTGGGCTTGGATTTCAATTCCCTACTTGACATTGAAACTTACACACACACACACACACACACACACACACACACACACACACACACACACACACACACATACTCTCTCTCTCTCAATCTTAGTGGCTGAAATACAGTCAGCTATCCAGCAGGAATTGGAAGGAAAAAGGAGGTACCAAATTCACAATTGGATTATACCTTTACAAAAGGTCATTTCAAACCCTACAATGAATTATCTCACTCTCTCACTCTCCATTATCCAGAAAAAGTCTGAACAAAACAGTCAGTTAATTTAGAGAGGGAGACAAATAAGCTTGTGCTGGTGCTATCAGTTCCTACACATAACCATGTCTTTGGGGCTACGATGTGACCTACAGTCCCATGTATGTTATACATCTGAGTATACATGCTACTTCTCTTCAAATACCTGGACAACTTTTTTAAGCATTCAAAACAACTTCTTTCTTACTGAAAAACCAACTGTGAAGCCTGGATTTTATACCTGGCCTGAAATGATAGCAGAAAAAGAAAAATCTGGTCCTTTGAAGCAAGGTCAGTAATACTTACTGCTATAACTCTGTAACCCCATCCAGTCAATGCCAAAATCTGCCGGAAAAACACATCTGCAGTTCCACTTACAGGAGGAAGAAATATGAGGGGACATCTGATACTTCTGGGGCCTGCATCATAGAGTGACCACACTTTACTATCATCATCATCTACTATAATCTGAAAAAAAAAATTTTTTTAAATGAAGACTTTTGTAATGAATTTCGTTTTTAAACAGCTCTTATTTTACAGAAGTAGAATGTCACTGATAATATTAATAGCATTGTCCTGTTAAAAGATAAAACCAGGGGATCCAAACCTTAAAGCCAAATTCCTATTTAATAACAGCTTAGTTGGTATCTTTTGTTTCCATCTGTGTTAATGCCAATAACCAAACTGTAGAAGATGGCTTTGTATTGCTGCAAAGAATATTATCCTTTAGTAGTGTTAACGTTATCCAAATTCAATTTCCATAAAGTCAATGTGAAGAAATCTATTTTGTAAAATCGAATATGACATCTGTAGCAAACTAAGTCTGGGTAGGCCTTTGTGTACAGATGTTGGGGGGAATGGGAGAGGTGATGGAATAGGGAGGAAGGAAGGCAGGTATTGCAGAATCCTTCACTGGTTTCAGCCTCAGAGTTGGTCAGAGTCAGTTGCTAGAAGGGCCACTGGTGTGGGCCTCTATTATAAAAACAAGCCGTTAACAGTTGGGGGAAAAGCACAAGAAGAAATGTGATAGCTTATGATGATGATGTTCAGAAGCTGTTTGAGACTTGCTCCTGGGAGAATCTCAAGGAGACAGAGGCCTGCTACCAGAAATGAACCACAGAGAGGAAGATGGGAGGGAGAATAGATTAACTTTTGTGACCTTGGGGCTTTCTCACAGAGGACCAAGAGGAAACATTAGCCTAGAATTACAAATGGTTATTTATGAATTTATAATCAGTTGGGGGTGGGTTGTTTGACGGAGGTATTAGTGCCAGCACTAGTCATACGTCTAAAGGAAAAAAGTTCACAATTCTGCTTGCTTGGTTACCTTTTTTGTCTATTCTGTATTTTGGCCTCGTTACCTTGGAAAAAGTACATGAATGGCTTTTGCACGGCTTCTGGGTGAGCCTGACCAAGAATTCCCTCTACAAGATCCCTGATAAGAGGTCCTTCAGTTTCTGCTTGAAGAATTCCTTTGTTGTTGGAAATAAAATTTCATCTTGCTTTTATAATTTAAAAAAAAAATTAAGAGTGATGTGAAATTTCCCAAGGTTAGTTAGAGCAACACAGATTAAACAAAAGTGCCAACTCAGTTTGTACCAGCAAAACAAAGGAAAAGTCCATGCAAGAGGCCACACAACAGGTCAGGCTAGTTTCCCTTGACCCCAACCTGAAAGGATGGCCACTGCACTGACCGGAGATACCATACTTGTGCTTCCATTCACGTGCTCACATACTTCCCCAGTCTCAAGCATATCTTTAAGAATAAACTCCTGCTCTCTTCTTTCACTGAAAATGAAGGCTGTTCCAAGATATCTTACTGAACATACCAATTACAGTCTAAAAATTTAGGATCTTGAAGCATATAGTGTAGGAGATCTAGGAGATATTTTCAATTTAGGAGAAACAAAACAAGACGGTATGTACTAACATAAAAACCAAACCCAAAAAACAGTCTTTCAAATAACCCATACTGTCTCATAGCTATTTAAACATTCACTTTCACTTCACCTTTTTAGGAGATCTTTTCTAAGGAAGTAATAGAAAAAAAATGTTAGAGAAAAAGAGAACTGGAGGTGTTCATATTATCTACTGACATTAAATGTCTATCATAAATTCTTCAGCAAACTTGTCATGAATTCTTTATTAAGTGTTCTGGTAACCGGAGATAATTATACCATTAAATCTAGTGTGCTGCACCTAGCAGGTGTTTAAGAAATGTTTATTGAATTGAATAATTTTATGGAATTCCTAAAATATTTAATTCAATTCAAAAGATATTTAACAAAGCACCTACTACATGCAAGGCCCTGAGCTGGGATCTAGGGATATAAAAATTAAGTCTCTTTTTAGAGGAAAAGACTTTCAATTGAGAAGATCAAGGAAATGGTACCTGAGCTAAGTCTGGAAGAAAGGAAAGCATTTCAAAAGGCAGAGATGGGAGGGGGTGAGTTCCAGGCATGGGGAATCGCCTGCATGAATGTTCTGAGACAGGAGAGTGAAGAACCAGATCAGGAAAGTGTCCAGGATGGCTGGCAAAATACAGCAGATGAAGAGGTACACAAACTATTAAACTTGAAAAGGTACACTAGAGCCAGATTATGAAAGGCCTTAAATATTAGGCTAAAGAGATTGTACTTTATGAGCAACAGGAAGTCACTAAAGGAAGCACTACTTGTTTCAAATTCCATTCTCTACTTTTACATATACTTACAGAAAGGGCTATTGACTTCCGAAAAGTTATACCATAGTCCTGACTTTTTTTCTTCTAGTGAGCCTGAATGGAGTCTGGGGGGGGGAAGAAATGAGGATGTTCACATCACCCTCCAAAGAGTATGTGGGGGGGGGGGACGGTTGGGGAGGAGTTGGAAATCAGCAGCTTGAACACAATAAGGAAGTGACAGAGTGCCTTCGAAAGTTATTTGCCCTGTGCCAATGAAACCTGTAGGTTGATGAATTACAGAAATGTGCCTCTGACTTTCAGTATGGAAAATTATTTTGTAACTACTGTAAACTTGAGTCTTCTTCATTGCTATTTGATGTGACAAAAAACCCATAATTTTGTGAATATTATTTCTGCTATAATAAAGGCATATAATATATATGCACAATAAAAAATCTTAATATAATACACTGACAACTCTGTGACAGTTTCAACTTTGAAGACACTTTGTAATTAAAGAAGCCCTTTTCTCCAACATGATCTCAGAACTGTTTTAAAAGATTATCTTTTATCAACATCAACAATTTTTAAAGAGTTTGAGGCTTTTAAATCATCATAGACAAAGGTCTTCTAAAAGACGAATATGGCACCCCATTTTGCTGATCTTCTATTTTAGTGAGAAAATGCACCACTTAACAATATGTAAAAAACAAGGGGCAATTTTGACCCAAAGTAGTATGAAACAATCCTGGGAATAGGCAAGTGCTTTATAATGAATTTTTACCATACTTTCCAGAATTCTGATGGTAATCCATGTCTTTCACATTAAAAAATACAGCAGTGAATAAGCAACTATTTAAAAAAAGCAAATTCTATTTGCAGGAACATGTAATCTGATTAGAGAAGCATGAGTACATGGGGTGGGGGGGCTTACTACCAAAAAATGTATTTAGAAAATAAAGAGGCCAAGTTATCTGCACTTTCAATCTTGAATTAACCTCAAAACATAACCCTACTTCACAGATTATGTAACTTTTCGGCAGAACAGTAAAGCCACAGTACTTAGCAAGAATGGAAATGAGGCAGGCTACACTGGCGTGGTGTCTAAACCACAAAAAACTCAAACCAGGACTTTATAAACAGGTCAATTCAACAGACAATCATTAAATACCTAGGGAACTAGGGAGAGGGGGAACGATACAAAAGAGATAAAACAAAACCACACATACCTTTTTAAGGGGAACTGTACTCCTGAACCAGTTATAATCAGGAGAGACTTTAATCTCTCCCATGATTTGCTGAAACAGCTGTTAACCCTGAAATAAAAACATGTGATGTTTTATACCAAGAATTCATGTTTATACAAAAACTAAACACAAAAGCTATTACTAGTCACATAAATAATGCTTTAGGCAAGGGGATGAGAGCTATTCTATCTTGTTAATACCTTTTTTTGCTCTAAAGAACACACTGCTGTCTAATTCCAAAGTATCACAACGATGTTAGAGGTAGAAGGTGCCTTAGAAATCATCTGGTCACAAGATTTCTTGGGATCTTAAGAGATGATCTAGTCCAATTTTCTAATTTTTCCAGAGAAGAAAACCAAGGCTCCAAGAGGCTCGGTGATTTTTGCTCAAGGTCATACAACTAATTAGTGGCAATACTAGGGCTAGAAGCCAGTCTCCTGACTTCCAGTCAACAGGTTACCTTTTTAATTTTAATGATTCAGTATAAGGTAAACATTTGACAAAAGTATTTTAAAACTAATTTTAGGGGGTTTTTTTTGGCTAGGCAATGGGGTTAAGTGACTTGCCCAGGGTCACACAGCTAGTAAGTGTTATGTGTCTGAGGCCGCATTTGAACTCAGGTCCTCCTGAATCCAGGGCCGGTGCTCTATCCACTGTCCCACCTCGCTGCCCCCTAAAACTAATTTTAATAAACATGTAACCGTGGGACTGTTTTTATCAGCTACCATAAAGCTGCTTTTTAATAAAGTACCCAGATCAGAGGTGTCCAAATGTTGGCCTACATATTATATACGACCCTCCAGAGTTCCATGTTACTTGAAATAAACACATCATAGGGTCACAGATTCAGAGACACAAGGTGACACCACAGTGGTGACCTAGTTGAACCCCCGCATTTTAAAGATGAGGAAACTGAGGCCCAGAGAAGGTAAGTGACTTGCATAAGGTCACACAGTAATAAAGTCAAGGCAGGATTTAAACCCAGAACCTGACTGAATCCATTGTCCTTTCTTCTGCATAATGTTGCATCCTACATATGGGAAAAAGTACTATTATATAAATTACTGTCCTATCTTCTTCAAGAAGGCTTTTGTCAGTCCTTAACCTTAGTGCCATCCTTCTGAGATTACCCCCAACTTATCTCGTATATAGCTTATTTGTACACAGTTGTTGCAATAGTCTCCCCCATTAGACTGTCAGCTCCAGGAGGGCAGGAACTATTTTCTGCCTTTCTTTGTATCTCCGGAGCTTAACAAAATGTCTGGCACATAGCAAGCAATTTAGTTAACTGAATGTCTAATGTTATGATTAAAAATTGTACCATGCATTCTGAGAGGCCAAACATGGCATCATAACAGACCTGTGAGACTACTACCAAACCAGCAAAAAAGAAACATTATTTAAAATTATATGTCCTTTTTTCACCAAATAAGTCCCACTTTGATGCCTCATGGTGGTGTGAGATCTCCAAAGTCATGTCAGGGGAGTGTAATCTCTGGTAGGTACTACTGAGCTGGAAAGACTGAGTAGAGGTCTGGTGAAAGATTCTGACTCTCCTCTGTAGCACAAGTCAAGAGGATCATGTCAACCATTTAGTGATGAACTTTTTTGGCCACAGAAATTCACCAAAAACATCTTCACCAAGGCAAGGAATGGCTACAATCTGTGTTAGTGGAGGGAATAATCACACCTAAAAAAATTGTATACCCTATGAGGTACTGAAATAAGTCTGTACCAATGAGGTTGATGAGTCCTGGCTTTACAGTTATGTGACCTGGATAAGTAACTTCACCTCTCTAGGGGTTAGTTCTCTCATCTATAACATGAAGTCAGACTGAATAATTTCTAATGTCCCTTCTACTGCAAATATTCTAGATACTTGGTCAGGTTAGCCAGCCTTCACTTAAGACAATATTCTTCTTTATTCATCCACAATGAAACCTGAAAATATGTACTAGTTAATTAGCAAAAACTTTCACCATGTTCATCAGCTGCAAGAAGTTTCAGATACAATCATAGGAAGAATTCTGATTAAGTTCAGTATTAACACCTGCACAACTATATAACCCAATACTCAGCATAGTTTGTAAATAACTATTTTACTACATTCTCCAACTCCATAAATCAACTAAGAACTTAGGAAGATTGGTCTTGTAACTTGTGGGGTCTTTGGACTGTGGGGAGCCTAGATCTGGGCAACTTCCTATACTTCAAACATAAGTGGAAATTCTTCCCAGCCCAAAGTCTGTGGCCTGGAACCAAACTATCTTCAAGAAAAACAGGGTGCTAGAGCAGTTTGTTTCCACAAATTATATTCTATGTCAGATAACTACCTGTTACTTTAGGGTTCTATCAACAAAATGTATGTGACTCAAAAGGTAATTAGAGCTAGATATTCTTACATTTCATTCTCAATCCAGACACTTGACTACCATCTCAATTTGATCTTAAGGTGTACTTTTAAAGCAAATCAATTAGGATAAGACATGAATGACTTTGCAAAAACAAAAAGTCAAAGAAATTATCTCATGCATAAATGTGGCCATTAAAAATTTGTACTAAGCAAAAGAAATTTCATGCTTTTTGCATTTGTTTCTAATTTTCTTAAGAATGCATAATTACAGGTGGAAAACAAAACCCATCCCCACTCCCCAAATACAGTCTTTATCCTTTGGGCTAGATATTTTATTAAAATCAAGGCATCTGGTACATTAACTGGGAGTATTTTTACCTGGACAGATTAAAGCTACTGTCATTTTAAAAAATCTACTTAGTTTACAATGAATTTAAAGTTCCATTACTAAATTACATTACAAGAAATAAATTGTCTTTTCTGAGAAGGCAACGTTCCAATCTTGCTTAGGAATGGAAAACTACTTCTTATAATTATAAAACTGTTTTTAGATAATAAGGCCAACAAATGAGCTTTCCTAATCACCAAACTGAGAGCAAAATGAACAGTTTGGAACTGCAAATACGAACAAACAAAAGACACAAGAAATATATTATATATATACATATAACACACACAAAGACATTATACCTATCCTTAACTTCTTTCCCATAGCATATCATAATCATATATACAAAAGAAGCTTCTTACCAATATTTCTTGGTAATGTAGAAAAAATTATTTCATTTTTAACTTTAGACTCTCTAGACTTAATGATTCCCTGGACAGGGACTAAATTACTGCTCAAGACAAGTGATGTTTAACACTTGTGCTGGTTTGGCAGTATATGAAAGGTAAAAGAGATACCAATTGTTGACTGAGCAACTGACTGCTTAGTGAAAAAGCCTCACAGCTGGGAGAGCAAAACAGCTGGGTACAACCAGCATGAAAAAGGAAAGTCTGTTCTCACAGATCCCTTTCATCCCTTTAGAGGGGGTTTAAATCTTCCAGTTCACATGAGGGATAAACCATGAGGCAAAGAAAGCTTAACAGTCTGACCAAGCTGGTTAGGTTTAATCAACAAAGAACACAAATCACAACATGGTTTAATTTAAGACAACTTACGAGGGAAAAAAAACCTTACATTTTGGTAAGTAATGCACTTCATTTTTAGCTCTGACCCTACTTAGAATATCTTCTATGTATGTGTAAACATCAAAGCTTCTCTGTTTAATCCGATTCTTCAGATACCTACCCCTTAACAATGCTTGGCATTTGTAGAGATTTCAGGATGATGAGCACCTGTCTCATTGGAATCCAAATAATGGTTATCAGCTTATTACATGCAGTGAAATGTCACTTTCCTCATTTACTGTAAGTCCCTTATCCTAATCTATAGCCTCTCTACGACTACACCTCATGAATAAATACTATATGCATAACAGCAATAATCATATTAATAGAAGTCTCATTGCTTTAGGGGGACTCCTGGCAGGCCTGCAAATCTAACTAGGCGGAGGCAAATGGGCCAGCTATTCTATCCCGAGTCACAGCCAGGGAAAAATTTCCCCACTTTTCTGTAGATCCATTTTAACATCTGCCAAAATTTATAACCAGAAAACTGACTACCTTAAATCTTTTCTGAAGCAAATTTAAGGCCATTTCCTCTTGTTCTTTGGCTGAGTGGAGATAGAATAGATGGCATAATAACTCAAAGACTTTGGGAACGGCTATTAAGTTACTTCTCAGTCTTACTTGAATTTTCTGTCTACAGGAGTAAGAAGTACTCAAATAGAGGCAAATTAGCAATGTAAAGTGCATGCTATGGATACTACAAAACCTTTCTGGAAAAAAAATGCATGAGAACCTCGAGGTGATTTTTAACAGATGATTTCTGGGGCATTCGTCAAATCCCACTTGGCTCTGGCCCAGCCCTACAGCAGAGATGAAGATATCGAACTGAAGGCTGTGGAGTGATTTCACCTAGAACCAGTGTCTCTGCTGACGGGGTGAAGGCATTTCCAGCCTGCGTGCCTCTAGAAACGCACACCACGATGCGGGCAAAGACGCCCCGGCTTCAAGCGCACACTGTGCAGACACCCGCAGACTCCCGCGGGAGGACGTGTCTAAAAGCACAGGACCCACATACAGTATCACAGGGGGATACAGTTTTTGTTCGTTCTGGGTCAGGACTTGTTTAATTCCTGCTACCAATGCAGTCCACCAACTTACGGTCGTAGACAGTTGCGTGGGCCACAGGGAGGTTAAATGACTTGCCCAGTGTCCCACAGCCAGTGGGTGTCCGAGGCGGGACTCGGATGCAGCCCGGCGTGCCTGCCTCAGGCTCCCAACTTGAGCCCCCCCACCGTCACACAGCCACTTCCACGCCGGCGCCCCCGGCCACACCCCCCGCAGCCCGAGGCCCCCTCACCTGCCGCAGGCCCGCCCCCACTTCCCTTCCCGGCCCCGGCTTCTCGTGGCGAGCCGCCGGGGGCCCAGGCCGTGGATCTGTCTCGGCGTCCGTACCCGAGGCCGAGCCGACGGGCAGGGCGGGAGGGGGAGGGGCCGCCTTCGGGGGTGGAGCGCGCAGCCGTGCTGGCCCGGGCCGCGCTCCGCTCCGCACCCAACCGTCCCCAGCCGCCGGGCCGCGCCGCTTCCGGGGGCGGTGACGAGGGGCGTGGCCTTGCCGGGCGGCAACATCACGTGAGGCGGAAGTCAGCGCGGGGCGGCCGCAGTCTCCATAACTACGGAAATAGCGGCGGGATGCGCCTGGAGCCCCGCGCCGCTGGGGCCCTGCCGCGTGCGCAAGGGAGAGGCCGGCGAGTTCGGGATCTGCGGCCACGCGGGAGCATCGGAGTGCCCCCGACCCCCCAGCCGGATTGAGTCTCATGCTGGGGCGGCGGCGCGGGATCGCTCTCGTGGGCTGGCCTCAGCTGTCAACCAATCAAGCTAACGCTAACCTACGTCTAGGCCTGAGGAGGCCTGAGCCCCAGGGCCTCGCCCCATTTCTAGAAGTAAGCGCTGGGCGTGTCTGCCAGTTTCCCCCAAACCACGCATTCCCCGCTGTGCTTGACGGTGAGAGTTTAAAAGATGCCCTGTAGGAATGAGGATCAGAGGTGTAATGCCGGAAGGCACCTTAGCGGTCGTCTAGTCCACCCCACCCCCGCTGATGACCAAACTGGGACCTTCAAGTGACCAATCCAAGATCAAGCGGCAACTAGCCGAAGCAGGATCTGGGCCCCCACCCCCTAACCCTGACTCCAGAACTAGCACTCTTTCCATTGTAGTCCTCTAGGTGGCCAAATGGCAGTCAGGATTTGAAACCAGGCCTTCCTGACTCCAAGTCCTGCACTTTATCCAAAAGATCTTAAGAGTCAGAAGTGATGGGCCAACCAAAGAGGACAAAAAGGTACCATCTGCCCTGAAATATTTGCAATAATACTTTTTGTAAAAGCAAGTAACTGGAAACAAACCAGACACCCATCAACTGAAGAACTGCTAAACAAGTTCTGAGCTCTGGAAGTGTGACTTCAGACATCATCTGCAACTGAAACTGAATTGAAATCTAATGATCTCTCAGTCCTCATTCTGTTTGACCTCTCTGCAGCCTTTGACTTCACTGTGATCACCCTCCTCTCTTTGACAGAGTGTGTGTGTCTGTGTGTCCTGACACTGCTCTACCTGACTGCTCCATCTCAGTCTCTTTGCTGTTTCTCATTTAGGTCAGGTCTGCTAACCATGACTGTCCTGGGTCCTCTTCTCCTTCTGCACTCTTTGCCTTGATGATCTCCTCAGCTCCCATGATTCCAATTATTTCTAGGCAGATGCTTCTCAGATCTATTTGTTCAGCCCTGACCTCTCCCCTGACTTCTAGTCTCACATCTGCAACTCCCCATTAGGCATTGATCTCATAGACATCACAAATTCAATATGTCCAAATCCTTCTCCCAAGCTCTTTTACTCTTCCTAATCCCATTACTTACTGTCAAGAGTACCATCATTCTCCCAGTCACCCAGGCTTACAACCAAGGTGTTATCCTTTACTCCTTACTTGTCTCTCATATCTAATCAGTTGCCAAGTCCAGTCATTTCTACATTGGTAATAACTCTCATATATGCCCCCTTCCTTCCTGATACTGCCACCACCCTAGTACAGGCCCTTCTCATCTCATGCCTGGACTGCTACAGTAGTCTACTGGTTGGTCTCCCTGCCTCAAATCTCTCCCCCTACTCCAGTCCAACCTCCATTCAGCTCTCAAACTGATCTTCCTAAAGCATAGACCTGACTATATCACACAAACACCCCTTCAATAAAACCCAGTAATTCCCTGTTACTTCCAATATCAAATATAAAATCCTTTGGCATCAAAGCCCTTCATAACTGTCCCTTCTCCCTTTTCAGTTTTCTTACACCTTCAATCCACCAAGTGACACTGGCTTCCTTGCTGTTCTTTGTGATACTCCATCTCCTGCCTATGCTTTTTCACTGGCTATTCCCCCCATCTTCGTGTCCACCTCCTGGTTTCCCTAGCTTTTTTCAAGTCTCTGTTTAAATCCCATCTTCTGCAAGAAGTCTTTGCTAGTCCTCTATATTCTTAGTATCTTCCCTCTGTGATTATCTCCATTGTATCTTGTATATATCTTGCTTGTATGTAATTATTTGCACACTGTCTTCCCCATTAGACTGTGAGCTCCTTGAGAGCAGTGGCTGTTTTTTGCTTTTTTTTCTTTGTATCTCCAGAACTTAGTATAGTGCCTGGCCCATGGTAGGTGCTTAATAAATAAATGCTTGTTAACTTGACATGAATATAATAGACTATAACTATGCTATGAGAAATTAATATGAGGATTATGGAGAAGCATGGGAAGACATTTGAAATGATGCAGAGTGAAACAACTAGGAAAGTGATAGACTTAATTACTACAACAAAGAAAATGGAAAGACAACAAAATAAAAATTGAACACTGTGAGATTATAATGACCAAGTCTGGCCCCAAAGAAAGGATATAAAAAGCACCATCAGACTCCCAAACCCAGTGTAGAACACTACTTATAGTGCCAAAGTTTTAAAAAATAATGCTTTTGTTGAAATTTTTCCTCTTTTAAAAAATTTTGGTTATAGGGAATGGGTCTCAGGGAGGGATATTTGAGATATATAGGTATAAAAAAAAGATAAAATTTTAATAAAATGATGGGCCAAATGGAATAGGACAAAATACAGTTCATCTGCAGAGGACTTAGGACTTGGAAATTCAATACAAGTCAACAGTATAACTTGGCAGTCCCGAAAAGCTAATAAAATTTTATTCATAGTGTCCAGAACAAAGACTTAGACTTTGGGTGAGAGCACCTGGGTGTAGGTCCCAGCTGCAATACTTACTAGGGATGTGACCTTGGGCAATCAATCTGGGTCTCAATTTCCACATCTATAATTTGTACTACCTGCCTCATGGGGTTATTTGAAAAAATGAATTTGTAAACTAATAGATAAATATGAACTATTATTACTAGCCTACTATTTTATGAGATTATCTTAAATTTTTCTTCCAACAATAAAGTTCTATATTTTAAAATATCTTTTGGCTTTAACTACCTCAGTATATCCCACCTACTCTCAATGAGTCAAACCCTTATATCAAAGAATAAAAAATAAAAGGAGGAAAAAAAACAGTTCAGGAAAACCAGGCAACCTGGTAACTACATCTGCCAATATTTACAAGACTACACTCGAGTTCCCACCTCTGCAAAGGACGGACATATATTTTTCTCAACTCTTTTCCAGTGCCAATCTCATACCATGATTACAAATCATTCTAAAATCATCTGATACTATGATGCTATAATGATGCTAGATAGGACTGAACCTATGGTCTATAGAACCTAAATCTCCAGTGCTACCCACCCCTTTTGCCAGCAACAACTATGCCTTCACAACACAAACTGATACATCCATACTTTCAGGCCTTATCTATATATGTGAAAACTTTCCTTGTTTTTTATCATTACAATATTAAAGATAATATTTGGAACAAATATATGAGTAATTTGATTGTATCTCCTTGAAATGGATACCACTGAAATACTGACATTTGTATTTTTAATTATGCAACAACAAATGGTAGACATAGTCTCTAATTCTTTACAAGAATAAGATACATTTATTATCTGTATGTTCCAGTTGCCCCTAATTCACAACTGTTTGTAGAATACTTTTCAAGACAGAAGCCCACTTAAGTGCAAGGAGACTGCATGGCTGGGATACCAAAAAAATCGCTCACTGTTGATTTAACAGTAAGCAAGAGGGGCTGGCAGCTGTTGTGGGTAGGGTCCACCAGATGGCTCTCACAATACTGTCATCTGTTAGAAACTCAGTCGAAAACCAGAACATCTATGAAGTATCCTTTTTTTTTGTGGGGAAGATAGAGAAAAATTTTATTCTTTTGGGTAAATCTTACAAAGAAGCATTAATTGAGAAATTATTTTTTGAACAACATGTGACATGTACATATATTCCTTCCCAATTAGGGTTCTAAAGACAATTGTTGTATAGTTCTCAGCAACTTCATCAAGATGTCCTAATACCTGAAGTATGCTTTTAACAAATAACCCTGTGGCTTCTCAGGATTTGCAAAGCAATAAGTCTTACTGCCAACCTCACATATAGTAAAAACTTCATGCTGAATAAGCATGTGAAAGACAAAAGAGCAGAGAAAACCTGTTTATTAAAAAAGGAGTAATCTCGATTTAAAACTGTCACTATCTGAATTCCCACGAAGATAAAGAACTGCAGTGTTATGAAACTACATTATATTAAGAGACCTAAGGCAGAATACTAATGCCAATTCCTCATTGCCAATACCAAATCTGCCTTGCACATTGTATTGGGTCTTTGTTTTTTGGGGGGAAAAAGTTTTATTGCTGTCTTGTTTTTACAGAAGTAATTTCTGGGTATACCTTCCCACAACACCTCCCACTCCCCACTCCATACTGATCTCTTGGAACAAAGAAAGAATTAAGCAAATTACTGACACAGTGACTGAATCTGACAACACACATATTGTGTTTCTTAGTCCCTTGCTTCTTTATCAAGAGGAAGGGAGAGTATATTATTTGTAACCTGTTCAGTTACTCAGCTTTCATTTACATTGGTGTAGTCATGTATGTTTTCCTGATTCTGCTTATTTTACTCTGCATCAGTTCACAAAATCTCCCCATGTTTCTCTGAACTTCTCATATTACTGCACAATAACATTCCATTACTTTCACATACCAGTTTTTCTGGCTCTTCCTCAGTTGATGGGTACCCACTTTGTTTCCCATTCCTTGCTACCAGAATGGTTACTGTGAATAGTTTGATTTGGGCTCTTCCTTCTGGGGCCTTAGCTCTGGGGATATATGCCCATTAGTAGGATTGCTGAGTCAAAGAAAGACGAACTGTTTAGTCACTTTTCTCACATAATTCCAATATGTCTTCCAGACCAATTCACAGCTCCAAACAGTGCCTTTATTAGTGTGCCTGTCTTTTCATAATCCCTCCAAAGCTCGTGACTTCCCCTTTTTATCCTCTTTGCATCACATGACGTAAAACTGCAGAGCTGTTTTCATTTGCATGCACCAATGTTGCATTGTGCAATCACGGAAAAAGTTCAGAAGTTGTAGAGCTAAAAAAAAAATTGGATGGCTGTTCTACTATGCCATAAATAAGTGCTATTTAACAAGGATTCATACAAAATATACTACAAAACATCATATAAGGTACTATGAATAGAGTGGTAGTATGCCATAACACTGATGTTCCCAAGCTGGGATATAAGCGTATCATAGGAGCCCAGGGAATATTTGATAAATAGTATTATCCTATTGAAATAAATCTATTCTGTTGCTTATGTGCATAGGCATGGTGAACTCAAGAATTTATTTATTCTCACGTTGAAAAGCATTTCAAAGACTACTGAAAGCCAAGGGGCATAGGGATGGAGAAAGGTTGGGAAACCCTGGTGTAATGTATAAAGAACTGGCTGGATTCAAGTAGAATCTCTGACACACTGGCTGTATGACCCTGGGTAAGTCACTTCTCAGTGCTCTAGGCAATTCTCTAATACTGTAAGTTATAGAGAAGGTGCTCACCTGCATGAGTAGAGGAAGCTCCTCATCAGGAACTCTCTGTATTTGAAATTATAGGTTCCCTCCCCATTCCTAATTACATGAATTACATATACACACACACACCCCAACACAAACACATATATAATGGAAGCCAGGAGACCTGAGTTCCAGTATACCTTTTATCTGCTGAATTCTATGCAACTTCAAATGGTAAGGCAGAACTACATTGAGTAACATTGCCCAGCAATCCAAGTTTCTTGGCTAAAGGATAAGGAGTACATTAAACCTTTTTCCAAACTTTTGAGGAAGAGAAATAATAGAAAAAAAAATAAAATAAGGTACCCCTAAAATATAAAGAATATAGGACCACAAAATGTTTTTTCAAGGAAAATATTCTTAAGCTTATTTATATTTATCTGGTTCCTTACTATCTAAAAGCTAGTGTTGGTATCCAGAAGAAAGGATAATTTTTGTGCTATAAAAATTGTAATAAATTCATTGCTTAGTCTGAATAAAATACAAACTAGGAAAATTATATTCATGGAATGTTTTATGAAAATTGTATGGGGGCATAATTATTTTTGAATGGATGCTATTACCACACAAAGTTCAGAAACTATTTCCATAACGTGTTACCATTACAATCAAAATAGCTGTAGTTCCAGATAAGGAGGTAATAAGCTTAGGACCTAGAGGCAGCTGGTGACTCAGTATACAGAACACTGGGCCTGCAGTCAGGAAGTCTTGGGTTCAAATCCAGCCTCAGACACTTCCTGGCTGTGTAACCCTGCATAAATCACTTAACTTCTGATCATCTAACAAAAGGACCATGGGAGAAGGAAATGGCTAACCACTCCAGTATCTCTGCCAAGAAAAGCCCATGGACATCTATGGTCCCTGTAGTTGGAAAGGGTTGGACACAACTGAACAACAAAGTTTAGACCCAAAGAACAGTTGTTATTAGTTCCATATCAACCTGCAAGGTCTCTGGGTACCCCAGGGACTATGACTGGCCCCGTTTGATTTAACATCAGTGTTTTGAGGCACAGATGGCTTTTTTATCTATTTTGCAGAGGACATAAATCTAATAGTAATGACAATAGCTAACATTTATATCATGCTTACTGTCTCAGGCACAGTGCTTTACAAATATCTCATTTGATGCTTACAACCCTGAGAGGTAGATAGTATCATTACTCCCATTTTACAGATAAGGAAACTGAGGCAGATTACATGACTCGCTCACAGCTAGCATGGAAGCTTTATTTGAACTAGAACACAGCTAGAAAGTGTCTAAGGTCACGTATGAACTTCGCTCTTCCTGACTCCAGGCCCAGTACTCTATCCACTAAGCCATCTAGCTGCCTCAGATAGGGGGAAGGGATAACTAATACACTGGAGGAATGACAAAATTAAAAAAGATCTTGGCAGGCTAGAACAATGGGACAAATATAGCAAGATAAAATTTAACAGGGATAAATGTCAACTCTTACCCTTGGTTTAAAAAAATCCACTTGAGAAGTACAGAATGGAAAATATGGTGAGCGAGCAGTTTGTCTGAAAAATGACTACAGGTTTAAGTGGATTTCAATCTGATATGGTGGTGACATGTTATACGGCAACCAAGGGAGCTAGGAGAATCTGATGTCTGCACTGACAGGTACCTTGGTCATATCACATCTAGAATATCATTGTTTGGGGGTGGGAGGTGGCACATTTTAGGAAAATCATGCAAAAGCTAGAGAATGGAAAAAGGAGGCCAACTATGACTGTGAAGGGCCTTGAAATGATGCCGTATGTGGATGGCTGATGGAACTGAGGATGTTTAACCTAGAGATGTGTGAAACTGAAAATTTATTTTAAGATTTAATCAAGCTAGCACAGATTTATTATTCTCCTTCCCTGTATGTGCTCAAAGCCCTTGCTGTTGCAAGTTCACTCAGGTAACCTCTGGTCATCTGGGCAACAATTCTTCTCTTGTGCCTTGTGTCCCCACCCTTGTAACTTCACCAATCACCCACTTTCCAGAGACTCTTAACCAACCTTAGTGTCAATCTCAACTTAAAACTGTTGTAGCAACTCTCATTGCCTACAGACTAAATCTATCACCTGAGAACTGACCTCATCTCCCTATTACAAAATGGGGAGCTGCAAAGATGACATTCATCCCACCTCCTCATTAAAATGTCTAGCCAATCAGAAGACACACCTGTGTTGCTTGAGATTTTGCTCAGTCATCTTGTTAATCACTATAAAAGATTGTATCATCCCTAATTTGTGGTCTTTGGTCAGTGAGAGGTCACTAATCCTATTTATTGGCAAATGCTAGCCGTTCTTTTTGTTTTTTTCAGGCAATTGGGGTTAAGTGACTTGCCCAGGGTCACATAGCTAGTTAAGTGTCAAGTGTTTGGTCAGAGGCCGAATTTGAAGTCAGGTCTTCCTGACTTCTCATAAATGGATGGTGCTTGGAACTTTTCTCTCTCAAATTTCTATTGGGACAGAAAAAAAAGCCTGAGGAGGGCTATTAGAGCTTCCTTCAAATATTTAAAGGACTGCTATGACAGATGTTGACCTTGAAGGAAGAATTAGGTGCAATAGATGGAAGCTGCAGAGACAAATTTAGGCTTAATATAAAGAAATACTTCCTAAGAATGACAAATATCCAAAAGTGAAATGGGCAAAGACTAGAGACCACTTGTTGGGCCCGCCAAATGACTCTTGTTTAGTTGTGGGTGGGACCAGATGGCCTCAGGGCCTGTTCAGAGATTCTAAAATTCCCTAATAGTGAATTCTCTTCAGGCCAAACTGCTTTTAGAACTATGCTCAAGTCTGAGTTTTGGAGTCTAAAAACTTGATATAAACCTAATCATTTACCTCTTTTTTGTTCTTCCTTTTCTCCCATCCACAATATACTTCAGTGTATGCTATAACTTTTTAATGTTTTTTTTAAAGTCATTTGCTTTTATAGCCCTAGATGGCATTTGTTCAATTTCTCTTTAAAAGGGCAAAGAATTTACTTACTACTTTTTTAATTTGATGCCTCATTTCAGAAAAATAGGAGCTGTGACATTTACCATTGTAATTTGTTTTATATATAATTTGTTTTGGAAAAGTCAATTGTTCTGGTAGAAAGTGCACTAGGTTGGAGTCAGAACATCTGGGTTCTAATCCCAACTTGGCGACCAGCTATGTGGTCTTGGATAAGGGACTTCACCTCAGCAGTTCTTATGGTGCAGACATTTTGCAAACACTTGCCAGGAAACACCAGTCTGGAAATTTAACCCTCAAAGCCATCTAATCTGTTGGTCCCTCTTCATTTGGGAATATAATTAAATACTCTGTTTCTTTGTATTGGGAGATAGGGTTTATCTGCTGGGAACTCAGCAGAGGAAATCTGGAAAGCTGACTGATTATGTCACGAAATAGAAATCCAAAAGGTGAGCAAAGCTCCTTCCACTCCATTCTTGGAGGCAAAAAAAAAGATAAGGAACACATACTTAAATTTTGAATTCATCAAACTAATTAGTTATCAATAATTATTCATATTATAGAAGGATTTTTCTGCTTTATAAGAAGATTCACAAAGAAACAAAATCTCTTAGTGAATGGGCTTTCCTCATGTATTTAAATGTTTATATTAATTACCTGAAAGGAAACTGGAGGTAAGGGAGGAGAGAGAAACTTAAAATTCACTACTAACTAAAGATCACTGAGAAATAAAATTAAAGCATTGCTTCCGAAAGTATGAAAAAAAAACTTAAAGGAGATATAATTCAATTTCCAAAAATTCCGTTTACAAAATTTTTTAAAAAGAATACATCAAGGGGCAGCTAGGTGGCGCAGAGGATAGAGCACCGGCCTTGAGGTCAGGAAGACCTGAGTTCAAATTCGACCTCAGACCCAATATTTGACACTTACTAGCTGTGTGACCCTGGACAAGTAACTTAACCCCAACTGCCTTAAAAAAAAAAAAGAATACATCAAGTGGGTAAAGCATGGCACATCTATATCCATAAACATATTAGTGGTCTGTATATGCTCTTGGAAAGATATATAATTTTATCCATTTTGCAACAGTATACACTTTTATTTACTCCCAAGTAAAATAAAAATGTGTTTATTAATAAATTACCTTAGCCATTAAAGTAGACACAGCCATTTTGTAAAGAAGAAGCTGCTAACTATTTTAAAATCTGAAGTAGCAAATGATCTTTTCTTCCCTGAATAGTGCTGCCATCAGCAAATGAAGAGGTAATTCCTAATAAATGAGATTTCTTAAATTAAAGATAGTAGATTTTTGTCCATCTTTTCCCTAAATACTCAATGCACTGTTGCACAGTAACAATTTAGATTTTTTCCTACATTTCTTTTTCGTAAGGTTGAGAGTTTGAAATCTACACTCCTTTAGCTGGGCTTGGGAATTCTGCTGGAACCAAAGGTGCAAATAACCATTGTAGAAATCAGCAGCTGTAAGTTTTTTCTTGAATATAACTGACCGTACGCCAATCCAGCCACCCTGCAGAGAAGATAAGACACATGGCAGTAAGACCAGGCAGTTACAGCAGAAGAGCAAAGCTTAGTTTGATAGATATTCTTAAAAACAATTATTTCCTTAATGCCTAATCACAAAAGGCACAGCCCTAAATCCTACAGGCCAGGTACATAAATACAGTCCTATTCTACGTGAGCTTATCACTTAAGGCAGGAGAGACAGATACAAAACAGGATGCATACACATAACATATAGATAGTAGAATAAAAAACATTAAACATGGATGAACAGAAAGGTATATACAGTCAATATAATCAAGAGAAAGTCTTTTAATTGAGGAGAGATCAGAAATAATAATTATTAAGCAAAAAAATTCCAAACAATAAGTATGTCAGATTCATGTCTGAGCCTAACCTAAATATGTTTTAAAATATCCAGGAATCATGTCTCCACCAATCCTAAATAGCAAGTCAATCAGGAAGACAAATACAGATTTCAAAATGACTATATTTTGTGCTATGAAACTAAAGCTATATTACCTGGGAATGCAAAACAAAAACTCTATTTTCCTCCCTAAGAACTTAAATCACTGAATGTCATCTCTTCTTTAGGTATCACAAAGGACTATTCTGTATACTCTTCCACCTGTCATATTCTGCTTACTTTTCACCCTTTAACACAATTTTAAACTACTCAATAGCAAGGATTGCGCTTCATTTATCTGTACATTCAATATACAATTCAACAAACCTTTATTACATCCCTACTATATGCAAGATATTATGAAAGAGGCTGGAGATACAAAGACAAAACTGAAACTATACCAGCCCTATGGGAGCTCACTTTTGACCAGTGGATAGAGATGTACAGAGATAAGAAAACGCACAATACCCTGAATATTCACAACTGGAGGGGTCCCTGGGAAGAGTTCCCTAAAGAGAAAGTAAGTAGCACATAAGCTTGGTGTTGAAGGACTATAAGGATTCTGAGAGGCAGAGATAGAGACATGGAGGACAGCTTGCAGAAATGCAGATGTGAAAGATGGAGTGATAAGTTGAGAGAATGGACAATCCATTTTGGCTGGAAAATGGAGGTGTGAAGGAGAGTAATGTGAAATAAAGTTGCAAAGGTGAGTGGAGCATCTTGAATGTCAAGTTGAGTAGTCTGTATTTTATCCTAGAAACATCAAGGAGCTACTGAAGATTTCTGAGCAGGGGAGCACCCTGGAATTTTATTTTGCTAGATATATAAAAGGAAGATAGATTAGAAAGGGGATAGCCTAGAAATAGGTAAAGATTGGGAGGCTAACAGTCCAGGCAAAAGGTAAGCTCAGCCTTAAATAGTGTGGCAATCATATCTTCCCCTGAACTTACCATAGTATATTACATAAAAGTAATGTAGTAAGTGTTTATTTAATTTGTTATGGTTGCACATTCTTTCAGATTTTCAGTTAGCAATGTGTGCTCAACTAAACCTCATTGGTTAATATCACTTAACAAATAGTACTCTAGATTAAATGTCTTTGAAGAAAATTAAAGTAGGAATTTCTTTACTGTTTAAAAGTAATAAAACCAGGGGTAGTTAGGTGGTGCAGTGGGTAGAGCACTGGCCTTGGATTCAGGAGGACCTGAGTTCAAATGCGGCCTCAGACATGTAACACTTATTAGCTGTGTGACCCTGGGCAAGTCACTTAACCCCACTGCCTAGCCAAAAAAAAAAAAGGTAATAAAACCAAAGGGGATATGCAATTATGTGCGTACATGTCTGAGATGGTAAAGATAACCAAGTGAAATATTACAACAACAAAGAAAACTATACCTTGCAACAAACCAAGAGTGCTTGTGACTGTTTGTGGTATATGATTGTTCCTGGAAGAATAGACTGTCCCATTAATTTCTGATCTGAAAAAGGAAAGAGAAAAAAGGGGCAAATATTCTTGCAACTTTTTGGCTACTTAATGAAAACGAGGGGAAAAGTTTTTTAAATGATCTTAGCATAGACCTTAAATTGGATAGAAATGCTGGATAAAAAGCAATCAACATTCCCACTTTACACACTAATATCTGAAAGTCTGGACCCTTTGTGATTCATTAATATAATCAGAAATTTTCTAATACAGAGAACAGAATGAGTCTTGTTAAAAATATAATTATTGAGTACGCTAAGAAGTCAATCTCAAAGTGTTAACTGACCATTTTTTGATATAACTACTGATTTGTGGAAAGTGAGATGAAATAGTTTGGAACCCTGATGATACCCCAAATCTCAAATGAGACACATACCAGACTTAAATACTGGGAAGGTACTGATAGGTCTGAACCTGGCCTGAGTTTGAGGACAGTAGGATTGTACAATCTGTGGCTGAAAAGCCCTCCTCCAATAAAAGCATTCGGCAAGCTGCCCATAGATTTTCATTTATGGCATTTACCAGGATGAAATTAATTAGACCACTTGTACACACCAAGGAAAATGCTAACTGCCAACTCTGCCTAATTAATGAAATTATACCAACCAAATTTGAGTTTCCTATAAGAATTATGTTTTAGGCAAATCTGACCTAAAACATAATACATTTTCAGTTAGGTTACCAAGTAAAAACATTTTTATTTTAATTATTTAAAAGTCAGTACCAGCAAGGCCTGGACTATGAGTTTCCACCAAATCCAGAAGTTTAATGGTGCTACCCATCCAAAGTGTCTGCAATGGAATCTGAAAATGAATGCAAAACAGGGATGAAGAAGGAATACACAGCTCCAAAACTTTTTCTCATCAATCATTAGATGTTATCTAGTTCCACATAATCTTCTTTTAATGAAGGAAATGGAGGGTCAATCAATAATGCTGCCTAAGCCTTTTCGGATAGTTTATAAATGTATCCAATCCTTTTTTAATACAAAGGAGTTGGGTTATAGGATATATAAGACCCCATTGGGGAAAAATAATCAATCACGTACTATGGATAGAACACAGTGATGAGTGTTGTAGGCACTGTACTAATTGTGTACATAATAAACTGTTTGGTTAATTCCTAGGATTTAAAAGAACATATGAGAAAGACTTTGTCTCTCTAATATACAGAATCAGAACAGGTGGCTTGAAGAACCTAAATCTGTTTCATGCCATGGAGCAGGTGGTGATAAGAGCATGTGGAGAAACACATGCCATTAAACAGCTTTAGGTCCTTCAGCCACCTGTTCTGACTTAGTGTTTGAGAGACAAATTCTTTGTTCTGTTAAGAAAAAAATTAAAGTAAAAAATACACAGATTTTCTTTAAGGCAGTAAACACTTTTTAAAAAAATACAATGAACTCATTTTCATACACTGTGGAGCTAAGATTTTTTTTTAAGATCTTAAAAACAGTCCTTTTGGTTCCTTGTCCATAACACAAGAGAGTTCACTAAAGTTTTAGAAAACTTTAAGTGCCTGAAACACTTAAGAACTGAAGTAAACCAAAGATATCTGAAAAGCCCAATACTGGTTTCCTTCTCCTCTGACATCCTCCCCCTACCTCCATCAGTATTACTATTTTTTCTCCACCCACTCACCGAAAAAAATTAGGGTGCCCCAGAAGCCTTACTTAAAACTGCACTGAGACTTACAGGACACACTGTATAAACTGTTCTCCATTTCATATTTTCATCAAGAAAACTACTTTTGGAGCCCCCAAAATGTTTCTGAAACATTGTTACTGATTAAGATTTAAGTTTATTAAGAACTCTAAATGCCTTAGGCACTATAGGGGATATTCAGAACATGCAGAAACTAGTTTCTAGAAATTCACATTTTAGGCTCTGCCTTGATGTAATCTTTAGAATCTTTGATAGGAAAACTGGCACAGAACCAGCAAAAAATGGGGATGAATCCAAGTGTTTGAAGAGACTAACATGTTACAACTTCAGTACTTATGATAATATGTGAGACTTAAGAACCTGACTGATCATGAAAACAAGTCAATCTTTTGTTTATATTTAATATACTCCTGAATTTAGTTTTGCACAGTTTAGTCCTCATGCAAATATCCAAAAAAGTGATTTCCATACAAAACTAGCAGATTGAAAAAGATGCCTTACCATGCTGCCAATGGCACGCTGAAGCCGTAATATCTCCTCTGGCGTTTGTTCTTCCCATTTTACACAACTCAAAGCAACAGAGATCTTGGGAGCTATAAAATAATGCCAATGAGGAAAATTAACATTTTCAGACTTACCAGACTATAAAGTCTACAAAGGCATAGACCATGTCTGACCTAACTTTAGATCTCCCCAGTCTAGTTTACTGCTCTGCCACTGTAGGCACTTAAGACATTTTGTTGAATTTCATGCTTACGGTAAAATGAGTAGATCTGTATCAATTAATATATACTCCAGCTCTGTCAAAACACCCTAGTTCTCAAGGGTTACAATCAGTATGATATACTTCAAGTAATAAATGATTCTGTTTAAACAAAATTAGAGAGAGAATAAATGGGGATATAGGAATTATAAGATTATGTGCCAGTTTGATTCAGTGTTTTGCAATCTGGAGAATGGGATTCTTGATTAAATTTTAATTGTAATGACATTGGATAGATCATTTAAAATTCAACTTTTCTATCCGCAAAACAAAAACACACCTCCAAACCCCTGAACTTCAGAAAAGAGTGAATAAAAAACCAACAATTAAATAAGAATAAAACATTTTGAGACACAGTTCATCCCACAATACCACATTTTTTCTCTTCTATGGGTGAAAACATGACGGTAAAGAAGTTTCAAATAAAGAAATGACAGAATCCATTTATGGGATGTGGTTACTGGTGCAGGGTTTGATATGGGGCTTCAGTTTGTTAGCAGCACAAGTAAAAATCTACTGCAGGGTAAACAACTTTCACTTTTGATACAAATAAGAGGGACAAGCAAGAGAGCCAATGGATATGTTCAGCCCAAGGTGGAGTTTTCTGCAATTAGCACTTACCATAAGTCACTCCTTCAGCTGGTTGCTGCCTTTCATTTTTTAAGCTATCCGGTAAGTTTCTCAAAACTGAAATAAGCTACAAAAAAGGAGATTAGGAAAATTAATATTATAATAAATACACCAAATTCTGATACTGCATAATTTCTTTTTACATTAAAAGAACTAAGAGTGAGGGAGCACAGTCAGCTACTACACTGGCTTGAACTACTCTTTTTCTAGTGGTGGTGTACTGTGTCAATCATCCCAGGACCCTGGGGTTGGTAAACCAACAGCATTCTCCAAGTCAATGGCCCAGATGAGGAGTGTAATTCATAGTTACGGCAAAGTTTTTATTCTGTGAGCTAACTGGTCCACATGGGCATTTACTGGAAAGGCATTATTAGGTACTCACCATATACAATATAATGTCATAAATCTGTGTTGACCTTATAGCTGCATAATCTACTCACTTGGTTAAGGGGGCTTTAAAGGATCTTAAAGGCTAAAACCTAAATGTTTATTTGCTAACTTATTCAATAACGCAAATTTCAAGAAGTTCTTACACAGTCTAAGAACAAAGCTTCTTTAGCTCTTTGATTTCTATAAATATTAACAAATGTTAATCTATTCAGATGATTCCCAAAGCCATTCTCCATCACTGACCTGAGTTCCATACCATGTCTGCAACCACCCATGGGACTTATCTGTTTAAATGTTCTTTCAGTAATTAATCACTGATATAATAATTACAAGCATTTACACAGTACTTTAAGGTTTGTAAAGTGCTCTTCAATTATTTGATCCTCATAACAACTTTAAAAAGTAGATGCTATTATTATTATTCCCATTTTATAGATGAGGAAACTGAAGCAAACAGAGATTAGGTGACTTGACCAGGATTACACAGCTAAGACGTGTCTGAAGGCAGAGTTGAACTCAGGTTTTCCTGACCCCAGGCCTGGTACTTTACCCAGTGTGCCACGAAGTTTTCTCTGCTCAGGGATGGTAGGGGCCTAAGTGATTAGCCCACCCTCTCTCCTCCAGGCCCTCCATTTTACATATGAGGGAAATGAAGCCCAGAGAAGTTAAGTCACTTGGATACTAAGTGGCAAAGATGGGATCTGAACCCAGACCCTCTGATTCCAAATCCATCCTCCTCCTCCTTCACCACACGAAGACACTTCCTCAAACTTAACATATCCAAAACAAAACCTCTCTGTCTTCCAAAGCCTGCTCTTATTATGACTTTGTTATTTCTCTGCATGGTACCACCACAACCAGAAGTCTCTCTCTGCTCACAACTTCAGAGATATAGTTGACTCTTTCCTTTGCTGCCCCCCACAGTCAGTTACCAAGCTATGCTGGCTGTAACTGCTACGTTTCTCAGTTTAGCACATCTTTTCCTCTCTAATCGCACCTTGGCACACTCCTTGATTGCCATCCACCTGAACTACTGCAAAAGCCTAGTGGCTCTTTCTGCCTCCATTTTCCTCGCCTTCCTTCAAAATCAATTCATCACAACGCTACCAGAGTGACTCCTAAAGCACCGCAGAATTTCCTAAAATAGATCTATAATCATTCCAAAGAGTTTGGCCTAATTATCCATGCAGAAAAAAACCAGTTGATAAAGTATACCTGTTGTCCTGGGTATGATATATGAAAAACCCACACAGGGGCAGCAGATAGAGCCCTGGCCTTGGAGTCAGGAGGACCTGACTTCAAATCCAGCCTCATACACTTTGACACTTAACTAGCTGTGTGACCTCGGGTAAGTCACTTAACCCCAACTGCCTAGCAAAAAACAAAAACAAAACGAAAAACCCACAGAGCTGGCCCATCAGTACATATAACTTGGATACACATGGTAAATGGGCAGTTATCTTAGGTGACAAATGCAATAGCAGGAGAATGGGTTGAGCTGACTTTGGGAAATTGCATAGTGTTTTTAATTATCCCAAACTTTTCCCAGAAACAAAGGATCATTTTTTAAAAAGAACAGTATTCTTCTGATGCTGACTGACTCTGCGTCATGGGATATCATTTTTCAAAAACAAAAGCTGTTCTAGAAGCCTTTCCTGATTCCCTCAGTTGTTAGTGCTCTGTATATCACTGTATAATTTTTGATATATATTCTACATTTATTTATTTGTGAACATGTCTATCCCATAGAATGTAAGTTCCTTGAAGGCAAGGACTGCCTCCTTTTTGGTTTTTTTTTTATTCCTATCACATCCTATCATAGTATTGGACACTTTGTAGCGATTTAATAAATAGTTATTAATTGATTATCTTCCCTCACCCTAATCTCTCTTATATAATAGTTTATATTGTCCTGTCAATTATACCTCTACAGTATTTCTCATACCAACCCCTTCCTATTTCCATTACCACCACTCTAGTAAAGACTCTCATTTCTATCTGCCTATACTGTTATAGAATTTGATATTGCTTCTCCCTTCTCCAGTGCAGCCTTTACACTATTGTCAAATTCATCTTCTTTATGCATAAATCTGATCATTTTACCCCTTTGGTCAAAAACTTTTAAAAAAATTGGTAAGTTTTAACAACCATATTGTTGTTGTTATTCGGCTGTCTTCAGTTGTGTCCAACTCTGCACGACCCCATTTGGGGTTTTCTTGGCAGAGATACTGGAGTGGTTTGCCATTTCCTTCTCCAGCTCATTTTACAGATCAGAAACTGAGAGTTAAATGACTTACCCAGAGTCACCTAGCTCATAAAGTGTCTGAGGCCAGATTTGAACTCAGGGAGATGAGTCTTCCTGACTCCAGGCCTAGCATTCTATTCACTGTGCTATTTAGCTTCCCCTTGCACATTA
Organism: Phascolarctos cinereus; assembly: GCF_003287225.1. Classification (NCBI taxonomy): domain Eukaryota; kingdom Metazoa; phylum Chordata; class Mammalia; order Diprotodontia; family Phascolarctidae; genus Phascolarctos; species Phascolarctos cinereus. The sequence continues at coordinate 144,436,031 of NW_027555736.1, forward strand.
ACATATACAGATGTTCAAATATATGAATCAGAACCAGAGAGACAGCACACAATAAATAACACTGGCTATAATTTGCCTAGATTTTAGCAACTCATTTGACAAAATAACTTGTGCTAGTCTTACAGATGAGATGTAGATATGTGGGCTGGACAAATCGGACAATTAAGTGGATTTTGAAGTTGCTGAATTGCTGGACACAATTAGTGAACTAACCCAGACATCGCTGCTTGGCCCAATTCTACTGAACATTTTTATCAGTAATAATAAGTTTATATTTATATAGCACTTCAAGGTCTGAAAAGTCTTTTCCATATATTATCTCATTTGATCCTCATAACAACCTCATGACATAACAACGTAACAACCTCCCTATTACCTCCAGCATCAAATACAAAGCTCCTTTGTTTGGTATCTGAAGCTCTTCACAACCTGGCCCTTTCCTATCTTCCCAGTCTTCTTGCCTCCAAGCACTCGACAGTCGAGCCATATGGGTCTATTTGTTCTTCTTCACACAGAACCCTCCATATCCCACCTCCATGCCTTTGCCCTTCATAACCAGAATACTCACTCTCTGAACATCTACCTCTTAGACATTTCAAGACAGCTCATCATACAATAACAACAATACTATGAAGACAAACAATCCTGAAAGACTTAGAAACTCTGATCAACACCATGGAACCAACCACAGTTCCAGAAGACTCACAATGAAACCTGCTACCCACCGGCAGATAGAGGTGACAGATTCAGAGTGTGGATTTTTTTTTTTTTGATGTGGCTACTGTGGGAATTTGTTTTGTTCAACTTACATTTGTAATGAGTGCTGTATCTTGCTTTCTCAATGGGTGAGGGAGGGGGAAGTGGGAGGGAAAGAATTTGGAACAGAAAATAAAAATGAAATAGAATAAAAGATTCAACTCAAATGCTACTTTGTGCAAGAGGCCTTTCTCCCTCCCACAACCACCAGTGCCTTCCCCTGAGATTATCTTCCATCTACTCTGTAAACAGCCTAACCTATACCTATTTATGTACTTCCTATCTCCCCCATTAAAATGCAAGCTCCTTGAGGAGGGACTATTTTTTCCTATGTCCCTAGCATACTGCCTGCCACATATGAAGAACTTAATATTTGTTAACTGATATGTTGTTTGAGGTGGATGCTATTACTATCCCCATTTTATTGATGAGGAAATTAAGGCTTAGGAATAGTGACTTGCCAAGAGTCCCACAAATAATAAATATCTGAGACAGGAATAGAATCGAGGCCATCTTGACTTTCAGCCCAACACTATCCACTACAGCATAATGCCTTTTTGTCCTCAACAACTTATATGAAGGGTCAGCCAAATTCAACCAGTCACTGACAGTTTGTTTTTGTAAGCCCCCAGGAGTGAGGAATGGTTCAGTTTTTACATTTTAAAATAATTTTTTTTTAATTTAAAAATGGAAAAAAACCCCAAAACATTCTTAGGTTGTTGGAGCTGCAGCCAGAATCAGCCCTCTGGTCAGATTTAGCACTTGGGCTACAGCTCACTGACCCCTGACTTAAAGGCAAAAAATGTACCTTAAACTGATAGGCTACACCAAATTGAGGACAGTTAGTCCACCTGACAGCAGGGCCATGATCCCAAAATATGTTGGTAAGCACAGTGAAACAAGCTGGCAGACAGGTGAAGCAAGTGCATGGTCCTGGAAGCAGGAGGACTGATCAAGATGTGGCCAAGGGTTTAGAAGAAGTAGTATGGGTATGCAGCATGACTCTAAGACTCTAAAGCATAACTGAGACTAGAAGACTGGGACTGGTAACTAGAATGATGGGAGTAGAATATTGGCGGTATGTGGACGGTCTTACTCAGCTGACAGAACACCATACGCCCCTGAAAAGTTAACACGCCCCAAGTGTGTTGTCGGGTGTTAATGCATCTGTTGCTGTGTATGGTCTTTGGCTATTTCACCCACGCTTTCATTATGATTTAGGCTCCTACCCTTTAATTCTTTTGCAATTATCATCACGTACAAACATTTATTGAGCAGCTACTATGTGCCGGGTAATAGAGCAGGCAGTTGGGATACGAGGCAGTAAGTCACGATTGAGGAAGGCAATATCATTTGAATGACAGGACATACAGAATGCAATTCACAACAAACAATAATACAGCATCTTAGAATTTCAGATCTTAGAGGTCACACAGTCCTCCTCCTCACCTGAGCAGGAATCCCCTCTAAAACACCCAACAAGTCATTTATCCACTGCTTGAAAGACTTCAGGAACGGGGAACTCATTATCTCTTTAGGCAGCCCACTCTACTTTTGGACAGTTCTAACTGGTAAAAGTTTTTCCTTATATTAAGCCCAAAGCTACAATTTTCATTCATTGTTCTTAAACAAGTCTAATCCCTTTTCTTCAAAAAAAAAAAAAACCAAACCAAACTTTTTTGATGCTCCCTTGTATTGCTGTCACTCCCCTTGTAACTCCCGTTGATCTCAGCAATAAAACTCCCTTCTAACAAAAAATAAAAAATAAAAAACGACATCAACACATTGTCCACATCTGACAATCTATGCCTCATTTTGTACCTATTATCTGCTATTTCCCATGCTTTACTATCACTCCTCTGAAGTCAGGAATGGTCACTGTATTAATCAGCAGGTCAGTGCATAATCAGTTCCTTCAATTTTGAGTCTCTCCACCATCCTAGTCATCGGTTCTCTTTCATTCTGGTTATCAATGTCTTCTAACATAGCTGAACTAAACACAATACTTTAGACGTGGTCTGACAGAATACAGTAGAACTAGAATCTCCCTCCCTCTGTTTCTATTAAAGCAGTCAAAAATTACATTATCTTCTTTGACTGCTGCGGCATATTACTGATTCCCAACGAGCTCAGAGTAAACTAAACCCAAGGTCTTTTTCAAATGCACTAGACTCTGTCCACATCTTCCCCATTCTATACATGTGTAGTTGATTTTTTTTAACCTAATCATAAGATTTTAAATTTATATCTATCAAATTTTGTTAGATTTATCCCAATGCGATTTTTGTATTCTAATTTTGTCATCTAGCATGTTAGCTATCCTTTGCAGATTTGTGTCATTTGACAAGCATGCCACCTGTGCTCGCATCACTGATAAAAACCACTAGACAGAACAGGACCAAAAACAATACTGTAGCACTCCCCTGGAGACGTCCTCCCAAGCCAAAAGCAATCTGATAATTACAACTTTTTTTTAATCACTTATTCAACCAGTTCTAAAGTCACTTAACTGTTCTATCATCCAGACCACATTTTTTCCATACGATGGGATATCTGTCTAGTGCCATACCAAACCCAGGCAAAAGTCTAAGAAATCCCCTGGGTCTACCACTGTAATATGTGAGAGATCAGCAATTTCATTAGCGTAGGAGACTCTTGATACCGAAATTCTTTCCAACCAAGCAGACTGGAATCCATCTGTGATTTAGTACAGAAGTCCTAGGGAGTTCAGCAAGATACACAAAGATTTAATGACTTGCCCAGAATCATGCAACTAGTCAGAGTCAAAGGCAGGACTGCAACCAATGTCTTCCCAACTTCAAGTACAGCAGTACATCCACTATGCCACACAATGCCTCTATGATTCTAATAACACTGCCAAAAAAGGAAAGAGCTTAGCCTAACTTGCTCTTGCCCTACCTGCTTTCAGCCAGTTTCCCATTCTAAGAACTTACAAGCAACTCCTTTAGTGACATGTATAACAGTAACTCTCATTTATAAAGTGCTTTCCCTATAACAACCCTGTGAGGTGGATAATGCAAGTATTATTATCTCCTTTTCACAGACGAAGTAACTTCAGTTACTAAAGAGGTAAAGCGGCTTGCTTTTAAAGCTGGTAAGCACCGAAGTTGGGATTTGAACCCAAGTCTCCAATCCAAGTACAGTATTCTTTATATTTCACTCCACATTCCCTCCAATACAGAGATACAAATTAGTAAGTACAAAGCACACAGTAAGTGCTGACTATGAATTTTCTAACTGAATAAGCTAAGTATTAAATGAATGGAACTAAAGAAGTCTGGAGGAAGGCGAGATCACTGAAGGTTGGGATGGTCAAGGAATACTTCCGATGAAGTGGGGCTGCAGTGGTACAGGCAGTGTAAACCTTTAATAAGAAAAGAGAAAAGGAACAAGAGATTTCAGGGAATTCAAAGAGCATATGCAAAGAGGGTGAGGCAGTAAAGCTCAGGGTGTGTCTGAAGAATGCTAGATATGCTCAAGTACACCAAAGTATACGGGAAAAAATGAGACAGATAAGGCTACAAAGATAGACCACATTACAGAGGACCAAGAATGCCAGCCTAACATTTAAACAAAAATCTGAATCACCCTTTTCCCCCCTCAAAGAAGCTTAAAATGCCTCATCATTCAATTCAGGAAGTATTTATTAAATGCCTACATCAAGGGTGCAAAGACAAAAATGAAAATGGTCCCCGCCTTCAAAGAGCTAACGTTCTCCATGATAAAATGTTCCTTATATTGGGACATTAGATGAAACCTCTATTTGACTGATTAACAGAAATCACAACGTGATGTGGCAGAACTTACCATGTTGGCACCCAACCTTGATAACACTGTTTCCAATTCCTTTGCTGTGCACTGCGGTGGTACAGGAACTGTTTCTTGTTTAATAATTGGACCTACATCAAACCTAGCAGAAGAATTAAAAGGAAAACTACTCTCACTGACAATACTTGTAAAGAATAACACATCACACCCACATTTCTGCTCTGTTGGGCCTTTACTAAAGACACAGTGACATAAGCTACAGGAAGGGGCTAGCACAGAAGGCCAGTCGGACACTTAGTACCTCACAGTTACCTCTAACATCAAAAATAAAGGGAGAAATGCAGTAGTTTAATGGATGATCTGATTTTGACCACAAAAATAAATACAGAATTGAGAGGCAGAATAGGCAGAAACTAGTCTGTAAATTTAATTTGTTTTAAAATTCACATTTGTCTCTAAAAAAGGAAAAAAAGCATGATGTGTCTATAAAAAATACAACAAAAATGTTTAGCCAGATGGCAAGGGGAAGATACCGTTTTACTACAAACATATTCCTCTTTATGAAAAATACAGAGCAGGTTATCATCCAGGGAAATAAGATTAGAAAAGGCATTGTTTCTTTTTATCTTTCTTTCCTGAAAGGTTACCTTTCATTTACCTAAAAGCTCTGCCTTTATGAGTCAAAGTGCAGACCTAGCTTCAAGAACAAAAGTTTGAACACAACAACAATTGGTGAATTTTTCAACTGCTCTTCTCTGCTATAGACATTAACTGATAGTAACGTATGTAAAATTGCTCTACTTAACTTTCACTTTTGTAGTATGTATTATAGGAAATCTGTAACTAGCATTCAAAAGCAAATTTATTACAATTTACAACAACTACATTACACAATTATATATTATTCTTTTTCATCCTGTGAGAAACAAAAAATGGCTATCACAAACAAGAATGTAAGTTCTGGTCTTTGATAAGCAGTCCCCATCATCTGAGAGAATTACCAAAACAAGAGGCACTTGATTTGAATTTAATTTCTAACCGTCTAAATTAAAAAGTTTAAAAACTGTACAAGGACTTCATGAAGGGCCTGCATGTTCTAAAACAGGCCTGTACAAACTTGAGGACTGTGGCTGCTTTTGGCACACCAAAGGATTTCCTCTACGTACAAAGGATGTTTTCCTCTACGTTTTTCGCAGGATGCCCAAAATCCTTTGGCACGAATAAGCTGCCCACAGGGGCTGATAGTTTATAACTTAAGGTTTGGTGTTTAGGATAAAAAAAAATCAGCATACATTCACTTCCATTTTTATGGAGTTAAAAAGTTAACTTTAACACTCTGAAATTGGAGAGAATGGTTAATAACTAGCACTATTAGAAAAGCATATATAAGGATACTGACATTTAAGAAAAGGAAATTTGCTGTACCTTTTAGGTTTGATTTGCATAATTGTTACCCCAGTGACCGTGTCTCCATGAAGCACCGTATGGACTATAGGGGCAGGACCTCGCCATCTTGGGAGATAACTGGGATGGACATTCAATATGCCACTGGATTAAAAAATCTGGGAATTAATATATGTGGGTTCATAACTTACTCATAGGTAAACTGTTACATGACTTTAAATAATACTTACTTTTTCTGATTTATGAAAAACTGCTTTCTATATAAAACCATATCAGTTTATTTACTGTTCCAAAAGTGTTCCATAATTGTTCACTGGGAACTTCATAAACAATTTTTTTAAAAGATTTATCATAATATTCGGGAAAAGATCTCAAGACCCAGTATGCATTTTATTCCCCAAATTCATGGACAATGTGAATTATGTTAATAATCTATTCAAACACTGGCTGCCCTCACTTCATCCAAACAACCTAAAACAACCTTTCTATAGCTCTACTACATTACCTATTTACTTGCATATTCTTCTCCTTAATGTAAACATTACTCTTTCTGTTTATATTGTACATGTCTATCTATGATAATCTGTGTATTTGTTTGTTTTTGTAAACTCCTAAAGGTTTTGGACTATTATTAATTTATTTTAGTAACAGTGCCTAGCACAGTGTCACCCAAAATTAAACATTTACTGCTTTTTGGTGGCGGTGACTCATACCAGTAACAAGTCCTCGTTTGTTTTTTGTTATTTTTAGTGATAAACAGATTCTGTGAGATCAAAGAAAACAAAATTAAAGTTCAAATAGTAACTATTACACCTTAAAAACACCAAGTTCATCTATAATGACTACTGATTTCTAAATTTCTTTAAAAGAGAACTTACTATGGAAATTTAAGAATGAGTTCTTCACTCAAAAGACGACCAAATGAAGCCACTACTCCAACATCAAACTCCCCAGATCCCACATCAGGCCATTCATACACTGGAAGCTGAGCCTGAAGGGCATAACTTTTCACTTGCAGTCCTTTTGGTGAAGGGGAAGGCACTGTGACCACCTCTAAATTTTCTACTATCTGGTCCCCTTTATTTTCCCTTAAGACAGGAAGGAAAATGGCAAGGTTAGTGAGTGACTCTCTTTAGATATATAAAACAGCTGAAAATATTATACTTTGTTACACATATGGAGTGTACCTTTTTGATTGAACTGGTAAAAAGATTCAAGGTTAGACACTTAAACCAAGAGGCTGAGTGAAAAATTTAGGATCAGGGTGAAAGCCAGATGAATTAGTAAAAATGTCTGAATAGTTTAAAGAAACATAGTTTTATTTACTTCCAATTACAGCATCCGATATAGGTCAATCTATAATGTGTTACTGCATTAGTAAGTAAAATAACATATGTACATGAAAAACTGAAATTAGGGTCACAAAATCAGTCAGAATATTTTATAAAACATTATATAATCATAAATGTCCTAATAAGTTCTGAATATTTTATTCAATAAGAATTATGGCAGTAGTGTCAAACTCCCAGCCTCCATGCAGGAGTTTCCAGTGCGGCTCAAACCAGATTATAATGTAACTGGGAGACGCTTAACAAATTTTTAAAAAATATAACACACACACACAAATATATATATATACACACACACACACATATGTGTATATGACACAAATAATGCCAATTAGAAGTTTTCTTAGTCAGTATGCCCAGACATCTGTTTCTATTTGAGTTTGACTCCACTGATGTACAGGATTGAGAGGCAGCACGATGAAGTAGAAAGTGTACTGAATTTGGAGTCAGCAAGACCTGGGTTTAATCCCTTCTGTGCTACTTACTACCTAAGTGACCTTAAGATCTTCAGGCTTAAGTTTTTTGCTCATCTGTAGAATAAGGATAAAACATAGTACCTACCTCCCAGGAAGGTCATAAGGATCTAAGGAAATAAAATATGTAAAAATACCTCACAAACTTTAAGGTATTAGGTCAGTTATTACCTGTAGAGGCAGGTGTTGGGGTTTAGAGCAATAATTTTTAACTTTTTTTCTTCATGGAGTTAAACCCTTTGGCAGGTTGGTGAAGTCCACAGACTCCCTTCTCAGGATATTTTTAAATGCATAAAATACACAAAATAATAACTAGTATATGGCACTTTTCAGGTTTACAAAGCACTTCACAAAATATCTCATTTGATCCTCACAACCACCTTGGGAAGCTGGTGCTTTTATTATTCCCATTTTACAGGTGAAGAAACAGAGGCAGAAGTTAAGTGACTTGGCCAAGATCACACAGCTAGAAAGTGTCCGAACTTGCATTTGAACTCTGGGGATCCTAACTGCTGATCCAGCTCTCTATGTACCGCTCCAAAGGCAAACCAATTATACAGGAATAGTTTTCAACATACTTCAAAAAACGTTCATGGACCTCAGGTTAAGAACCTCTTCGAACCGTAGTCACATCTGAGTATGTCCTGTAGTAAGGGGAGTGAAGCACTGACTGTACATCCTGAGAACAATGTTAGGCTATAAATTACATAGGGTGTCCCGTATTCATATTTATAATTATTTAACTTTAAAAGCTTAAAATTGCACTAAGATTTTGGATACCCTGCACAGTATACAAGTTCTGGAGAGTGTATCCATCTGACTACTCAGGACACTCTCATTTTAGTCTGTGTGACACACATACCACACAGCCGGGTTGGGGGTGGACACAGCCACCTGAGGGTTCTGCATACCCTCCCTCATCCGATAACACAGACACGCACGCGCACGCACGCTCCTGGACCCGAGATAAGGACCGACAGCCAGGGCCCAGAGCCCACCACCGCGCCCGCCATTACGCTGAGCCCGCCAGGCGGAGGCCCGAGCCCCGGCCTCAGGTACCTGGCTGCGCTCAGCGCCCGCAGCGCCTCCCGGGCAAAGTCGTCGGTGCCGAAGAAGAGCACCCGCCAGGGGGGCCGCTCCCGGGCTCGGGGCTGGACCGCCGCGCCATCCCCTCCGCCGGGGCTGGAGGCCCGTCCCCGCCACTGGTGCGCCGGCCTTCTCCGGGAAGCGCAGCACAAGCCACACGGCGGCGCCGGAGCCCGAGCCGGAATCGGCAAGCGCCAGGCCGGCAGCAGCGCCCGCATCGCGCAGACGTAGGCCCACGGCCCACACTCCGCATGCGTGCGCTAGGGGAGGGGCGGGGCCTCGCGGGGACCGGGGAATGGAGGGGGCGCCCTCTTGCGGCATCCCTAACCCTCAGCATCCTGAGACATCTCCCTGGCGGCAGGGGGCGGAGCTCTGTGGGGCCGGGTACTCGGCCTCCACATCAGGGTCGGCCCTGGAGGCATTTCTCCCTTCATTTCACAAAATGTCAGCATAAAATGTCTCAGGCGCTTGTTAAGTGCCAGGCACTGAGCTAAGCGCCGAACATATGAAGAATGGCAAAAAGCCCCTGCCCTTGAGGATCTTGCCTTCTAACATGTGAACTACTAGGTACATACATTCCAATGGACACATTTAAGTAGATGGAAGGGAATCCGAGAGGGAAGGCGGCTCTAGCACTTGGGGCCATGGGGAAGGGTCTCCTCCAAGATGGACCTTGAGCTAAGCCTGCACAGAAGCCAGGGAAACTAAGAGGCAAGTGTAAAGAGGGAGAACGTGGCATGGTAAACGGCCAGTGCAAAGGAGTGAAGATGGGAAATGAAGTGTAGTGTTCTAGGAATGGCAAGCAGGAGCCTGTGCTCCAGTGTGAGGGAGTAAGATTTAAGAAGCCTGGAAAGGAAGGAAGGTGGACAGATGTAAAGAGCTTTAAATGCCAAATACAAGAGTTCACATTTGATGTGGTAACAAGAACCCATTGGAGATTGCTATAATGCCAAGGATTGGATTAAAGAAGAAATGAATAAATAAAAAACCATTTTTAAGTATTTAATATGTGCCCTGAACATTTAATCTTTTTTTTATTCTGAACTTAACAAACACCAAATGAAAACAGACATTTCCATATGCAAAGTAGAACAGAAAAAGAGAATTATGTAAGTAACTTCAAATCTCTATGCTGTACTTCACTTTTTCATTTAAGTGTATGATAAATTCAACATGTAACTTTCAAAACTGTGGGGCTTTTGTTTTCTGTACATTTAAAAATGCTTCAATGCTTCTCTTTTTTTTTCAACCCTATCACTCTCTTCCATTCCCTTCCCCTCTCTTCCCACCAAAAAACAGAAAAGCAAAACTCTTGTAACAAATATGCATAATCAAGCAAAACAAATTCCCATAGAGGGCATATCTGAAAACGTATGTCTCATTCTGCACCTTAAGTCCACCATGTGTCTGCTGGGAGGTGGGTCACATACTTCATCATCAGCCCTCTGGAATGGTGACTGATCATCACATTGATCAGAGTTCTTTCACATTTGTTTTTCTTCGAAATGTCATCCTTGTATAATTGTTCTCCTGGTTCTGTTCATTTCAGTCTGCATTAATTCATACAAATTTTCCAAAGTCTCTCTGAAACTATATTTCCTCATTTCTTATAGTTAAATGATATTCATATACCATAACTTGTTTGGCCATTCCCCAGTTGATGGGCATCTCCTTAGTTTGTGGTTTTTTGCTGTAACAAAATGAGCTGCTTTATTTTAGCAGGGACTTTTTGGTGTCCTTTTCCTCTTTCTTTAAACTATTTGAGGTATAGGTCTAAGCAGTAGTATCATTGGGTCAGAGGGCATGCACAGTTTGGTGACTTTTTGGTGCCTGGCACATTTAGATGTTCTATATCTAAATTTTTAATCCAATGACTTCAGGTGTTATCTGGGCTGGTAGAAGTAAAAGTCCACCCATGCATTAAGCTAGTTTTTCCTTAAAAGTATTTGAGATTTTTTTTTTTTTGATGAAGATACTGGAGTGGTTTGCCATTTCCTTCTCCAGCTCATTTTCAAATGAGGAAACTGAGGAAAACAGGGTAAATCACTTGCCTAGGGCCACATAGCTAGTAAGTGTGTGAGGCTGGATTTGAACTCAGGAAGATGAGTCTTCCAGGCCTGATGCTCTACATACCATGGCGCCCCCTTACTTCAAGCCTAAACTGGGCTGTCATCTGTTGCTTCTAGACTATCTGGTGAAGCCAAACAGAACAATTCTAATCCCTTTTCCACAAGACAGCCCTTCAGATTCTTGAAGACAAATATCTTATCCCCGTCTAAGCCCTGCTGTTGGCCTATATTATCAAGGGGCTCCCTTGCTTTCTAATATGTCCATATTCATTCATTCGATAAATATTTATTAAGCATCTACTATGGGCTAGGCACTAAGTGCTGGGGATACAAAAAGAGGCAAAAGATAGTCCCTGCCCTCAAAGGGCTTACAATTTAATGGCGGAGACAACATACAAAAAATACATCCAAGGCAAGCTATATGCAGGATAAATGGGAAATGACAGGGAAGGCACTGGAATTAAGAGATGTTGGGGAAGGCTTCATGTATGTGGTGAGATTTTGGTTAGAATTGAAAGGGAGCCAGAGAAGTCAATAGTCAGAGTGGAGGAAGGAGAGCATTCCAGACATTTGGGATAGCCAGAGAGGATGCCCAGAGCTAAAAAAAAGAAGAAAAAAGTGGAGTGTCTTGTTCAAGGAACAGCCAGGAGGCCAGTATCACTGCATTGAAGAGTATGTGTCAGAGAGTAAAGTGCAAGAAGATTGGAAAAGTAAAGGCTAGGTTATGAAAGGTTTTGAATGCCAAACAGAGCATTTTGCATTTGTACCTGGAGGCAGAGATGTGTGTGTGTGTGTGTGGTGTGTGTGTGTGTGTGTGTGTGTGTGTGTGTGTGTGAGAGAGAGAGAGAGAGAGAGAGAGAGAGAGAGAGAGAGAGAGAGAGAGATGGTCTATTCCCCCTCTCTTAGAGGACCTCCCCAGTGTTTAACTTCCCCCCACCTCCTGCCTCTTTTCACTTACTGCAGGTTTTGGTATCCATTTCTTTACCACCAGTTCTCCCTTTAATTTTCAGTCCGTTTTGTTTGTTTGTTTCCTTTTGTTTCTTTCACTCCAATAAAACTATATTGTAGAAAGTGACTACTTTATCAACCCCAATGTGCATCCTTACTTAACATCCTCACAACTGGTATATTTATCCCAATGCGCCTGGGGTTTTCTTGTCCTAACTGGCACATTTGTAAAGTGAAAAACTTTTGTTTACTGCTGATGAATGTGATGGGATATGGCCATGCTGTAAGAAATGACAAATGAGATGCGTGCCAAGAAGGATAGAAAGATTTACGTGAACAGATGCAGAGTAACGTAAGTGGAGTCAAGAAAACACTGACACACCAAGTACAACAACCTAAATGGAAAGAATAAAAAAAACCAAAGGGGAATGTTATGCAATTGCAAAGCTCAAGTGGGACTCAAATGAAAACATATGGGAGGACACTTGCAACCCACCTCTTCATTGAGGTCCACAGGTATTGCACATGGCCTATATTTTTGGATTTTTTTCAATGTATTGGTTGCTTGTGCTAATTTTTTCCTCTACTGGTTTTCTTTTCTTTTTTTTTTTTTTGGTCTTTAAAAAGTACCATCTGTTATATGGGTTGGTTGTGTGGGAGGTGGGAAGGGATACTGGGGAAAACCATGATGATGCAAAAAACTGGAAGATATCCATAAAAACTTATTTCAAAAAAAAAACAGCAGTGTAAGCCTAAAGTTTGTGAGTCATTGAGGTGAGTTGTCAATCCTGGCAGAAATGACCAGCTTCTGGATGTACCTCAAATGTGTTGTAATAGGTCACAAATCAAGACAAAAGGGACTCATAGACTGATACATATTCTCTCTGTACCTTTTTTTTAAAAAGATCAATAAACTATAAATAAATGTACTTCCTCTGATTGTGAGATTCTTTTCCATAAAATGGCTCATTACATCCTCAATCTTTATCCTAACTATCAATCTTTATTCTAATTTATAGTTCTAGGCCTGACCTTTAAATGACCTCTAGTTTTTTATCTGCTGTCCCCTCTAGGCACTGAAAATTGAATATATCATCTCCTCCTCAAAGCCATTCATTCCCCCTCTTTGAAAAATTGAATGCTGTAGTGGAATGAGGACCTAGGCTCAAATGCTTACTTTGATTTGACACAAAACCTGTTAGTTGTGTCACCTTGGAGAAGTCACTTACTCTCTGTAGGCCCCAATTTCCTCATTTATGTGTGTTAAGTCATTTTTCACTCTTGTCTAACTCCATTTCCTTCTCCAGCTCATTTTACAGATGAGGAAACTGAGGCAAACAGGGTTAAGTGACTTGCCCAGGGTCACACAGCTAGTAAGTGTCTGAGGCCAGATTTGATCTCAGGAAGATGAGCCTTCCTGACTCCAGGTCAGGCACTCTATCTACTGCGCCACCTACCTTCCCCTTCCTCATTTATAAAACAGAAGAAATAGACTAGATACTGTTTAAGGTCCCTTCCTTTCAGCTCTGTCTGTGGTACCACCGTTCTTGTCACCTAGATCTAGAACCTCAGAAGTGTATCCTTCTTCACACCATGTATCTAACCAATGGTCAAATCCTGTGGATTCTTCCTTCAAAATGTCTCTTAAATTTCTCCTATCTCTGTTTCTCTTCTGTTCTAATAAAGGCATCTCACATTTGCATTGCTGTAACAGTTTCCTAGCTGGACTTTCTTTTTTCAGTCTTTCTTTCCTCCACAACCCCCCCCCCCCCATCGTCCATCTAAATACTACTGTTGAGGTTTAGATGCTAGGGGTGCTGGGACCCCAAAATCACCACACACAGGTCCTGTCTCAAAGAATTCAACCCAAGCCTTTCAGCCAAAGACAAGGTTTAGTAAAGATGAACCATACAGGCCAGGCTCTTAAGGAATCTGAACATTTATGACTCTTAGCAGGCACAAGGAAGTCTCAGCCCCTAAATGGCAGCTAGGATGGATCTTATATACAGAAAGACTATGGGAGGGATCTGGGAGTGGTCAAGTAGTTTTGGGGTGACTGGGGGGAGGCTGGGAGAAGGGGTATCTTGTTGGGAGTGGCCAGTACTGGAGGAGGAGTTTAGGGAGGATCTTGAAGCTGGGGTGACTTGGGGGGGGTAAGGGTCCTGGGAGAATCCCAATGGGAGTGTCTGGGAGGTTGAATGGGGTCATCCAGAAATAGACAATGGAGGGCTAGGCTTAATTAGGGTAACAACAAATAGGGAGATTGGGCCTAGACAGATAAGCAAAGGCCAGTTGAGTGAATTATAACCTCAGGCAACCTCTTGAGACTTCTAAGTGAGTTCAAGGAAAGTTTAAGGGTTTTCTGGGGTCCTTAAACAAATGGGACCCAAATTCTTTTTTGGGGTGAAGGGCAAAGGTCTCAGCTTGGGCCCATATCCCATCACTACCACTAAATTAAGCTTCCTAAAATGGCAATTTCATCATTTGACTCCCTTGATAAAATAGGATGTCACAACAAAAATATTTTAGCCAGGTTATTATAATGAAAAGAGCACTACACTTTCTGTCAGAAGACTGGGACCCCAAATCCACTTACTTCCTATAGTATATGACTGATTACATCCTGATCTCTGGCTCTCCATTTCCTGAAGAGTAGATTATGTGCAACCTGAGGTTCTTTTCCACTGGAGAATCCTATGAAATTGTACAGTTTTTGAAAGAAGAAATATAAACGTGAAAATATGCTCAAATTCCCTAGTAATTGGAGAAATTCAAACCAATCAAGTCAGTCTGAAGATATAACCCAACTAGAATGGCAAAAATAGCAAAAACTGATAAAATTCTGTGTATTGGACTTGGCAGCTGGGTGACTAAGTGGCTATATAGCTTTGGAATGGAGTCAGGAAGACCTAAGTTCAAACTCAGCCTCAGACATTTGCTAACTGGATGTCCCCAGGCAAGTCACTTAACCTCTGTTTGCCTCAGTTTTCTCAACTGTAAAGTAAGGATAATGATAGCACCTACCTCCAGGAATTGTGAGCATGAAATGAGACCGTATTTGTAAACCATTTAGCGCAGTGCCAGGCATTGTGCTAAATAAAGTGCTTAATAAATACTACCTTCCTTCCTTCCTTCCCTTCCTTCTTTCCTCCCTTTTTTCCTTCCCTCCAGCACTTTAACACATCGTTGATGAATCTGCAGACTGGTTCAGAAATTTGGAGAACATTATAATAATATGCAGTGAACCAAAAGATTGATCAAACCCTTTGACCCAACAATTTCATCGTCAGGACTTTATCCTAAAAAGATCATAAAAAAGAAAAAAAAAGACCTACCTGTACAAAGAATATTCATAGTTGCTGTATTTATAATGGCCACAAACTGGAGAACAGCAGAATAAATGATGGCGTATTCATGTAATAAAATATTATGGTGCCATAAAAATGATAAATATGAAACTTACGAATATTTGTGGAACAACCCATACAGAGTCATGAAAAGCAAGATCAGCAGAAACAGGACTGAATGTCAATTAACATTTGCTCACAACTATTTTAAAAAAAGCCAAAGTTACTCAAGATAACCTTAGAAAGGGAAATAAAGCAAATGAAATTTTTGTTTGCTATTCATTTGGTTCTACTTTGCTAAATTGTTAAGGGATGCACGTGAGATTCTATTCCTTCTTTACATCAGTTGTCTGTTGATAGTTATTAAACTTATAATTCAAAGATAAAATAAACCTTGTGTGCTTATTTCTTTTGCATATGATTCCCCCTTCCTAGAATTGCCTTCCTATCCGTCTGTTCAGCTCACATCCTACTTATTCCAAGAAATCTTCCCTGTTAAATTTTTAACTGATTTTCTTTTTTCCCCAAATTCCATTACTAATGATTTTGTTTGATACTGAATTATGTGTAATATTTCACTCTTACTTAACTGTTTTGTGTATCTATCTGACCTCAGCCAATTCCTGGAAAGCAGAGACAATATTTAAAGTCACTTTGTATTCACCTCAGCTCCTAGCTCAAAAAAAAATTACTGAATAAATTATCATGTACTTGGAGGGCAAAGACTGAGTCCTCTGACTTGAAATTTTTATTTGAATGGAAGTGGTTTCAATTTGTCCTGCTTATTTAAAAGGAGGAATTTTATGAAAGGTTGTTTGTTTTTTGAGGTGTTTATGAGTTGATGTTGAGTGAAGTGAATTAAACCAGTAAAACAATTTATACAAGAGCAATAATGTAAAAAACAACAACAACAAAGTTTTCAAAAACTTTGGAAGACTTAAGAATTTTGATCAATTTAATAAACAAACATGCTTCTGGAGGACTTATGATGAAGCGTGTTATCTACCTCCTTACAGAGAAGTGATAGACCCAAAGTATAGAAAGATACATACGTTTTTGGACATGGCCACTGTGTGGATTAATTTTGTTTGACTCTGCTTGTTACAAGATTTTTTTTGTTTTTGTTTTTGAATTTTGTTTGTTTTTCTTGGTTTTTAGTTGGTAGGAGAGAGGGAGGATTGGCTATGCTCATGCCAAATAAAAAAAAAAAAGATGGCCATTGAAACATTTTTTAAAATGCACCGAAGGGCACAGAACCAAGCACAGACAACCAAGACAGTTTTGAAAATAATGTGTGAAATCCTTATGTAAGCTTTTAAAAAATAGAACATGAAATGGAGATTCACGTTTTCATATACAATCTTCTTTTGGTGTTCTGCTGAGTATATGGAAATGCTCTCTTTTGGTGCTTAAGTTAACCCCCCCACACACACACACACAAGTAAAAGAATGACTTTATGAAAAATAAATGTTAAAGATTGCTTTATTTGTAACACCCATACCACTGAGTATGGTATTTTAAGAATAACATAAAAACTGATTTTAAGCAATGAAATAATAGGTTTTATTTCATTTTGTGTCAGTTCAGGTGAACAAAATACTGCCTTATAGGCTTTTACAGCAAGATGTCTCCCATTCATATATCAAGGTCATTCAATATTTCTTGGAAGGTATAACAACAGATATAATAACCTTTTTCAATGATCCTCTGATAATATGTGTCCGGTGAGGCACAAAACAGAAGATAAATGCTTGCCAGAAATAATTGCCATTGTGATTGAGATCTAGTAGAGAATCAGGGTTAAGAAGGGATCTCCAGTGGATGGCGGGACTTTCAGGTGCTCTGTATGGAAGATAATTGTGACTGCATCAAGCTTTGGGATATCAATGAGTGTCCTGGAAGAGATCTGTAAATTATTCAAAGGCTTTTGTCCTGTCCATCCATCCAGGGAGGACAAAATGGATGAAGAATATCTATTGCTCAGATTTTATCATGTATCTGAATGGAAGCCCTATAGAACTTGTCCAACAATGTGTATTTGGGACAGAGGATACAGTAGAACAATGAACTGTACCCAGACTTGAACAGGAGGAAGAGATCAGTTTTGATTGATTTCAGGAAAGTACAGAATCCTTTTATTGATTGATCCAAGCTTCCTGTGAAAGCAAAGGCCCATCTTTTCAAAACAAACGTTTTACAGATGTTGCTGGCTGGCTGGTCCCTTGTCATGGAACATGGTAGACAGACTTTTTGTTCGGGTCTTGATTGGACTACATGTCCTCTGAGGTCATTTCATCTTGGATTTTGTGAACTACTAGGTCTGAGCTTCACTGGGCATAGCTGTGCAGAGTCACATCAGAATGAGGCATTAGAGTAGTTCTTTAATGGAAGAGAGGCATGAATGGAAACATTAACAACTGAGAGAAACTTCCTTATAAGGGAAGTTTTAAAAAAAATCAGTAATACTAGTTAGCATTTAGATAGTGTTAACTGACCCGCTCCTTGCTATTGCCTGAAGGCCAGGTGTGTTGTATTTCACCCCATCCCCAGGATTTTCCAGTATCCTTACATGGATTAGAAAATCTCTTGTTTCTCCTATTGACCTAAACCTCCACCAGCTGTTTCTCACATTTTAGGGGCCCAAAAACTACAGTTCGATTTAACCGGTTAATGATGATGTTGGCTTTTTTTTTAAACCAAAGGAATATTAACTTCAGGTGTATAGCAAGAACAACCATGCAAATATTTCCCTTTAACACCTGAGGGACATAATTCCCCTATGCCACCTCAAACTCAGGGGATGTCCGCAGCTGCTAGATAGCATTGGTCCCATTAGATTCTAAGTCCAAAGCTCCTGTGGAACCCTCGATTCTCAATGCCACCCTGTTGGGCTGGTGGCCACATCTGATCTGGAATCTTGGGCTCTAAGGCCCCCATGGATTGAGCTCCTGGGTTTTAGGACTCCTCCACTGACTATATGTAGAGCCAAAAGGGACAAATGAAACAAGACAAAAGCTGTTTCTTGGGGCCACAAGACATAAGGGGAAGAGGAAAGTGGCCCTTCCCCACCCAGCTTACTGAATAGTGCCCCTACTGTGAGTGAATGAGTCGTTTATCACAGCAAAGAGAGAATAACTATGCCTTGGACAGGTAGATATAAAAATACAGGTAGTTCTAGCTACATAGCCAATAAAAAGAGGCTGTACACAAATATGTGGTAGGCTATTGCAAAATGTCTTCTCTCAGAGCAGATTCTTGGTACTTCCCATGTAAGTGCCTCTATTTTAGATGATCTGGGCATGTGCTATTATTATACCTATTTTGTAGATGTGAGGAAACTGAAACTGAGACAGATTAAGTGACTTGCCCAAGGTCACACAGCTGATGAGGGTCTGAGGCAGGATTTGAACTCAGGTATCCCAACTCCATGTCCAGCACTGTATTGGCTGAGCCACCTAGTTGCCTAATAGACCAAGATATTAACAGACAGCAAATTCCTTATTGTATGAGCGCCTTTTAAAAGTCTGTATGTAGGAGTAGCTAGGTAGTACAGTAGATAGAACACCAGCCCTGGATTCAAAATCTGAGTTCAAAACCAGCCTCAGATACTTACTAGCTATGTGACCCAAGGCAAGTCACCTAACCTTGATTGCCTCTTGGACCCCCCCCAAAAAGCCCTATGTACTCATCAAGTATAGAAGGATTAACAGAAAAGTTAACACACACAGTCTTTTATGTTTGTAATGTCTTTCCCCTAAATATCTTCGCTAAATTGTTACTGGCAGCCCCTGTTGCACAATTCATTTTCAAAAAATTGTTTGAAGTAGACACGAGAATTAAGATTCAATTTTTAGTGCCCCACTTTATTACAATTAAATGAAAGTTTCATAGACTTTGAATTTACACTGCTCTTGGACTCTGATTTACTCAAGACTAACGAAGATGTTTTGTTATTGTGTAACCAGGAACAGGAGAGGTCAAAGACAAGGAAGGAATTAAGAAACATTTGGTTGGGGCCAACGACATCAATCAGATACTGTAGATAAGATAAAATAGGCTAAGGTGGCAGGCTCAGAGGATCCGTTCTTCATAAAAACAAAGGTCCATATTTTGTAATTGCCATTAGAAAAGCTCCACATTTGTACAAAAATTCCTAAAAGGACTCCAGCAAAACTATAGCATTTTAGATTATTAGATAGTTGGCAAGAGAATAGGTTTTGAAACAGAGGACACCTTAGAGGTCATTTAGTCCAATCCCTTCATTTAACAAATAGGGAAGTGGAGGTCTTGAGAGGTTGAACAATTTGCCAATGGTTAACCAAGTAAGAGGTGGCAGACTGGAATCTGAACCCCAGAGTCTCCAGCCAGCGCTCTTCCTACCATTCCACTGACTTCCAACCTTATCGACTATCTTATTTTATGGATCAGGAAACTGAGGCACAGAGAGATTAGGCAACCTGCCTGAGGTCACATAAGGTCACACAGGCAGCTTTGGTGATGATTTTTATCCAACAGACTACTAGCACATATACTAATTTGTTTTTTACCTTTAAAACTTCCATGACCAAAATTTGACTTCCCTAGAGCATTTTCATTTTTTCATTTTGAACAACTAGGCTATAGCTGTGAATCCAGCTGAAAACCCAATAAAGAATCAACAGGTATTTGTTGAGTATCTTCCACGTGACCAGCACTGTGCTAGTCATTCTGAGGGAATGGAAGAAGTTGTAAGAAGCAGTTCCTGTTCTGAAGAAGCTTACAATATGGACACAAGGCTCACACAGACACATATGATATGAAGCAATGATTAGCTTATAAAATTCAGGGCCAAACTGCGAGCAGTTAGAGAAGATCAGACTTGGTTGGTTTGGTAGCAGAAGGGAGAACTTTGGAGGGAGAAATCACTTTCATTTGAGGTCATAGAAGAGGTGGCCTGAGTCGGACCGTGGAGGAAAGCAAATAAGAGACAGGCAGAGGAAAGTCCATTTCAGGCATGTAAATGATGCCCCTAGGGGACAATGGATAGAAGTGGAAAAGAGGCAGATGTAATAATGAAAAGAAGAAAACATAGTAATGATATAGCCTTTATATAGGACTTTGAGGTTTGCAAAGCACTTTACATGTGTTATCTCATTTAATCCTTGAAACAATCCTGGGTGAGAGACTTGGCATCAGGAAGACCTGAGTTTGACACTCCCCGTGTGACCCTAAGGCAAGTCACTTAATCTTTCTCAGCCTCAGTTTCCTCACCTGTAAAATTGGGGTAATAATGGCATCTACCTCCCAGGGTCTTTTTGAGGAAGAAGCTGACACAAGAGGAGTTGGCAATCTTCATCACGTCTCTACACCAGGGGTGGGGACCTTGCAGCGTGGAGGCCACGTATGGTCCTCTAGGTCCTCAAGTTTGGCCCTTTGACTGAATCTAACACCTGGCCTCAAGGCCACAGGTTCCCCACCCCTGCCTTACACCCATCTTGCTATGTGAGAGACTTCAGGGGATTTCCTCTTATTGAGAGCTAGGACTCTACCTGTCTTGGTTGAGCTGAGTTATCTCGCTCCCAATGGGAGAATTCCTTTACTCTGTACTGCCTCCTAAATGTACTTTCCCTGATTTTTGTGTTGCTATAGATTTGGATAAATGGGTTTCTTTGCTATCTGCTATGTGTGTCTTCACTGTGGAAGTGCATCTTGTGGGAAAGGAGTCAAGCCTTGGATATAAAACTTGGGGTCCTTCTTTCTTCATTAATGAATAGTGATCAGGTATGTCACCTGAACTTGAAAACTGCATCCCCTAACCATACTTAAGGAAGCAACTAGATATAATTCTAGCCTGGTGCCTCACATCTCTGAGGAGAGCAGAATGGCCAGGCTTCTAGATCCAACCTCCTGCTTTCCCTCCTGGCAGAAATTAAAGTCTCCCTTAGAAAAGAGAGAAGAGGCTAGAGGTTTTCTGCCTCCCTTTGAGTGCACAATGACATCCCCATGCCACATTCGGGGAGCAGCCCTTGCTATAATCTTTTTTGTATTTCCTAAGTCTCATGCAACACCTTGGGCATACTCATACACGCTCACCAAAAGTGTAATCATAACAAGCCAAGCCAATTCACAGTCATTTATTAAGCACCTAGTCTGTATAAGGCAATGGGGATAGAAAGGCAAATTGCAAAACAGTCCCAACACTTACACTATTGAGGGGGATACAAAATGTAAACAATGGCCTTGCAAGGCATAGCAATCCCAGGATGCACATCAGTGAGATGTTTGGGTACCACTTCAGAGGTTGTGTTGTCTCTCACTAAGTGAAACAACCCACCTCTCTACCCCCACCTCCATTCTCCCTACTTCCATGAAGAGGAAAGTATAGATGAACTGCTCCCTTCAGGATCCAAGTAGGAAGCCCTTTCTGTACCCTGTTGTCAGAGAAACCCCTAGCTGCCATACTTTGACTGCGCTGACCTGCTTCTACCCCATCCTTGACAGAGTGTTCTGTTTGCTTCCCCTTTGAGGTTCTAATGAACCTTAATACATAAAAACAATTTTAGCAGACTAGCCTTGACTATGTGATCGTTTGAAAAATGTTGGAGGTGGGGGAGGAGGAATAAAATGGGTCTGGAATAAATATAATAAATTTACCAGTACTAGGTTTGACAGACAGACTTGGGGTTAATTTAGCTAGGAAAGTATTGAGATGTCTCCAAGAAATAGGTTCTGTTGCAGTACCTGCAACCATTTCATTTTAAGCTGGTCCAAAATAATAAATGGGAGATGTAAATAAAGACCAGAGAGAGTTGTTATAACTGAACCCAAATTCACCTGTAGACAGAACATGAGCCTAACACTATAAGCCCAGTGGTGAGAATGGAATGCAGGAGAGAGATCATATGAGATTCCCCTGGATTCTTCCCCACCCCCCCACCCCCTGCAACTGCCCTTTACAGTGAGCCATTAAAACCTCATTTCAGGAGGAGCAGTTCAGGTTCATTACATAAATAGATGTTGTTGTTCAGTACTTCTAGTTGTGTCTGACTCTTCATGACCCCATTTGGAGTTTTCTTGGCAAAGATACTGGAGGGCTTTGCCATTTCTTTCTCTGGCTCATTTTACAGATTAAGAAACTGAAGCAAACAGGATGAAGTGACTTTCCCAGGATCACACAGCTAGTCAGTGTCTGAGGCTGGATTTGAATTCAGGTCTTCCTGACTGGTACTCTATCCACTGAGCCATCTAGCTGCCCAAACTAGTCATTCTTTCATCTGGTTGTTATCTTATACAGGGATGTTTCTTCTAGGAAAAAAACTTAGATTGCCTTATCTGCATATGAGGACTGGACTTGAGCAATGGGTTTATAAGACATACTCTTGACCAATTCAGTTTTTTGTTGGGAGTAGCATGTTGACTGTTTTACATCATGTGGAAATACTGGATTAGGTTTATGCCAATATGCTGTCATAAATATTCAAATAATATTGCAAACTTAAACAGATTTGTGGTCCTGTTGTGGTTATTCCTTCCAAGATACAAATCACAACCCATCTCTCCATCTTCCAACCCCAAACTCCAGAGGCACTTGACATATACAGCATTACCTCTTAGCTAGGAGGTAACACACTGAGTGTTGGGAAATAGTTGCCCCTTAGAAGGATTTCTGTAGGGTAAAGATGTAGAGAAAGTTGATTCCAGGCATGAAGGATGGCCCATGTAAATACAGGGTGGGGGGAGAAGGCAGAACAAACTCAGGAAATGAGATTTTTACATTCATCAAATTGTTTTCTAATTTGAATACAAACTATTAAATAGGCTTCCCTGCTGGGAAAAGAATTTGCTGATCCATCTTAATAGCAATGGTTCTCAGCACAAATTATAAAAGCTATAGGTTGGCTTGTTAATATATAAATCAATTTTCAGTAAGAGTGGGCAGCCTCAGCTAGTTTTCCAAGGCCTGGCTCATCTTTATTGAATGTTATCAGCTTTGGATTTGACTCATCTGCAAATGAAGGGGCTGAGGTGGTAGTAGGGACAACAGCTTCCCCCCCCCCCAGTTTGTTTCTGTATCTTTTTTCTGCCCATTCGTCTGTATGGCCAAAGAAGAGAGATTTCTGGTTTAGAGACTGAGGAGCCCCAAAACTGCACCCCCCCAAACTATTTTATAATAATTAGGCAAATAACCATTGCCTGTTTTATAGCCTAGATCGAAGAGATGAAAATTTGGAAAGTATATGTTGAACAATTGCCATAAATTAAGGTAAAGTCTCTGACTTAGGAGACCAAGTCCCAAATTAGGATAAATCATGGAAAGAAAAGATGAAGCCTAAGGGCACTATCTAGTTTGGACAACCCTGCTCTTTGTTCTAAAGATCTTGGCACTGGGTTAGAGAATCTCTTGCCAGGAGAGGAGAGATCTTAGATTTCAGACTCGAGGGCAAAACAACAAAACAGAGGAGGCATCTACTTTTTCTAAAACAGATAGCTAAAAGAACACAATTATACCTTAGCTGGGGATTTCAGCTGAGCCAGAAGTTGGACGTGGCAGAAACTCCAGAGGAACAATGCCGGGCAGCAATCAGTAAAGTAGGAACCCAGAGGGGCTTACCATGAGATCAGTGGGGAGCAAGTTATTCAGCAGAAGTGCTTGGCCACTTGTTTCTCTATGTGTATGCCTCTAACAGTGTATGCCCAGTCATACATGTTCCTGATATGTGTCCCTCTCCACTTGTGTTCTTTATGTGTATCCATTCTTCCAGCTAATGTCATATGCATTTGTTGGAGAGTACACCCCAGTTTTATGGATGAAATGTTTTATTGCTACTGTTTTTTAAAACCATACCATTTCATTAAATGCCTTTGTTTGAGTTAATTGTATCCTCTGGCTGACTATTACAGGTAAACACTTTGGTAGGGGCTCATGAACTTTAGTTTCAGGAATATGGATGCTGACCTACAGAGTATCTTGACTGTAAGATAACCATCCACTAAAGTATATATTCTGTAAGTTGGGGAGGTACCCTAGATTTTATACTTGTTTAAGCTAAATGTTGAGCTTCTAAAGAGGCATGGAATTCAATTTCAAAAAAGCTAAACTGAAGTGACCATTAGACTAACATCTAACTGATCATTACTGTATAACTAACAAGAATAGCCAGCCCTATGCTAGAAATCTACTATACTTCCTTGACAGTGCTGGTCTTAATGCCTGAACAACCTATAACATTTGTCCCTAATTGTGTTTGCTGAGTTAATGCATAGAAGTTATCATATGAGGCAAAAAGTTTAAGACATGGATCCCATCAAGGGGCTCATATTCCAGGCAGGGAGACAAGACAAAGACACATAAAACAATTGGACAATTTAATGTAAAATAGGTGATAAATTGTATGGTCCATAAAGTAATTCTCTGGGAATTCAGAGATGAGAGAACTTGATTCTGTTGAAACTCAAGGAAATGTTTGAATCTGCCCTTACTTTTAATCAGCTGAATTCTATCATCTTAACCTGTCAACAATCAGATAAGTCCACCACATAAATCCCTGGAGATCATTTCTCATTTTAATTCAACTCTTCCTCATCTTTTTCTTCTGGCTTCCCTGGCATCCTTCAGGTCCCAGCTAAAATCCTGTCTTCTGCAAGAAGCCTTTCCTGAATCCCCTTAATGCTCATGACTTCCCTCTGTTAATTATCTCCTATTTGCAGCATTTTTTCCCTTTCTTTGTATCTTCAGCTCTTAGTACAGTGATTGATACATAGTAGATACTTACTAAGTGCTTAATGACTTGATAAGACTCAACAAGAATTTTTGAGTACCTGTTAACATACAAGGCACTTTGCTAAATTCTGGGGATACAAAGACAAGGGGAAACATTCCCTGTCCTCAAGTAGCTTGCTTTCTAAGAAAGATGGATAAGTATAAGTACATGATGATATGAGAGGAGGTAAAAGGAAGAGAATTCAGGAGGAAGCAATGTGAAACAGTAGACAGAAAATTGGACTTAAAGTCCAAAAACCTGGGTTCAAATCCTGCCTCTGTCTGACTCTCACTACTCTTAATCTTGGGCAAGTCAGTCCATCAACAAACATTTATTAAGTGCCTACTATGTTCCAGGCACTGTGCTAAGCACCAAGGTTACAGAGAAAGGCAAAAGACGGTCCCTGATCTCCAGGACGTCACGATCAAGGGGAGACAACATGCAAACAACTATGTTCAAATAAGCTATATAGAGAGAGACTGTAGTCATCACTCCCAGTTAAGGTGCACCTGCCTCCCTCAGGGACTGCTCAGCCTAGGGGACTGGAGGGTGATCAGGAGAAAGACAAGAAAGAGAATTATGCTGCTTCAGAGAATAGGTAGTTTGTCCTAGAACCGGGGCATTCAAGGTGAGTTCTTTGTTAATGTAATATCCTATATACAGGATAAATAGGAAATGTCAACAGAGGGTCAGCACTAGAACTAAGGAAAGATTGAGAAAGGCTTCCCTTAGAAGGTGAGATTTAAGCTGGGACTTGAAGGAAGCCAAAGAAGCCAGGAGGAGGGGATAAGTAGGGAAAGTATTCCAGGCATGAGGAAAGATGAAATGTCTTATTCAAGGAACAGCAAGTTCCAGTGTCCCTGGATCAGAGTATATGGGAAAGTATAAGGTATAAGAAGAATAATAGGATGGAGGGGAAGGAGGTAGGTGTGAGGATAGGTTTTGATGAGCTTTAAAAGCCAAACAAAAGATTTTATATTTGATTCTGGAGGTAATAGGGAGCAGTGAGCAGTGGCTGGGTGAGACATGGTCAGAATTTTGCTTTAGGAAAATTACTTTGGCAGTTAAATGAAGGCTGGACTGGAATGCGGAGAGACTTGTGGCAGGCAGACCAACCAGCAGGCTTTTACAGTAATCCAGAGTAAGGAAAAAAAGGCCTACACATGGACTAACCTCCACGGGCCTGTTTCCTTAAGTGTAAAATGAGGGGATTGGACTGCATGACTTCCATTTCTAGATTTGCAGTCCTATTACACAGATAGGCGGTGGTACCTAAGATGACCTGGGAAAGTAGCTAAGGGTTCCAAGAGGAGGAGATGAGGAGGGACTTTGTGAGTACAAACCTGAGATGGGACGTAGAATGCTCATTTCAGGAAATAGCAAAAAGGTCAGTTTGCCTGAGCTGTGGTGTTCAAAGGGGAGCAACATAAAATAACTCTGCTGAAGTAGGCTGGATCCAGAGCAGGAAAGGCTTCAAAATGCCAGATTGAGAAGTTTGTACTTTCTCCCACACTGCATATGCATGGCATTCCTTCCTTCTCCCAGATTCCTTTGCACATAAAGTAGATTATTTCCTGCAATTTATTTCTCTAATTAGGGGCAGCTAGGTTGGTGCAGTGGAGACAATGCTGGGTGTGGAGTCAGGAAGAACTGAGTTCAAATCTAGCCTCAGATACATGTACATAGCTGTGTGACCCTGGGAAAGTTACTCAATCGTCTTTGTTTCTAATCCTGTTTGCCTCAATTTCCTCATCTGTAAAATGAGCTGGAGAAGGAAATGGCAAACTACTCTGGCATCTTTTACCAAGAAAACCCCAAATGGGGTCATGAAGAGTCAGACATGACTGGAAAAAAAAAAAGAGTGAACAATAATAACATTCTTTTAGTAGAAGGCAAGCTACGTGAGGGCAGAGACTTAGTTTCTGTCTTTGTATCCCCCAGTGCCTAGCCTGGTGCCTGGAACACTTAGTAAGTTGGTAAATGATTGTTGAATTAAAGTGTATTACTCTCCAGCAGATTTCATTCTGTTTCAAGGGTGAGACATGCATGAATGAGTAAAGTCGGGAGTTTTAACCCTGATGACAAATCGGAAGTTCTAATAAGGCATCCCTCCTTGGTTAAGCATTGATAGTACTTGGACAGAGTGGATCTTAAGCTGCACGGCTAAATGAAGGGAAATTGGGGTCATATACTGCTAGAACCTTCCACAATTTTCTCTTTGTCTCTGTCTCTGTTTCTGTGTCTCTGTGTGATTCGGTCTCTCTTTCTGTAAAAAAGCTTACTGTGTTATGGGGTCAGAATTATTTATTTACTCTTAGTTTGAAACAAATGAAACAGATGCCCTTTGGGATTGTGTAACCATATCCGGTGACAGGAATTCACCTTAAAGAGATTTCAGAGGTCAGCTTGTTACAGAGTTCAATCACCTCTAAGTTGTACAAGGGAAACTCTAGAAGTGGGTGTATTACTGTTAAGAGAGCTCCCTTTCTGCGTTGGGGCTTTATAAGACTGTAGTCATCACTCCTAGTTAAGGTGCACATACCTCCCTCAGGGACTGCTCAGTCTAGGGGACTGGAGGGTGATCAGGAGAAAGAAAAGAAAGAGAATTGTGCTGCTTCAAATAATCAGCAGTTTGTCCTAGAACCAGGGCATTCAAGGTGAGTTCTTTATTAATTTTATACTTCCTGGGAGTTCAGGGATGTCAAGACAGTGGAAATAATGAATAGAGGTCTGGACCTGGAGTCAGAAGCCATGGATTCAAATCCTAGTTTTAGCTACTTATTTGTGTGATCTTGGGCAAGTTGCTTAAATTCCCTGGGTCTTGGTTTCTACATTTGTAAAACCACCTCTGAAATGGGCTAGCAGTTTTCTCACTTCTCTTGTAGCTCTGAATCTATGATCCTGTGAGGCCACAGCATCCTTCTGTAAGTGTTATAGTCAGCTACATTAAAGAATTATCATATATAAGTGTATTCTCAAAATACTTTTAAAATCCAGGAATAATAATGTCTTCTGCTCAGAAGAAGGGCAACTAGGTGGCACACTGAATGGATTGCCAGGCCTGGAGTCAGGAAGACTCATCTTCCTGAATTCAAATCTGGTCTCAAGCTGTGTGACCCTGGGCAAGTCACTTAGCCCTGTTTGCCTCAGTTTCCTCATCTGTAAAGTCAACTGGAGAAGGAAATGGCAAACCACTCCAGTATCTCTGCCAAGAAACCCTCAAACAGGATCACAAAGAGTCAAACATGACTGAATAACAACTACTACTCAGGAGCGTGTAAATGGATTGATTGCAATACTTTACTTTTTAGCTACATCCAGCCATGTGAGAGGCCGCAGTGGTATCAAAGTCAACCAGAAATACGGCCACTAAACCATACAAAAGGATCCCTGCAGGCCACATATAGACTGAGAAAACCACATGTTAACATTACTTATGTTTTATTATATTTTTATTGTTAAATATTTCCCAATTACATTTTAATCTGGCTTGGCATATTCCTGGAGTGTGAAGGAGACTCTTTGCCTCCTGTTTGATACTTTTGGCAGGTAGATATAGCACTAGATTTGTCATCAGAGAGACAGAAATGAAAATCCTGAGCCTGACACCAACCAGCTGTGTGACTCTGAACAGGTCACCCAAGTCCTCTGAGCCTCAGACTTGTCTCCTACCCAGAAAAATCACAAATCCTTAATGTACTGATGATCTAGCATTGCTCAGCTAGAAGTAAGGAGAAATTTTCCATGTTGGTCTGGTTTACTAGGAGAGCAGTGGCAGGAGTAAAGAAGGTGGAAAGGCTGGTCTGGGAAAAGGGTAGTTTTTATGAATTGCAGTGACTTCGTTCTCAGACTCCTTCAGACATACAGCAAATCACCTACCATGATATATCACTTAGTTCCCTGTAGAGCTAAGCCGAAAAGGAGAAGGTGTTTTGGGGACCAGGGATGGGATGCCTTCTTCCTGATCCTGTACCCTAAATATTACCTTTCCACCTAAAATTTCAGGTGTGCTTAACCATATTGTCAGTCTAGGTGTGTGTAGTAGTTGTTTTCTAACCATTTTGTTGTTGTTCAGTTGTTCAGTCATGTCCAACGGTTTGTGTCCCCATTGACCATACCACAGCAGACCCTTCTATCTTCCACTATCTCTGGAAGTCCATCCAAGCTCATGTTCCATGAGTTATCTCATCTATCCATCTCATCCTCTGCCATCTCCTCCTTTGGCCTTTAGTCTTTCCCAACATCAAGGTCTTTTCCAATGAGTCTTGTCTTCTCATTATGTGGCCAAAGTATTTAAGGTTCAGCTTCAGTATTTGACCTTCCAGGGGATAGCTTGAATTAATTTCTTTAAGTATGGACTGAGTAAGGATCTCCTTGCTTTCCAAAGGACTCTCAAAAGTCTTCTTCAGCACCACAATTCAAAAGTACCACTTCTGTGGTACTCAGCTTTCCTTATAGTCCAACAGGCATACATTGCTACTGGAAAAACCACACCTTTGACTATACAGACCTTTGTTGGCAAGGTGATGTCTCTGCTTTTTAGTGGGCTGTCTAGATTTGCCATTTCTAACCATAGATCATGACAAGTACCATGAAGACTGAGGTGAGATAGACAAACTAATATCCCATGATATTAGTGAGATAAATCTTCAAAAAATGTCTTACTGTTTCATGTTCTGTCTTATCTTTTATACACTAAGTTTTGCAGCACAAGGTGAAAGGATTCAATTTTCACTTTTCTTGCTTGTGCTAAAAACAGAGGACTATGTATTGATTTAGGATCAGACCATTGATTCTAACCAAACCACAATTGCAGTCATGTTCAGTTCAATAGATAGAATTGAATTAGAATTTCTTTGTTTTTTTTCTTTCCTGAGTTTACGTAAATTTGCAAATAGAATAATTTTCTGCTCCATGAGACAGAGGTGAAACTATTTTATATATATATGTGTATATACATATATATATATATATGAAACTTTGTAAAGAAAAGTTATGTTCCTCTGTTTAAACTTCAAGATGCTGTATAGTCACAGGGAGAGTGTTCAGAGTTAGCGATTATAATAAGAATGAGGCGATAGGAACAAAGGTTGGAAGCAGGGAGGACACTTCCTAGAGAAAGCATATGTAGACTGGGTCTACACAGTCCCAAGGATCCATCTCCTTGATTAAGTTAACTATTTGATTGATTTCAGTGCCATACTTTGGTAAGAGGTGCTTTGACACAGAGTATAGACATTTAGAGGCTGTAAAACATTTTTTAAAATTATACTAAAATGTTATGCAATTTAAAAATCTGTCACATTTATATATTGATAGCACATGCACACCTTCAGCAACATAGAAAAAACTGACCACAGCATCTACTTAGCAAGAATAATTAAACTAAGTAGCCACCAGATGGTATTCATTATTTACCCCTATCTGTGAGTCACTATAGTCACTGATTTCCCTTCCCACCCAATTGCATTTATCTTAATTCCCTCTTGTACTGTTTTCATATTATGAATTACAAAGGAGATTTCAGAGAATATTTTGTTTTGCTTTCTTTCCCCAGGTGCCAAAATTGTTAGCTATGGCTCTTGTTGATTGGTTGGTTAAGAAAAAACATAGTCAGTCTGAGTGAAACAGTAGATTTGACTTTTTTTTTCTCTTACCAGTGTGTTTTGGTGTCAAATAGGTAGATGTGAATTTTTTTTTTGTGAAATGGGAGAGCAAGTGAAGCATAATTAGATCTGAAGTATACTGTGGACCTCAGAGTCAGAGTGACTGCCTCAATCCAGCCTAGTTAGATGGATTATTTGTCTGCTATGGCCAGAAGAAACTGCCCTCCTAGATGTGAAGAAAAGGTCTCCAGTCCCCACTCTTTTTTCCCTTTCCCCAAAGAGAGAAAGCAGAAACACTGGTATTGCCCCATCAACAGGGAATAATGAACCCTCTTTTTGGTGAGTTCCATTTCTTGGGGCTCTGACCTGCTGGGCATGGATCTTCTCTGATCTCACAACAAATAAATGAGTCACTAGTTTCATATAGATCATTCCCTTACAGTTGAGTTGTTTCGGTTCGGGCTAGATCAATATTGATAAATGTGGTCATCTCTCAATTATGTTTCTAAATGGGAATGAGTAAGAAGTGAAGTGGAAGACTGTTACACTTTAAAATAGATTATGTCACTAGGGTTAAGACTGGTTGTCCTGTGACTGGGTCCAGAGTCTAAGCCCTAGCTAAGGATTTTGGGAAATGTAGTTCAATGTACAGTCTTCTAGCCCACAAAGAGATGGGCATTGAATCATTCGGTTTGAACTGGACTGGCTGGGGTTCTGCTGACTGGAGAAGTTGGAGTGTCTGTAACAGATGGGGGAGCAGCTGGGGCAGCTGAGTGGTGGCGGATGAAGGACACTTTGAACGGGGACTGTGATAAGTATTGAGTGATTGGATGTTTTGGCTCAGAACTGCACTTAGTGAATGGGAACCCCACTGAGGAATGACAGAACTGGTCTTTCCCTTGGAAACCTAAACTGATAAATCATCTCCTTTTTCTCCTTCCCTTGCTCTAAGAAAGGGAGGCTGTTTTAAATCCTAAATCTGTTTCCTTTTGGTAAGCTGTTTCTCCCTGATTCATTTGTACTTTAAAGCTGGCTTTCCTTTTAAATATACAACCATTCTTAATTATCTTTAAATACAAAGAGGGGGCAGCTGGGAGGTGCAGTGGCTAGTATGCCAGGCCTGGAATCAGGAAGACTCATTTTCCTGAGTTCAAATTTGGCCTCAGACAATTACTACCTGTGTGGCCCTGGGCAAGTCCCTTAACCCTGTTTGCCTCAGTTTCCTCATCTGTAAAGTGAGCTGGAGAAGGAAATGGCAAAACATTCCAGTATCTCTGCTAAGAAAACCCCAAACAGGGTCATGAAGAGCTGGGCACAACTGAAAAATGATGGAACAACAACAAATACAGAGAGAGAGAGAAAGAGAGAGAGAGCAAGAGAGAGAGAGAGAGAGAGAGAGAAAATGGGGGAGGGGGAGGATGGTAATGGCTATGTGACCACACAAAAACTAATTAGAACAAAGGAAAAGTCTTCAGTTCAATCAGCTGGACATTTCATCTGACTTATGGGCTCAGGAACTATAATTTGGTATATTTAGAAGTTGTATAAATTTCTTTAAAGGCAGAGTTTAAACTAGATAGTGGCAGAGCTCTTGGGCCAAGGTGACAAAGTATGTCGAAGAATGTGGGTGCCTGAGACAAGAATTCCTACTCAGTGGGATTGGAGGGAGGAAAGGGAGGAGGCGACGGTGTTACTAGAAAAGCTGACCCCTTGAGTGGAGATAGGCAAGGTCAGGGAGATTCAGCCTGACTCCTTTCGAGTGGGAAAAGGGAAAGTCCTCTTCGGCAGACTCTGCCCTCCACAAAGACACCTGCTGGTTCCAGGTAGATACAGCAAATGTGCTTTCAAATATCCCTGGGCAATGGGTTCATCTATTTGCTGAGCCCTTGTCTGCTTCTGGGCTTCATCAAAAGGGCATCTTGGAAAGGGCCTGCAATGGTAAGTAAGCTAAATGTAAATTCCAATCTGTGAACGGGATCATAGAATCCTAAATTTTTTTAAGTTGAGAAGGACCTTAAAGGTTTAGTGCAGTCTTTCCGTTTTACAGATGAGGATGCTGAGGCTCAGAGAGATGAGATTTAGAACCTCATATGCCCTGTCAATCATTCTATTTAGAGAGTACAAAAATTTTACTTTAAATGGCTTTTTAAGATTGTACAACTTAAAGTGTTTTAATTTACATGTTGACAGCACAAGCCTTCAGATGTCGTTTTCATTCATGCCCAGCTCTCTGTGACCTCATTTGGTGTTTTCTTGGCAAAGATACTGGAGTGGTTTGCCATTTCCTTCTCCAACTCATTTTACAGATGAGGAAAGTGAGGCTAACAAACAGGGTTAAGGGACTTGCCCAGGGTCACACAGCTAGTAAGTGTCTAGGGCTAGATTTGAACTCAGGTCTTTCTAACTCTAGGCCTAGTGCTCTATCCACCTCTGTGCCACCTTCAACTATGGAGAAACAATTGAGCACTCAGCAAAAATAAGTTGTTAAAAACAGGAAGCTATCAAATGGTACATCTGAATAACATCTATCTCTGAGCTAGAATAGTAACTAATTCCCTTCCCACTCAACCAAATGTGTCTTAGTTACTTTTTTTTTTCTTTTTGGCAAGGCAATGGGGTGAAATTATTTCGCCAGGGTCACATAGCTAGTACGTGTCAAGTGTCTGAGGTCACATTTGAACTCAGGTCTTCCTGAATCCAGGGTTGGTACTCTATCCACTGGGCCATCTAGCTGTGTGCCCCCCACCTTAGTTACTTTTTATTATTATTATTATTATTTTCTGTGTCAAGAAGACCCAGTTTCACCTCAGGTCCCACCTCTGACACTGGCTGGGAGTGTGACCCTAGGGCAAGTCGCTTCCTCTTTCCATGCCCCAAGGCAGCTCTAAGGTTAGAAGTTACCAGAAATGTGGTGATCTGCTTTGGTAAGTGAAATTTCTTCCCTGGGAGTTGCAGCAAAGGCACAGGTCCAGTCGTAGCCGTTACTTTCCCATCATAAATTCTCCTGCCTTTGGGGTTCAGATCAGGAATCACCTCCACGAAATTTTCCCTAGCTGTTATAGCATTTTCATTCCTTAAGGTACCTTATTATATATGCACATCCCAGTGCTTAGCACTACTGGTCCCTCAATAGCTAGCATTTATCTAGCTCTTTAAGGTTTGCAAAGTATTTTATGAATATTATCTCGTTTGACCCTAATACTAACCCTGTAAAGCATTAATATCCCCATTTTACAGATGAAGAAACTGAGGCAGAAGCGGTCACGAGTGGAAAAAGTTTAAGAAGCTGTGGGTTAGGTGACTTGCCCATGGCCGCATAGTTACTAAGTGTCTGAGACAGCATTCAGACTCAGATCTTTCTGACTCCTGACTTCCTGACTCCAGCTCCAGCACTACTCCCCCTAGCTAATTGAATTGAATACCTTCCTTTATACAGGGAACAGATGTCAGTTAAACTGGCTGCTACTCCCAAACCGGCATTTAGATTTAGCTCTAGATACCTGGAAAGCTAAATATGTACTTTTGCTGATCACACAGTCTATTCTGGGGCCAGGTTTGCTCTGGAATCCTTCCGCTAAGATTTATTTTAGAGCCGTTTATATTAAACCTGGTTCCTATAGAGTCCTGTGAGGAAGCAGGAGCTGGAAAAGAAATCAGGCTCAAAGCATGAACGAGTTTTAATAGTCAAATTCAAGGTGAGACCTACCTCTCTCTCGTTCTTATTTCCTCCCCAGGTTTCTGTTCCTGGACACCAGATGCCTGAGTCCTGCGATATTTAGATGGAAGAGTGGGAAGACTTTGGGAGCCAACTCGACAAGCTGTTCTCTCTCTCTAGCAGCCTCAGCCTCTTCTAGGCAGACCTTCAGCGCTTTAGTCCTAGTGTGGCTCATTGGAGCACGGGGAAGCCGGAGCGGGTCTGTGAAGGAACAACATCAGGACTTACCAACATGAACAGTAGCAGTGAGCCGTTCGGGGCCCGGTCTGAGCCAGGCTGGTCAGAAGAAGAGCTGCAGGAAATGCTGTGGTTTTACCGGACAGAGGACTGTGAGTTCTCCGCTTCGATTCAGAAGGGGAGATTTCAGGGACTGATTAGGTCAAATTTCCATGACAATCCAGAGGCTGGGGAAAAACCTAACTTTGTTTTTCACTGGGCCCGGATGGTGCTTAGTGAATGAACATTTACTAACTGCATCAACTTGCCATAGTCTCCTTTAAGATTTTCCATTTCATGGATCGTATTGGGCTCATTTTTAGACCCAAGATGGCTGTCTCTTGTACCAGCAAGCCGAAGCAGCCCTGGGAAAAACTGTGAAGTAGGCAAAACAAACCTTCAGCAGCATCCGAACCTATCTCCCAATCAATAAGTCAGTAAACATTTATTAAGCACCTACTGTGTGCTAGGCTGGGGCAGCTAGGTGATGCAGTCGATAGAATACCAGGTTTGGAGTCAGAAAGATGTAAGTTCAAATCCAGCCTCAGACACTTACTAGCTGTGTGACTCTGGGCAAGTCATTAAATTCCTACTTACCTCAGTTCCTCATCTGTAAAATGGGGACACACTGGAGAAGGAAATAGCAAACCACTCCAGTATCTTTGCCAGGAAAACCCCAAATAGGATCATGAAGAGTCAGACACGAGAGAATGACTGAACAACAACAATAAATGTGCCAGTCTGGGGATAAAAACACAAAAACAAAAACACAGTTCCTGCCCTCAAGGAGTTTACAATCTAATAGGGGAGATAACACGCAAACAAATATATGCAAAGCAAGCTATATATAGGATAAATAGGAAATAATTAACAGAAGGAAGGTAATAGAATTATGAGGGGTGGAAGAGGCTTCCTATAGAAGGTTGGATTTCAGTTGGGACTTAAAGGAAGCCAGGAAGGTCTGCACTCAGAGCCCAGGAGAGAGAGTACTCCAGGCATGGAGGACAGCCAGATAAAATCCCCAGAGCAATTCGTGCCCTCTCCATTCTGCCCCTTAGCATTCCCCCTAACTTCTTCACGGTGACGCCGATCCTCCCTCAATGTCTTCATATTCTCTCCCCTCGACCTCTTAACAAAATCTGCTGTGAGGAAAGGATTTAAGGCTCCCTCTTACTAATGAAGTAGTCATTGATATAAGCTGAAGTATGATCCCTCCTAGAGCAACAGGCATTTTACCAGGAACCCACGCTTTAAGATAAGGTAGTCACAATATTTAATAAAGAGTTCCCTAGAGCAGGTGTTCTTAACCTTGAGGTCCAGGGAACTTGTTTTTTAAAAAAATATTTTGATGACTGTATTTTAATATAACTGGTTGCCTTTATAATTCTATCTATTTTATGCATTTACAACCAGTATTCTGAGAAGGGGGCCATAAGCTTCACCATGGTATCAAAGTGTTCGGGACAGAAAAGGTTAAGAACCCCTGCTAGAGGTATCTTTTCAGCTAATCATCCAGTGAATGAGTGAGGGTTTTATTTAGGCAACAGAAACATGAAAGTATGTCTTCTCAGTTACCTTCCTCTTGTTATAAGAACCATGTTTGTTTGTTTTTTTAAAGTAGCATTTATTTTTTCCCAATTACATGTAAAAACAATTTTTTTTTAGGCAATAGGGGTTAAGTGACTTGCTCAGGGTCACACAGCCAGTAAGTGTCAAGTGTTTGGTCTGAGGCCAGATTTGAACCCAGGTCCTCCTGACTTCAGGGCCAGTGCTCTATCCACCACGCCACCTAGCTGCCCCTAAAAACAATTTTTAACATTCATTTTTAAAAATTTTTGAGTTCCAAATTTTTTCCCTCCCTCTCTTATCTCCCCCATCCCTAAGACAGTAAGCAATTTGATATAGGTTATGTATGTGCAATTGTGTAAAACATTTTCATATTAGTCATAGTGTGAAGGAAGAAACAGACTAAAAAAAAACATGAAAAAAGTGAAAAATAGTATTCTTCAATCTGCCTTTCGATTCCAGTTCTTCCTTTGGATATGGATAGTATTTTTCATCATGAGTCCTTTGGAATTGTCTTGGATCATTGTATTGCTGAGAATAGCTAAGTCATTCAGTTGGTCATTGTACAGTATTGCCTATGTACAATGTTTGCCTGAGAAGCATTTTAAAAATTCATAGTATATATATGTCAATTTCTTAAATGCCCTATGGTAAGCCTGGTAGGGACAGAGATTCCCACGCCCACTGATGAAAATTAATAGATAGGTGCATCATTATATAATAATTGTTATATTAGTATATTATTAATAACAATATAAGAAGAAAATTAAATAGATAGGTGCATACATCAAAGCACTATAAGGTAGGAAGCCTATCTTACTGGGGCTATACATATAAGGAATTGCAAACTACCAGGATTCAAATGGATTTCAGTGTGGGAGAAAGAAAAAGAGGAGAGGAATGTCCATGGAAGAGAGAAAAGGCTCCCGTGGGGAGAGAGGCATTAGTGACAACCAGAGAGGAACCCCACTGGGATAAGCTCAACTTTTCAAAATTCACCAGTGAGGTCTTCCTGATACTCTGAAGTACACAAAATAGTGATTGGAAAACCACATGCTATTGTGTGCTCAGAGAATAACATTTAAAAATTGTTACCTTCAATTTATGATGAAACATGCTATTTACCATCAGAGAAGTATTAGATTCAGAGTACAAACTGAGTGTGCATACACATATATGTATGTGTATATATATACATACATATAAAACAGTACACATATATGCACATACACACAGGTATGTGTATATGTTTGCATATATATGGATGTACATGGATGCATACGTGTGTATATATTATAGATCTATAGGACATGGCCAATATAGGAATTTGCTTTGCTTGATACATACATGCACATTTAGAATGGGTTTTGTTTCTCTTGATTTCTCAATTGATGAGGGAAGGGTAGGTGGGAATGAGAGAATTTGGAACTGAAATAAAACGAGATTGAATTTCAAAAACCATTAGCCTCAGAAGAACGTAATCAGAAATATAAATCTGCTGTAAGAATAACCACATAATGCCAAATAGGAAATGTACCCTTTTGTTTTATTTGAGCTCCTATCTCTTCCCCAAACATGGATAAATAAAAATTAAATAAAGACAATGAAAACACATCCTCATGATTTCCTCTGAGGGCAGAAACCAAAGGGAATGAGTTTCTAATAATGATTCTGTCACCACAGGGAAGGGCTCCGTTTTCCAACCTATTAATGGGAACAATACCGCCTGCCTCTCTCTTTAAGGGACTTTTAAAAATAAACCCATTCGTTTCCATAAAACTCTGACATCCTTAGAAACAAGATGAGTTCCTTAGGACAGGAATAGGGCCATAGGTAGGAATTCTGGAAGTTGGGGCACATTCAATTGGGAACAGGAGCAATGTAAGTTAGAGCCCTCCTGTGCTTAGTTGAGATAGACTTAGGTCTTAGGAGGTGAGGAGGTTGAGGAACACAAAGCTGGAAAAAGAGTGAGGCAGAGAAACCAGGTAGTGGAGCCATCAAGGAGGATGGTGGTCCTTAGGTGACAACCACATGTATGTGGACAGGGCAGAACGAACTTTAAAAGATGTGAGATTGCTGAGTGATGGGGAGCAGGGAGTATTCCATTTGCCTCTCCTGACCCTATATAAAAGTAGGAGAGAGAAAAAGCAACCAGCCTGGGGAAAAAATGCCAAGAAACTTGTTTCCAGGGGAAAACTAGGTTTTAGTGAGTACTTGGATATAGAAGGAATAGGTGAGTTAGAAATCAAGAAAGAATAAGGAGGAGGCAATATCTCTTCCCTCCCTTACTCTATCCCATCAATGTCAGCACTGAGACAAAGCCCCAGCTGCCTAGACTGGTTCAAACTCTGGACAGGGATTTGTTTTTCCTGTCAGGCTAGGAGCTCCCTGAGACTGGAGATGGTTTATTTCTTCCTTAGCATCCCTGCCCAGTGCCCAGTAGTGAGGATAGGAGTGTGGTTGACTGACAGACAAACACGAAGCATTGTTGTATTGGATTACAAACACCAGATCCTTCTAAAAGATTGAGTAGCCAATGTTTGTTTGTATCTTTTCTTTCTACAGCAACACCATGGAATATTGCTGTCCTCGCCCTTGCATCTGTGGTATTTGTCCTGAATGTCTTCCTTCTAAGTAGAAATATCATGGCAAGAAGGTTAGAAAGTGATTTATTTAAGCTCTCTGGCCATTTTTGAATAATATAGTTCTAGGAATAAGGTGACTTTTCCTGGGAAAATCTTATTCTGGACCCTGCTTGACCTCCGTTGGCTTCTGCCCATAATTTAGAACTGGGAATATGTTACCCTCAAGGACCTCTCAGGGTCCAGCCTATGATAAATGAAACGCTGCCACCCAAATTGCCGTTAGTTACAACCCCTACAGCCCTGTGAGATTAGAGAGAGAAGAAAAGACTAAAGAAAAAAACCCAGAACATTCTCAAGATTATACTCACTATTACTTGTTCAAAATAGAATTCAGTGAAGACTTCTGGAAAATTTTTAAAATCATAGCATTCCACAGCTTCATTAACAACCTCTAGAGTTTAATGACAGGTGATATCATGGTAAGGTTATATAGTAACCAACTCACTCATTCAAAAGGTATGTTTTGAGAGCTGAGTATGTAAAAGGTAATTTGTCAATGATGGGGGTGGAGGAGGCAGAATGAAAAGATAAGATGAGCGAGCCAGGATCCTTTTCCCTAAAGAGCTGATCATCTGTCACAAACTCATCAATAGATGATATTTAGAAGCAGTGTGGTGTGTTAAAAGAAGAATCCTAGACATGGAAACAAACACAAGAGAGCTGGATTCAAAATCTCAACTCTGGAACTTAGTAGTTATATAACTATAGGCAAATTCTGGATCTGTAAAATGGGGCCAGTAACTGTGGTTATTGTTGTGAGGATGAAATAATAATGTCACGTGCTTTGGGAAATGTCAAGGACTACTTAAATATCAGTTATTATTAATGAACATTATTAATAACTACTCAAAATAATTTTGCCACAAAGTCATCAATCGATGATCATCCAATCCAATGAGCACTTATTAAACATTTACTTATGAATGGGACATGGCTTATTAAATTCTATCATTGATAGTTAGTCATCATAACACTGCCATATTATTGTTACACCACTCCTGTTTTTGAACCTCCATAGAACTTTTTGAACTTCTCTTACTATTCTTTCACTTTCTGCTTTGTGTCATTGTTATTTGTATATGTGCCTAATCTTTCATTCTATATTAAACACTTCTCTTGTATTCCCCACAGCATCTTATAAGCAATAGAAACTCAATACCTATTTGCTGAATAAATATTAGGCTGTGCCTACTGGGGGAGGTGCTGTCTATCAAATGCTCACCCCACTTTGCACCATCTAAAGATACCAATGGACACTCTAGGATATCAGCAACAGGGGCAGCTAGGTAGCACAGTGGATAGAGCACCAGCCCTGAAGTCAGGAGGACCTGAGTTCAAATCCAGCCTCACATCAAACACTTGACACTTACTAGCTGTATGACCCTGGGCAAGTCACTAAACCCCAATTGCCTAAAATTACAAAAAAAAAAAAAGATATCAGCAACAGCTCCACAGGCCTATCTCAGGCTCTGTGGAAGCTGTTGGAACTTGTCCCTTTGGCTCTGCCCCTTGGGGTTGTAGTCTAGATTCTTGTTGGGTGGTCTGTTAATTGGTTTCTAGGGTTGTTATGGATTGCTCAATCAGGTCGATACTTGATCCCCATTCTTCTCCCAGAAAACTAACAACAACAGCAACTAGTATTTATATAGCATTGTGAGGTTTGCAAAGTGCTTTACAAATGTTATCTTATTTTATCTTCATCAACAGCCCTGGGAGGCAAATACTATTATTATCCCCATTTTATAGTTGAGGAAACAGGCAGACAGAAGTTAAGGCCAAAGGGATCAATCTTGTGGTGAATGCTGGGCCTATAGTCCCAGCTGGGCATTGCTCCATGGTCTCGTGATGGTTTGTAGGCACAACTAGAGACTGCTGGGCATTGCTTCCTGCTTCTGGGCTTCATCTCTTCAGGACTACTTAACTGTCATCTTAGCTCCAATCCTTTAGGGTATGTATGATGGCAAGGACTTCTCCCTGATAAGGGCAGGTTGAAGATTATTTACTTATAGGCATCACACCCATCTAACAAAATCTAACCAAAGTTCTTTCTTTCCCTTTTTCTTTCTTTCTTTCCTCCTTTTTTTCTTTCTTTCTTTCTTTCCTCCTTTTTTTCTTTCTTCCTTTCTTTCCTTCCTTCCTTCCTTCCTTCCTTCCTTCCTTCCTTCCTTCCTTCCTTCCTTCCTTCCTTCCTTCCTTCCTTCCTTCTTTCCTTCTTTTTGTTTATTTCATTTTATTTTCAGTTCCAAATTCTCTCCCTCCCACTCTTCCCCCACCCACTGAAAATGCAAGAAATAGGATAAACACTATTCATGTGAAGTCATACAAAACATATTTCCACATTGACCATGTGGCCAAAAAGAAAAAAAAATGAAAAAAGTATGCTTCAGTCTGCACTGAGTTTCCGTTCTCCCTCTGGAAGGGGATAGCATTTTTCATTATAAGTGCTTTGGAACTGTAGTGGATCATTATATTGATCAAAGTAGCTAAGTCTTAATATGAAGTCTTTTCTTTTTAACCTCTATGTCTGGGTGGAGATTGTAGACTTCTGGTCCAGACAATTATCTAATTTAGGATCAGACATTCCCCAAATCCTCTTTGGCTTAGTTGGAAAATGAATTTAAGCCAAAACAAAAGGTAAACTGAAGAGGCAAGGTTATTATTTTCTAACCACCTGGCCTACATTCCTACCTTTATTATACAGATCTATCCCCAGCAAACCCAATAATGGAATAGGCAAGGCCAATAAGCATTTATACAACACCTACTATGTGTCAGGCATAGTGCTAAGCCCTTTACAAATGTTATCTTATTTGATCTTCACGATAAGCCTGGGTGGTAGGTGCTATTATTTCTTCATTTTACGGTTGAGGACACTGAGGCAGACAGAGGTTAAGTGACTTGCCCAAGGTCAAACAGCTTAGTGTCTGAGGCAGGATTTGAACTCAGGTCTTCCTGACTCCAGGCCCAGGACTGTATCCACTGCGTCACATAAATACATTTTCTTACCACCACAAAAATCTTGCTATCTTCTTAGAGGTATGTTGAGGAATAATTAGTAAGCTAGTTTATAGTATAGTATTTGTATAGCAATTAGTAGCAGATGACTAGAGAGGTAAGCTGGTTCCAGATTGTGACAAGAAGAATGTCAGGCTATGGGGGTGAGGGGGAGAGGAGAAGAGATAAGTGTCAGAGGGAGGATTCAAACTCGGGTCCTCTTGACTCAAGTCTAATACTCTATCCCAGAGGTTCCCAAACTTATTTGGCCTACTGGCCCCCTGGCCCCCTGGAAATCTACTTTCTTTAATCCTTTAACAATTTTTTTTTGAATTTGCATCATTTCAAAAAACTATATGTTTTTAAATGATGCATCTTAAATTTAATAATTTGTTGAAATTTTTGTTTTTTTCTGGCATTGAAATTTTGATGATTTAATATTGCATCATACAGCTGTATAATATTGTATTGTAAAACAAGTCATTTCACGCACATATTTCTGCCAGTGCATGCTGGACTTCCTGATAATGGGCAACCAATACTTGCTTGTTAAGAACTGTCAGCAGACTTGACCACTGATCAGTTATAACTTGCATTTTGTGTGTTTATTTGGAAAATAATGTAATCACTATGATTTTAACTCTATTACACAACAGATGAAACATGTACAAATGTTTTTCAAAATTTTCTTCTCTTCTTTCCTTATGCTTCCACTGCCCCCTTATTTTTATTCAACACCCCCCAACTCCACCAGAGGCTACTACCTTCCCCCCATTGGTTCAGTGCTCCCCCCACTGGGGGGGAGTATCACCCACTTTGGGAACCTCTGTATCCACTACACTGCCTAGCTGCCCCTGTTGGCAATGGGGAGCCATTAAAGGTTTTTGAGCAGGGGACCAATGTGGGTAAAATGAGATTTTAGTAAGATTAGCTTGGCTGTATATGGTTTGTAGGACATTGAAGGGAGGAGGGACTCATAATAATCTGGATAAATAATAAGGGCCTGGTCTACAGTATTGGCATTAAGTATGGAAAGGAAGGAACTGGTGAGAGACCTTTCAAAGGAAGAATCTCTTGTTCCACCACTGATGGTTCTATATATCCCACCTGTTATCTGCTGAAAGACAAAATGTTCAGTTTATATTTGAGGCCACTTATCAGACACATCCAATCTGGAATTTCTACATACATCAGACACCAAGCCCTCTGAGCTGATGACTTGAACATCCCCTAACTTCAGTGTCTGGAGTCAGGGGATGAGTATTCAGTCTTGGTTACTTGTCATTTCTTTTTTCCCCTTAGAAATCGGAAGATGAATTCCCAGGATAAACAAGCAGTGGAAACCAAATCCTCTTTTGAGATTGTGACCAACAAGGAGGGCTCTGTGTCACAGAAGGATGATAACAGCTTGGATATTTTAAAGGAAAAATTGTTCTCCCAAAACCAAAACCCAGAACAGGAAATGACTGAATTGAAAGAAACAGCTGCTACAGTTATTTCCCCAGAGTCATCAGAAGAAGTGAGATTATGGAGAACTGAAACATGAAAACCTGGGAAGTATTTTAAACACCAGGTGCCTGCTTGGTGGGTTAAAGCAAAGTTCTGCCATAGATGTCACGTTAGTCAAAGACATAAAGTAAACAGTAGCTATGGGCCAAATATTTTGTACTTAAGTAAAACTAAAGGATAAATCACAAATTAAAATGCTGTCATTTTTCTTTAAGAATTCTTTATTAAAATGTTTCCAGAAGTGTTCAACAAAACTTGCATATGTATTCAAATGGTTAAATGCACACAGATGTGAACAAAACTGCAATGAACTGTATGTACAGAGAGGCATAGCCAAAAGTGGCCTGACCCCGAGGACATGCATTCCCGATGAGTCTTTTTCATATTGTCCTTAAGCTATAGAGGCAGGGCCAAATAACTTATGGAAAAATAAATTTTATTGGCAAAAAAAAATGTTTTAAAGATCAGAGTTCTGCCTAAGCATAGCTGTGATTTGGTAGAATGCATTTCTAAATCCAAACCAGTTTAGGTAATGGTACTTTGTATGGTGTTTGCTGTCTGGGTCAACAACGTATCACTTTTAGTGCTGGGTGTTCTTTCCCTTAAGGCTTTTTTTTTTTTTTGCTAGTATGGCGTCGGTAGGAGACTCTGTCCTGAGTAAGGCAATTGGAAGATCCCATATGGGGTCTGGAGAGTGACTCAAAGATGGAAAAGAATGAGGTGGAAATGGATGCTAAAAAAACAAGCAAATAAGCAAACAAAGAACCCAAACAGCACT
Source organism: Phascolarctos cinereus (assembly GCF_003287225.1). Classification (NCBI taxonomy): domain Eukaryota; kingdom Metazoa; phylum Chordata; class Mammalia; order Diprotodontia; family Phascolarctidae; genus Phascolarctos; species Phascolarctos cinereus. Next base: position 144,480,022 of record NW_027555736.1, read on the forward strand.
TTGTATACCCACATACAATCAGCCTGTAAACTCTCCACTGTCACCTAAGAATAAATGAGGGCACTTCCTTTTTCCCCACACACTTTTCAGACTGCATTTCTCTTTGAGCTTTCTTGTTTTCTCTTCAAGTCATCTTTGGAAGGTCTATTTTAACCCAAAACGGAGGGGCACACTCTGTGTTTCAATCACGCTCCTATCGTGTGCCAGGCACCATACTGTTTCGCCTCTGGTCCTTCATGGGTATGGACCATGAATGCTCAGTGGTATGCCCCCGGCTCACTGTTCCACAAACCAACGCTCTCCATATGGTGGGCCAAACTCAACAGTTGCTCTTCTCTTGCCTTCCACCAGGGGTCGCTCAAAGCTCAAAGTTTTCCCCCATAGGTAGAGAGTCAGAATCTTTGCAGCAAACAGCTGAGCTTCTGGTTGTATTTCAGGGACCACATCTGGCCACTGTAACTCCTGAAGTTAGGGAGGGAGGCAGGAAGTGGGGTGGGGGTAGAGGGTGGGGAAGAGGTACAGAGCCTTTGAACTCGACCTCAAAGGCAGAGATTCCTCAAGTTTCACTCGGCTTGTTTGTGAGACCGGCCTCAGACTCTGCCTTTGCTTTCCACAGCCCACAGCTGTTATCCTCCAAGGTCACAGCTGCTTAAGTTGCCTTGGAAACTGGAATTTCATGGATTGCAGGATCAAAATATCACACACACACACACACACACACACACACACACACACACACACACACACACAGAGTCTGCCCTCCAGACAAGGGGGTTGTGAACTGCTTTGTGAGGAGCTGCCCCAGTCAAGTTGAACTAACTCTACTTCCAGAAGTAAATTGGGGGGGAAGGGCTGGGAGTGGGAACCACTCAATCAGGGGGAGAGTCTGCCCCGAAAGGCTCAGTCCCTTAATTCTGACAGTCTGAACTGATGGTCACAGTTCTATTAGTTGTCCCTAGGATTACTCCCACTCATACTGCCCCCTTTTGCCTCTCATATAATTGCCCCCTGTGGTGGGGGTGGATGGCAAGGGTCTCAGAAGATCTTGAAGCCTTTTAGTAGGGTCAAGGTGGGAGCCTTGCGCTTGCTCTGGGCCCGAGATGACTTGACAGTCACCAGCTTGGCCTGGGCCACAGTAGGCATCTCCTTGTAGTTGACGGTAGAGAGGGTGTTGAAGGTGCAGCTAGGCAGGCCGTGCTTGGCAGTGAGAGGGGCCTGATGGAAAATGGACCTTTCCTCAGAGATGAAGAGAGGCCGGGTGGGTGCGTTCCTCTCCTGCTCCCTCCGTACCTCCCGGATGGCTTCGTGGAACACATGCTGCACGGCTTCGAAATCCAGGCAGGCAGAGACCTCGTAGAACAGACATCCAAACTTGCTAGCTAGAGTCATGCCCTCTGACTTGGTGACTTGCCTGGCAGGAGAACAGAAGGGAGTGAGAATGTTCAGGGGCAAACAACCCTTCCCCAAAGGGGAAAATTCTGGACCCAGTGAAGTAGCCTACACTGGGGGAATCTAGGCTCTACTTCAAGGGAGAACTCCAAAACTGGACCCTGCCTTTGGCCTAGAGAAAGCCTCCTCTAGCTACATGTCCCTGGTGGGAGCGCAGACTGGAATCCTGGAGGCAACAGTGCTGGAGGGCAAAGTGAAGGAGCTGGAGTTAGAGGACCTGGTTGTGCCGCTTGTTACCTGGGTGACCTCGGGCACATTACTTAACCTCTCTGGGCCTCAGTTTCCTCCTCTGTAAAACAAAGAAGTGGGTCTTCTAAAGTCCTTCTGGCTCTAAATCTATGATCCTAAGAGTCTGTTGAGGCAGAAGGAGAAAAGAGAAGATTTGTGCATCATAGATAGAGGTCACCTAGTCCTACTCTCTCCTTTTTACATATGAGGAAACTGAGGCCAGGTCACATGAGTTGTCTGTGGCATAGTTGGGATTTTAACATAGGACCACTGACCACAAATCTAATGCCCTTTCTGTTAAACACACTACCTACATAGTTCTTAGAGTTCACAGAAGATTAGTCACTAGTGTCTAATGTATATATAGGGGGTGAGAGGTGGGAGTTGAAGTGAAGGGTGGTGGGAAAGGAAAAGAATTCAGAGATGCATGGGAAGGCTTATATGAACCAATTCAGAGTGAAGTAAGCTGAACCAGGAAAACAATATACACAATGACTATAATAATATAAATGAAAAGAACAACAAAGACACAGTCCTCACAGCCTTGAGCTTGGGAAAGATCCCTTGGAATAATACAGGAACGATACAGACCACAATTACATGTAATTATAAAGACCAAGCTTGTCCCCAAGGAAGAGGTGAGAAAATACACTTCCCTCCCTTCAATGGAGAGATAAGGGACTATGGGTGTGGAATACTGAAAAGGCTGGGGAAACCCAATTGATAGGTTGGTTAGTTTTGCCAGACTGTCTTCTTTTTATTCCTTCTATGTCTTCTTTCTTAGTTGTTACAAGGGATGGTCCTCTGGTTAGGGAAGAGAAGACAATATATTTGGAAATGAAGATGTAAAAACAAGACTATCCATAAAATAAAATAAAAATAGAATGGAAAGGCAGAGTGAATTGGTGTGTTTTTGTTGTTGTTTAGTTATTTTTTAGTCATGTCAGACTCCTTATGACCCCATGTGGAGTTTTCTTGGCAAAGATACTAGAATGATCTGCCATTTCCTTCTCCAGCTCATTTTTACAAATGAGGAAACTGAGGCAAACAGGATTAAACAACTTGCCAGGGTCACACAGCTAGTATCTGAGGCCAGATTTGAACTCAGGAAGATGAATCTTCCTGATTCTAGGCCAGGTACACTAACCACTGCACCATCCTACCCCTCCCAACCTCTCCCTCATTACCCCTTTACTGTATCTAATTCCTGGGGATAGGGTAAAAGAGGAAGGGAAAGATGAGAATGATTGATTGATTACTGACAACAAAAGCGATAACAAAGAAAATCAACTCAAACTGAACAATGAGTGTGACCCAAATCCTCACTACCAGCAAGTATGGAGAAGGAGGACAGGAAGAGATTAGAAGGAAACACTACATGGCTTTCATTTGCTCCTAATAAGCAAGCTAAAACATCTCCAGGGGTCTGGCTTTCCCCCAGAGAACAGGAAGTGGTTCTACTCCCTCTAAAATACACCAAGCTAAACTCAGACTTTCTTTCCTGTTTCTTCCATGGAAAAGGAGCCATGAGAGTTGTGGGAATAGGGTGGGGAAGAGGGAATGAGAAATGAGAGAGAAGTGAGCAAAGAGAAAGTACTAAGAGACTGGCCCCAAAGATCTTTTGGCCAAGTTTTCAAGGTTAAAATTCCTCTTCATGATGACTGAAGATTTCCTTATGCTCATCCTACACAGTCCCCACAATCCTGGCCTGGGAAAGATCCCTAGGAACAATATGGGAATGATAAAAACCTGATTTGTGCAGAAGAGAAGGAATAAAAAAAGAACAGCTCAAAAGTCTTATGTCATCTATCACTTAACATCCGATTCAGCCAATTCTGGGCACAGAAGGGATTGTGAGTCTGAGATCAGGCTGGCTGACCCACTAACCCTTGTTCAGCAACAAGGCCTGGTCTGGGAAGGGGGCAGGGAGGTGGACTGAATGAGTGCCTGCTGTTAGACTGAAGAAATCTCTGCCAAGAATATGCCCTGACATCAGAAATTCCTTCCTTCCTTCATTCAATGAGCATTTGACATGCCTGGAGCAGAAGAAATCAGAGGCAGAGAAAGAGATCAATAGAATGGCCAGCTCTGAGTGAAATGACCTCTGTGTATCCATTACTGAGACAGAAACCATCAAACTGAAAGTCGATATCTATATATCTCACACAGGCAAAGCAAAGTTGACTCTTGCTATAAAGCACAGTGGCCCTTGAGCTCAGCTGGCCCAGTAATGAAGTGTCCTTCCCCCACCACACACACACACACACACACACACACACACACACACACACACACACACGGATAATAGAACAGTGACAACCAAGAGTCAGGAACTGGCTAAAAGAAATTCAGAGAATCCTAGAACTCTAAAGGAACCTTAGAAATCATCTAACCCACAATTCTCACCCAGTGTAGGAATTAATCCCCTTTATCATGTCCCTGAACAACAGCTATGGAGTCTAGCCTTTCCAAAACTGCCTCTAGAGATGGGAAGTTTACTATATCATGTGGCAGCCCATTGTCTTTCAGGATAATTCTAGTTGCTGTAAAGTTTTTCTTTCTTTCCTCCATCCTTTCCTTCCTTCCTTGTTTCCTTTCCTTTCTCTTTTTCTGTCCTCTTTTCCTTGTCTTCCTTCCCTCAATTTTATTCCCTATTTCCCACCCATCCTTCTTCCTTACTCCTTTCTTTTTTTTTTTTTTGGAAACACCCTCTGTTTTATTGAGCCAAAATTCAACCCCCTGAATTCTCACCAGTTGGATCTAATTTTGGCCTCCCCAAACAGGAAAACTCTATTCTGGATTAGTAATAACTGCCATTTACATAGCACTTAAAGCTTTTCAAAACAGATAACAACATCTCCTTCTCTGATCTTCACAACACTGTAAAGCATATGCTGGGATGAGGAAACCCAGACTGAGTCTTGTCCAGGGTCATTGTTAATAAATGTCTGAGGCAGGATTTGAATCCAGGTTTAAGTCCAGCATTCTATCTGTTTCTGTGTTACCCCATGCTGCCTTTCCCAAAGCTGTCTTCTATATGAGACAGCCCTTTCAAATATTTCGAAAGATCTGTAATATCTTCCTTTTCTTAGCCTTCCTTCCTCTAGACTAAACATGCCTTGTTCCAGCAACCATTTTTCACAAGACATGATTTTTAGATCCTTTTCCACCTTCCTCTGGACTCTTGCTTATTTTTTAATGTCCTTGCTAAAAGGTGGAATCCAAACCTAACCACAGTCCTTAAAATGTGGTCTGATCAGAAGAGAGTGCCAAAGACTATTATATTACGTAACATGAGATGGCAAAACGCCAGGATAGAGCACTGGGTCTATAGTCAGGAAGACCTCAGTTCAATTCTGACCTCAGATACTTACCAGCTGTGTGAGCCTGGGCAAGTCACTTTACCCTGTTTGCCTCAGTTTCCTCATCTATAAAATGGGGATAATAATAACACCTACCTTGCAAGGTTGTTGTGAGAATCAAACAAGATAACATTTATAAAGTATTTAGCACAGTGCCTAGCACATAGTATGTGCTATAGAAATGCTAACTATTGGCATTATCATTATTATTATTGTTGATGATATTATTATTATCTATGATCAGAACACCATACTTTTATCCACGGAGCCTAAGACTGTTAGTTTTTTTTTTAAGTGACTGCATCATAATGTTGATTATATTAAGTTTGAGGTCAACTAAGACCCCTTAAACTTTTTCACATTCAGCCAGTTCTGGGCACAAAGTGGACTGTGAGCCTGAGATCAGGCTGGCTGACCCACCAACCCTTGTTCAGCAACAAGGCCTGGGATGGGAAGGGGGCAGAGATGAGGAATGAATGAGTGGCCCCATGCCAGGTCTCCCTTTCTCTTTTTTTTTGGGGGGGGCTAGGTAATGGGGTTAAGTGACTTGCTCAGGGTCACACAGCTAGTAAGTGTTATGTGTCTAAGGTCAAATTTGAACTCAGGTCTTCCTGAACTCAGGTCTGATGCTCTATCCGCTGTGCTACCTAACTGCCTCCAGGTCTCCCTTTCTCAAACCTTAGTGATTCACTTTTTGGTTCTAAATTCAGAACTTTACATTTCCTCCAATAGACTTTGTATTAGTGGTTTTGTTCAAGATCTCCAGCCCTACTAATCATGATTCCAACACCCATTCTATCAGTAGTCCTTCACAGTCTGTGCCCCTGAAAGAAAATTTGTTTTTATCTGAAAATTTGATGGGCATGACTTCCCTTCTTGGGGGAAGTGGGGGAACATTGTACATACTGGCACACTTGGTTGATGTGTTAATTTTGCTAAGCTGCTTTAAAAAAAATTCTTGGTTACAAGATTCACTGGTAGGGGAAGGGAAAAGATATATACAGAAATAAAGATAATATAAAACAAAAGATATCAATAAAATGTTTAATTTGCTGGGCATGCCTTCTATGTCTTCCTGACTCTAGGCCTGGCACTCTATCCACTTTGCCACCTAGCTGCCCTTAAAATAAAACAAAAAGCTTAAAAATGTAAAAACCATCCTTAGTTCACCAGCTGTACAAAATCAGAGGGCAAGATGCATTTGGCCCAAAGGCCAGAGTTTGCCAGCCCTCAGTCTAACTCCTCACATGTAACTTTTGTTACATGTGAAGATTAGCTTCTCCAAGGCCATGTAAGCAGCAGGCCTGGCATTTAATCTCCAGTTACTGACTTCAGATTCCGTGTTTGGGCCAGTGCATTGTAGCTGCCTGTCTACAGAAAGATGAGCGGCAAATCTAACGGTACTATCCAGCTGACATCCAGGAGGACAGCAATAACTTCATGGCATTGCTTGGCTAAAATCAAGTTACACCATGTCTATGGCATCCCTCGTCTACTGACCCCATGACCCTTTCCTAAAAGGAAAAGAAGTTGATCAATGAACTCATACTGGCACCTAATGTACATTACATGATGTTCTAAAAGTCTGCAAGTTTTCTAAATACAAATATAGTTTTTAAATTGTTTGACAGAATTTTCAAACTTACAGGTTTCTAGTTTCCAGGATGCACTCTTTTCACCCTTTTGCAAAATGGAACAATATTTGCCCATTCTAGCATATCTCCCCATTTGCCATGACTTCTTTTTTTCTCCCCCAAGGTATGATTTTTTTTTTAAAGGCAATTGGGGTTAAGTGACTTGCCCAGAGTCACACAGCTAGTAAATGTCAAGTGTTTGGTCTGAGGCCGGATTTGAACTCAGGTCCTCCTGACTTCAGGGCTGATGCTCTATCCACTGTGCTGCCTAGCTGCCCTCCAAGGTCTGATTTTTTAAAATTTATTTTTAATTTATAGATTTTTTTCTAAGGTCTGATTATTTTTTAAAATTTATTTTTAATTTCCGGATTTTTCCTAAGGTCTAATTATTTTTTTTAAATGTATTTTTAATTTATGGATTTTCCTGAGGTCTGATTTTTTAAAATTTCTTTTTAATTTATGGAATGATTTCTTAAAGATTACCTACATATTTGCAAGCTCCTGAAGCAACATGGGACATAATTTGCCTAGGCCCAGAGACTTAAGCTCATTTAAGGTGGAGCTCTCATCTCTTACCTCCATACCTATCTTGACCTGCAGTCTTTTCATGATATTGCTTAATGTGTTCTTTCCAAGTTGAAAGGGCTCCTTCCTATCCAACAATTGGGTTTTAGGTGCTCAAATACCCAAACTAGCAATCAGTGAGGAGGTGGAAGGCAGGGTGGCCCCTGTAAAATGAATGAATGAATGACTATTAACTCCCTCAGGGCATAAACATCTCTTTATCCCTACCCCCTACCCCACCTTCCCCTCTTCCCCCTTCAGCTCTTTGCACAATAGTATAGGGTTTTACCTACTAGGTTCTTGACAAAGAGAGGCATTATGGTATATGGGCACTTACACACATACTAGATTTTATGCCCTGTAATTTTTTTTTTTTGGCTACTCATGGTGAAGATACCTCAACTGTAATCTTGGATCTGCCCATACCCTCCTCCCACAACATCTCTGCCTCATGTAGACCCCATGTTAAATGCCGAATTGTATGTTCTGCATTAGATTTCTGTATTCTTTAGATGGTAGATGCTACATAGCTATAATGCTGACTTCCAGAGCCCAGTGGCTCTGCCTACCTAGAGTGGACTCTGTATGAATCAGAGAGTACTGGAACCAGAGTCTGCTCCTTGCCCTGTGGTAAAATTCTACCTAAAGTCGGTCAGATTTGCCACCTAGTCGTTCTGTCTGGCTGTTGAAGAGAAACAACTAGATTATAGGATTACCGGTACTGGGCCATGTCCAGCTTGTTCCCTAGAAGCAGCACAGGGTGGTCATGCTGGGTCTCCTTTGCATGGTGGGTGATGATCTCCAGGTATTGACTACAACCCTCAAAGTTTCGCCGGTCATCAATACTGTAGACAACGAGGAAGGCTTGGGCCCAGCTTAGGTAGCGTTTACAGTTTCTGGGGACATCCTGGGGGTAAGAGAGAAAAGCAGATGAGACACGGGGGTGGTCTCAGGCCTCAATCTGAGACTGGAAGAGGCCAAGTCCCCAGCCTCACCTGAGGTGCCCCTGCCCTATCTCTCCTCCCTTCGGGCCTTTGTACATTGTTCCCCAGCTGAGCCCACTTCAAAGGAACATTTGAATCTGGATTTGGCTTGGCATGAAAGGGGCCATTGTCCCTTCTCCAGCCAGAGAGGAGCAGACACCAGATCCTGAGGGCCAGCAGCCAAAGGCTCTAATGTCACCAACCCTGAGACCTGACCATCCACGAGCAGCACTGGGTGGCCCATTTGTATGTAACTTTGCCTTCTTGGAAATCTTGCTTGGGAGAGACAATTTGCAATTTTGGCTTGTTTTTAGAAATATTTTTAAGATTCCTATGTTGCTCACAACATCCTTGTGAAGGGCAAAGATAGGAATGTGACTGCAGAATCACAGAATCATAGAGTGGGGAGAGACATCAAAGGACAATTGAGAATTCCCTACTACAATAGAGCCAACAAGTGGTTCATCCATCCTTCACCTTTAGTGAAGGGGAACCCACTGCTTCTCAAAGCACCCCATTCCACTTTTGAATAGCTCTAATAGTTAGGAATTTTTCATTAAGGTTAAACCTTAATTTGCCTCTGCAGTTTCCATCCATTCCTTCTCATTTTGCCTTCTGGGGTCAAACAGAACATGTCTATTTTATAATGATGATGATAGCTAGCATTTATAAAGCGCTTTAAGGTTTGCAACACACTTTACAAATATTCTTATTTTATCTTCACAACAATCCTGGGAAGTAGGTGGTATTATTATCCTCATTTTACAAATGAGGAAACTGAGGCATAGAGAGGGTAAGTGACTTGACCAAGGTCACCCAACTCATTGAGTGTCTTAAAGTAAGGATTTGAATTCAGGTTTTCATGATTCCAAATCCCATGCTGTATCCATGGGGCCATCTAACTACCACATGATAACTCTTCAAATACTTTAAGAAAACTATCATAGGAGCAGCTAGGTGGCACAGTGGATAGAGCACTGGCCCTGAAGTCAAGAGGACCTGAGTTCAAATCCGGCCTCAGACCAAACACTTGACACTTACTAGCTGTGTGACCCTGGGTAAGTCATTTAACCCCAATTGCCTAAAACAAAACAAAACAAAAATTATCATATTCCCCTTGAGCCTTCACTTTTTCAGGTTAATTATCCTCATATGACATTGCTCAAGGCCCTTCAGAGGGACCCAACAACCTTGCCAAGGGGAACAATTGTTGGACGTATGTACATCTATGAGTGTGTACATGTTTATTCTTGTACAGCCATTTATTATCATGTGCATGCGGGCACAGGAATGTGTGTGTGTGTGGCTTAAGAGACACTTAAATATCACTCATCACCATCCCTGTCCCAAAAACTACTACATCAGATGACCGCTGGGCTCTCTAATCATTCAGCCAATATTCCATTTAAAATGGCATAGAATTTCAGAGCAGAAGGGATCTTTGAACATACACTAGTAGAGATGGGAGAGTCCTCAGAACATAGAATGTTAGAACTTAGAACATTAGATCTCAAAGGCCAGAATATTCACATGTAGAGGCCACGTGGTCCAACTGTCTCTTTTTACAAAGGTAAAAACTGAAACCCATAAATGAGGTCATCACAGCATCCCCAAGAGACAGAGAAGGGGAGGGAAATGGTCTATTCTCATTTATAGAAGGTGACTGAGGTTCAGGGAAGGTTAGTACCTTGTTCAGGGTCACACACATGGAAGCTGAAAAGGACCAGGACCCTGTGCTGTGACCACCACTATCGCTAGCCCAAGAAACCCTTTTCTTAGGTATGAATTTGGTGATACTCCTCCCTCCCACTCCTTATCCAGGGCCCAAGGCTTCTTAGAGGTAATGGGGGCAAATCCTGGCTCTGTCATTTATTAGCTATACAATTTTGGGCAAGTCACCCCATTGCCTTGACAGATATAATGAGTTTTCTTTCATTAGTGACTGTACAGAGAAGGCCTGATGACTGGTCTTCACCTGTAAAATAATATGGTTGAATTAAATCAACTCTGAGGAGGCTTTCAGCTCTGAATATATTGTCCCAGGCTCTTGGCACACTCAGCACAAGCTAGCTCTTAGATGAGGGTCTTCGGCATTACCTGATCTGCAGTGTCCATCACTCTTAGCAGGACTGGTTGTTGGTCCACAGTCTCCTCTGAGGTGTAGGTGTCTTCTGAAATTAGAAGTATTGGGCACATCAGTGGGGATGGAGGGTGGGAAGGACTGTAAGGAGGTAGGAAACCTTTGCTTTCTATTATATGTTGAGCAGAGGCCTATGGGTTGGTTTGGGGTGCCATCCAAGACACTGACTCTGAGTCATTAGGCCTATGGGGCTGAGGCCTGGGTGCTTTCTGCTATTGTGATGGTCACCACTTTTCGGTCATAAACAAGTGCTCTGCCTTACTTGTAGCTCTTCAGAAAGGCCCTAATAACCTTGCCAGCTAGAAAGGGAGTTTCCACACCAGGCATTCCTAATGACAATAAAATGATAGGCTCCAGTCCAAACCAAAAGGCCAGCCCTGGAAGAACCTCTCTAAGGTTCACATTGCCTCCAGACTCCTGCACAGACATATCACCAAGAGAACCACCTCACGTGGCTTTGGGCTCTTTTCCATTGAGCAAAGTCCTTCCTGAAAGCAATTCCATCCAGGCGAGTGGAGGGGAGGGGTGGCCATGATTTCACCCCCCCCCTCTGCCTGCCCTGCCCATGAGACTCCAAGCAAAGTGCCCTTCAGGCCACTGTTTGGACTTTCGTGACAAGAGCCTGAGTCAGGCCCTGGAAAACGCACAAGCTTCACTAACATCTAGCATAAATCATTAACAATCCTCATCCATTGCCTACTTTGGGGGCTTATATAAATAGCTGCGATTATTTGAGAAGAAATTCAATGGAAAAAATGCCCCCAAATACTTCACTATATTTGGTCCAAGAACAGCTATCCCTAGATTTTCACATCTCATTCAGTTTGTTTTATTTCCCTGCCAAAGTGGCCCAATGAGCTTTTTCTGGGACCTCCCAAAAGGCAAGGTGCCCCGTGCAGTCTCAGCAAAGACACTGGGCCAACCCTGATCAGAGATGCTTATTCTTCCATTCCTCCCAACATGCTCGGAGACAGAGAGAGACAGAGATAGAGAGACGGAGACAGAAAGAGACAGAGACAGACAGAGACAGAGACAGACAGAGATAGACAGAGACAGACAGAGACAGAAAGAGACAGAGACAGAAAGAGACAGAGACAGAGACAGATAGAGATAGAGAGACAGAGACAGACAGAGACAGAGAGACATAGATAGACAGAGACAGGGACAGAGACAGAGACAGAGACAGAGACAGATAGAGACAGAGACAGACAGAGACAGAGACAGAAAGAGACAGAGCCACAAATCCATGGATGAACCTAAACCCAGCATCTAACATCTGATCCTAGATCTAAAGATGGAAGGTATCTTAGAGGCCATCTAGTCCATCCCTCACCCAATTTTACAAATGAGGAAACTTGAGCACAGAGAGGTTAATGGAGTAGCCCAACATCACACAGCTAAGATGTACCTGAGTTGGTACATGAACCCAGATCACCCAGTCCAGCATGCTTCTTGTCTCATTACTCCTCTCCAGAAGAGATCCCAGCCCCATGTATGGGCAGTGTAAGCAACCACTTACCCAGTGTGATCTGAGTGACAGTCCCCCACAGTATTTCTCTCAATAGGCTGTGCATGAAATTCCCACCATTAGAGTCCCCCCTCAAAAGCTATATAGAGTCACAGCAAATATGTTGGAAGGAAGGACCCTATTAGCACTCATTTATACCTAAACTCTGATTCATTTCTTAGATTAGTGAGTGGTTACCTACAAAGGTACCCAAGAAATCAGAAAAGATCTGTAATTGTTGAAACAGGGAGGAGAGAGGAAGGTCAGGGGTAAGGACCCCCACCTTAGGAGGCAGCTCAGGAGGCATAGGGGATACAGAACTGGACCTGGAGTCAGGAAGACCTGAGTTCAAATTCAGCCTCAGACACTTACTAGCTGTGTGACCCTGGGCAAGTCACTTAACCCTGTTTGTCTCAGTTTCCTTAACTGTAAAATGGCGATAAAAATAGCATCTACTTCCCATGGTTATTGTGAGGATCAAATAAAGTAGGTAATATTTGTAAAGTGCTTAGCACAGTGCCTGACACACAGCAGGCACTTAATAAATGTTTATTTCCTTCCTTTAGAAAGGCCAGGTTGACAGGTGGAAGAATGGTAGGTTGGACAAACATCAGACAATGTGAGAGCCCTGGGATGCTATATAGGGGGTGAGGAGGCATTGAGAAGGGTTTGGAGAAGGGGTGGGCCTATGATAAACTTTGCCTGTTTCTCAGCTTGGGCTAGACCAATTCTCAGGACTCCAATCCTCTTTTCACCACCCCTTCTCCCACTTCTACCATTTTTCAGTGGACATTAGATCACAGGTATCTAGCACTTTAAAATCTGCAAAGGCCATATGATTTCATTCTATTTTCTCGGTCCTTGATGTAGGCTTTTTCATTATCTTCATTTTATAGACAAGGAAATGGAGGCCCAGAGAGAGTTAGTTAAGTGACTCATCCAGGACCTATGCTTCAAACATAGCTAGTGTCTGAAGTAGGATTTAAACCCCAGGTCTTCCCGACTCAAAGTCCAGTGGTCTCTCCATTAGTCCATAACAAGATCTATTTGGTCACTTAATTCCTCCTGGCCCCTGGGGCTTCCATTTTCTCTCCTACTATGGTGGCTCCCAGCTGATCTCCCTGCTCTGGTCTCTTTGGGCTCTAATCCATCCTGTACAACGGACCCTACCACCAGATTAATTTTCCTTTCATCTAAAACTTGTCTAGAACTTGGAGAACCCTGGAGCCTCTAATAGAAAGTCAAAGCTCTGTCTCACTTTCCCTTTCTTTCTTTCTTTCTTTTTCTTTCTTTCTTTCTTTCTTTCTTTCTTTCTTTCTTTCTCTCTCTCTTTCTCTCTCTCTCTTCCTTTCTCTCTCTCTCTTCCTTTCTCTCTCTCTCTTCCTTTCTCTCTCTCTCTTCCTTTCTCTCTCTCTTTCTCTCTCTCCTCTCTCTCTCTCTCTCTCTCTCTCTCTCTCTCTCTCTCTCTCTCTCTCTCTCTCTTTCTCTCTCTTCCTCTCTCTCTCTCTTTCTTCCTTGGCAATGAGGATTAAGTGACTTGCCCAGGCTCACACAGCTATTTGAACTCTGGTCCTCCTGACTCTAGGACCAGTGCTCTATCCACTCTATCCACTATCCACTAGCTGTCCCCTCTGCCTCACTTCCAAGGTCCACAATCTCATTCCTACCACTGGGACTTTGCTCATCAATTAATCCATCAACAAACATTAATCAAGCACCTAGTATTTGCCAGGCACTGTTTTAGGTCCTAGAGTACAGGCACAAATAAAAGTCCCTGCCTTCAAGGAGCTTACATTCTATGGGGATAAGGGAGACAATACATACATATATAGCTATATACAAAACAGATACATTATTGTATATGTGAGCTACATACAAATAGATATGATTTTGGTGGTGGGGGCCCTGACACCTGTTGTTGTTTGTCCTTCATTCTCTCTCTCTCTTTTTTTTAGGCAATTGGGGTTAAGTGACTTGCTCAGGGTCACACACCTAGTATGTGTCAAGTGTTGGGTCTGAGGCCAGATTTGAACTCAGGTCCTCCTGACTTCAGGGCCAGTGCTCTATCCACTGTGCCACCTGGCTGCCCCCCTTCATTTTCAAAGAGGACCAATGTTGGGAGAGATCAGGATGGGTTTTACATACAAGGTGATACTTCAGATAAGTCTTGCAGGAAACTAGCAGATCTAAAAGAGAGGAGGGGGAGAGTGCAATCCAGATGTTCCAGTACAAACAGGAATTGCAGTGCCAGGTATGAGGTATAAGGCCAAACTGATGGGATCATTGAGTGTATGAAGAGAAGTAACTTAAAATGAATGTGGGAAAGTAAGTGGAGGCCTGGCTGTAAAGGGCTTTAAATGCCACAAAAGGCTTCATTTTTGATTCTAGAAATGATGCGGAGCCACTAAAATTTATTGAATGGAGGAGTGCCATGGCCAGGCCCCCACTTTAGGAACACTTGGGCAGCTGCATAGAGGATGGATTGTAGTAGGCTGAGACTTGAGGCAAGAAGAGTGACTACAAGACTATTGTAATAGTCCAGGAGAGAGGACCTGAATTAGGGTAGTGGTCATTTGGGTGGAGAGAAGTCCAGAGATGCTGTGGATTTTAAAACGACACAACTGAGCAACTGATTGGATGTGTGGTCTGAGGGACGGTGAGGAAGTGATAATAACATCAAGACCACAAACCCTCGCAACTGGAAAGAGAATGCCTCCCCTCTGGTGTTCCTTTCTCTGTCCTATTGTATCCTGTGCATCCCTTCAGGCCCAAGTCAAACTGAAATCCCTCGTCTTCCAGGAAGCATTTTGTGATCATTCCAGCCCTGGCTCTGAGCTCCCGTGACACTTACAGTCTCTCCCACACAGTGTGGCCTTTAGTTTAGACTTCAGAGTTGGAGGGGTCCTTAGAGGGGCACCCAATCTGCCCCCTACCCTCCTCGCCTTCTGGTAATCTCATCAGCTCCCATGAAGCTAATGATCGTCTCTCCACAGACGGCCAACAAACCTATATGGCCAGCCCTAATCTTCCTCCTCAAATCCAGGTCTACATCCTTAAGTCCCTACTGGACACCTTCACTAGATAGCCCATTAGCATCTCAAATTCAACATGTCCGAAACAGAAGTTATCATCCCCTCTCCTCCCTAAAGCTATCCACCTTCAAATGGCCGTTTCTGTTCTGTTTCACTTTTATTTTACAGTTGAGGAAACTGAGACACAGAAAGGTAAAAGGACTTGTCCAGGGTTACACGAGTAACAAAGTCAGGATTTGAAGCCAGGTCATTCACTGTTCTTTTCTCTACACCACTGCATCTCTCATAGCTTTCTGGTTTTCTTCATGTTTGCTTTGTTTTCTAGCTAGAGGACAGGCTCTCTGAGACCAATGACATGGCCTTCTGTTTCTCAGTTACCATGTCCTATTTTTGCTGTTGTTCAGTTGTATTCGACTCTTCATGACCTCATTTAGGGTTTTCTTGGGAAAGATACTGGAGTGGTTTGGCATTAGACAGATGAGGAAACTGAGTCAAACAGGGTTAAGTGACTTGCCTAGGGTCCCACAGCTAATAAGTGTATGAAGCCAGGTCTTCTTGCAGTTGCTGGCTCTGGAGTCAGGTAGGCCTGAATTCAAATCTGGACTCAGACGCTAACTAGCTGTGTGACCCTGGGAAAGTCACTTAACCCTAACTGCCTCTCCAACCTCCCCCCAAAAGGAAAAAATATCATATATTAGCACAGTTTCTTAAAGTGATATAAATACTGCTTCTCAAACTTTCATGATTTTTTTCCCCGCAGAAAGCTCCCACAAGTTTTTGAAAACAGAAGGCAGATAGTTATCCAAGGAGTCACAGCTCTTCAGAGATGACTCTATGGAAAAAGACCAGGCTCTAATTCTGACTCTCTGTGATTTGGGGCAAGTCACTTAACCTCTCTCCTATCATCAGTTTCTTTAGCTATGAAATGGGCATAAAAATCACTCCCTCCTTCCATTATAGGGATCTGATGAGAACCCAATGAGACAGGTGTAAGTTCCTTTCAAGTGTATAGAATCAGAGGTCTCAAACAACTGCACATCCTGCCCACAACACTGGAATAGGCCCAAACTGGATTAAAACGCAATTGCAAAATATTTAACAAAACAAATAAAAATGCAATAGAACATAGAGAGTATCACATTTTAAAATTAAGTCAACATTTGGCCCCCAGGGATTCTTATGTGGGCAACTCTTCAAGACTATAAATTACACTGATCTGCACAGATTGAGGGAGTTTCCACATGGGGAGATCCCTTTATGGATGACATTACAGGTCCAAACCAAAAAAAAAAATTGTTATTATTCACTTCTGCCAGGAGCTCATTTCTTCCTCTTGAAGCCACAGAATCTCCTGCTTGAATATTCCTGGCCCTGGAATGGGAAGCAGGGACCCTGGAGCAGCTCTCTGCATCCTGCTGTTCTGTTAGGCAGCAAAAGAAGGTGAGAATGTCAGAGCCCTTCTTGGCACTGGCATGGCAGACAGAAACATCATGGTGCAGTGTTGACCTCATAGAAGACACAGGAGTACATGCCCAGGCTGAGCGAGTCCCCGAGTCAAGGGGCCAGGGATCAAGGTCAGTCCTCCCTCCCACATTCCAATGACTCACTCCATCTTCCATTCAGGCCTCCAGACTCAATCATGAAGCTCAAATCACCAAATAAGCCCAAGCGGAGCTGGGATCTGTAACCAGGGTGGGACAGAAGGACTTTTGCTTAAAGAGGATATTGAGATAAAGTTTACTGTACTACTCTGCCAAGGGCCTTGTGCACCAGCACCTTTCCTCCCTTGCCCAGCTCTGTCCCTGGCAGAGGTGGCTTGCTTCTTCTCCTGCCCACTCCACCTCTGGCCTTGTTCACCAGCACCCTTGTATTTGCTATTCAGGTCTATCCCTGGCAGCAATAGCATGGTCACACTTTCATCAGAGTAGAAAGCTCCAAGCATCCCAGGATGCACTTCTTCCCTCCCTCCACTCCCCACTAAGGTCACACACTCCTTGTCCCAAACCCTTACTTAACCCTGCTGAAAATTTAACTCTGAGACTGAGCTCTTTCTGGGGTCCTAGACATGATGAGAAGAGGAAAACGCTCTGTGTGTGACTGGTCCTGTGAGGTATTCCCAGCATACCTTGGGGGAAATTATAAAACAGGCCAAGTGTGTCTTCTGGAGTCCCTACTCCCTTTTCAGCATCTTCCCCACCCCAGGTTTTCACATTTTCCTCTGTTCTCCCTCCCACCTCCCAGCAGTTCACTCTGGCTTGCCTTCTCCAAGAAACAACCTATGTCTGGACCTTTTCCTTCTCCTCCCCCATCAAGCTAAAAACACTAGCTTACCCCATGTCCCATCCCTTTAGGGCCCTGCTCTACTGATTAATCCTGAGCAGTCACTTAGCTTCTCTGGGCCTCAGTTTCCTCCCTCATCAAATAAGAGGATTGGGAGATGATTGCTAAACTACCTCTGATCTCTAAACATTTTGTTATTTTCTAATTCAGGCTACTGTTAATAGTGGCTAATAATTAAAAACAACTTCTGGCAGGACCACTTATAACAATGAGATTGGCACTACAGGTATTATTCCCATCTATTAGCTAACACATTCTCTTTCTCAGGTAATTGAGCCATACTTTAAATACACCAAGAGGTAGGTAGAGTGCTTGGGTATGGAGACAGGAAGACCTGTGTTCACATCCTACCTCTAACACCGACTGGCTGGGTGATGGGCAAGCCCCTTAATCTCTAAATGCCTCTCAGCATTCCCTAGGATTTATCTACTAAGTCATAAACCCTCAAAGACTGGTTTATTTTGTCATTGGTGGTGCAGGAGGAGTTTGCAAGCCAGTCACTTTGGTTGGAAGACAGAGTACATGACTGTTGTGTAAAATAAATCTGGAAAGGTAGACTGGGGAGTCAGATTATAGAGGGTTTTAAAAGCCAGACTGAATTTGCATTTTATCCTTGAGGCAATGGAAAGCTGGGGGAAGACTGCTGAGCAGGGCAGTGATGTTGTCAAAACACATCTGTGCTTTAGGAAGATGATTTTAGCAGTTGTGTGGAGAATGGACTTGAGAGGGCAAAGACTGGTGGAAGCACAGAAAACAACTAGGCTATGAAGTAGTCCAGGTGAGAGGGGATGAGGGCTTGAACCAGAGGGATGGCCCCATGGGTGGAGAGGGGATAGGGTGTGAAAAACGTAGTTGAGATTGAATTGAGTTGGCCATTGATTGGATGTGGTTGAGTGAGTGACTGTGAAAAGCTAAGGCTGACTCTGAGGTTGGAAATCTGGGTGACAAGAAGAATCAGGGGCATTTGAAGGCGGGGGGGGGGGGAGGGGAGATAACAAGCTCTGCTTTGGATGTGATGAATTTGAGATGCCAATGGGCCATCTAGTGGAGATGCCCAGCAGAGAGTTGGCAATGTAGAAGTGGAGCTGAGGAGAAAGATTGGTGGTCATCTGTGTAGAGATAATGGAATTCATAGGAGCTGATGAGATGACCAACAGTGGGGGAGGGGAGAGAGAGTGAGAGAGCAGAGGGTCCAGGAAACACCCTAGGGGGATACCCATGGTTAAGAGGCAGGACAGGGATGACCCAGCAAAAGAGATCGAGAAGGAGCAATCAGAGACGTAGAATTGGAGAAGGAGTGTCATAGGAACTAAGGGAGGAGGTCATGTCCTGGAGAAGAGGGTAGTCAATATCATCAAAAGCTCAAGGGAGATCAAGAAGGATGAGGTTAGGGGGTGAGTGGGAAAAGTCATCAGATTTAAAAATTAAAATAGTGTCAACAGCTTCTTCAGAGTTATGGGTTGGAAGGCAGATTGTAAAGGGTTTAGAAAGAAGTAGCAGGTGAGGAAACAAGGTAGGGGTGTAGAGAAACAGTTTTTCTCTAGGAGTTTGGCTATAAAAGGGAACAGGGATATAAGAAGACAGCTGGAATTTCTGAGCATCAGTTTTCTCATCTGCAAAATGAGAGGTTTAAGACAAGATGATCTCTAGGCTCCCTTCCAACCCTAAAATCCTACGGTTTTGAATCAAGTCTAATGGTCTTTAAACCACTCCATTCAGCCTCTCTAAGACCATATTCATTTAGATGTATAAGCTCTGATGCGGTTGTTTTTAAAAAAATTATTCTTACTATATAGCTTGTCTTATATTTTAAAGCAACGTCTCTCAACCTTGAAAAGAAGGCCAGCCCCAGCCAGGAAAGGAGAAACAACACAGGTGTCAACGTCTATGAGGCAGTTCATTCCTTTCTCAAAAAATTAGTTTTAGGGGGCAGCTAGGTGGCGCAGTGGATAAAGGATCTGCCCTAGATTTAGGAGGACCTGAGTTCAAATGTGATCTCAGATACATAACACTTGCTAGCTGTGTGACCCTGCGCAAGTCACTTAACCCCATTGCCTAACCCCCCCCCAACAAAAAACAAGAAAAAATTAACTTTAGGGAATCAATCTGTTGATAGGATTTTATAGCTGGAAGTACCATCTACTCCAACCCCTTCATGTTACAGATAAGAAAATTGTAATTCACTTGAGAAGTGAAATGACTTGGCCAAAGTCACATAAATTGTAGGCCTGAGCCTACATCACAGGGTTATAGATATAGAGCTAGAAGTGAATTTAACAATGATATAGTCCAACTCTCTCAGTATACAGATAAGGAGACTGAGGACAACAGAGACAACGTGACTTTCTTGCTTGTAAAATCCTTCAGCACAAGGCTTGCTTTGTTTTTTTGTTTTGTGTCTCTCACACCTAGCCCAGTGCCTGGCACATTAAATTGGGTAGAATCATTAATTGCCCAAGGATCCTACAAGTAATAAAGCAGGAGAGCCAAGATTTGAATGGATGTTCTTTCATCCCTGAATCAGTATTCTTTCTACTACACTCACTTTATCTCGGTAATCCACCCCTCCTCCTCACTCTCATCACAGCTTTAGGGAATATCTTGGGGGTGGCTGGAAATCAGGCTTCATTGGGGATACTCAGGGATGGAGCCACTGTCAAGAGAAACGAGGTGAGAGGGAAGTGACAAACGAGCATCTTACCCAAATTGGGATCATATTCACTGATAAACCGCTTGGTCAGGAACTTCACGGTCAAAGCTGCAAGAGGCAAAAACCAAACAAACAAATGAAATGCTTTTCCAATCTTCTCCTGCCATCTTAGGCTGTTTTCACTGGAAGCTGGCACATAAATGTTTTAGAGAAACAACCAACTATTTCGATCCTTCTGACACCCCCTTCACATACAGTACCCCCACCCCCGACGCCTCTCCACTGATGGAGAGTCCAGCTCTCCATCGAGAAACAGAGATAAAAAAGAGATAGAAAATCAATAAAGAGAGTTTGGCACCATTTAAGGTCTTCAATCCACTCCAAAGGAATCAGCAACAAGGAGATCACGTGTCCCTCTAGTAATACTCAGGGATTTAAAAAAGCCAGGGATCAAAACACCAAGGGCAAATGATGGATACAGTGAGAGTCATAGAAAATCTGGAGAAGCCAAGAAGCTGTAAGTCTCCTAGTCCTTTGCTTGGAGAAACATAACGAGGGAAGAGCTTTTTGTCTGTAGAGAAATCACACCAGGGTGCTCAAGTGGGAATTTGACTCCAATTTGCAAAGGGACTGAAAAGAAAAGATAAAAGCTGGAGATAGAGACAGTCCCTCAGGAGGGCTATAAAACCTCTATTTTCCTGAGATAAATCCCAGCCTGTGCTCAAGATAGACTGATTTTAAAATTCTAGTCCTTGTTCCTTCCCAGGTCCAAGTTTACTGTGATAAAAAACACCAGACTATAGAAAGTCCCAGTAGGAATATTTTCATTAAATATAAAAATTTTGGAACAAATTTGGAACATAAAATTTTGGAATGAATTTTTCAACATACAAAGAGCATTTATCAGTTAGCAAAGTCAACAGAGGTTTGTTCTGGGTACTGAAATTAGTCATGCAAAGTCAGCTGTTAGGCTGGTCTCTAAAAAGAAGCAGTATATTTTCTTAACTAAAAGTGCTTTTCTAAGTGCTTCTTCAAACTCTTTCCCAAGATTCGAAGGCTCCATGATTTTTGCAAACTACTGTCTAGGGAATGCACGTTTGAAAATTTAAATTCTTTAATCTGTATAACTGTTGGCAAAATAAATGATGGCATAGAATTCTTTGCTTAGTTAAGGTCTTTATTTTCAATGCTAAGAAGACAATCTCTTCCTATCGAAAAAAGAAAAAACCAAAACCAAAACAAACAGACAAAAAAAGCCATATGTTTTGCCTTGACACAATAGACAGTTCTCCAAAATACAGAAAGGACATTCTCTCAAATAGGCAAAGCTGCCAGCGAGGGTGAGAATAACCCTTTTCTGCAGGAAAGAGATGGGGACTTGACCCATGATTTCCCTGTTGTAGGAAACTTTCAGATAATGAAACTCCCTTTTATCCATCCAGGGTAGCACTTTCTCTGCAGTTTAGTTTTAGAGAGTTGCCTAGAGCCCTGGGAAGTTAAATGACTTGTCCAGAGTCACACAGTCAGTAGGTAGCAGAGGAAAGATTTGATCCAGGTGGCATAGCAGATAGAGTGCCTTGCCTGAAGTCAGAAAGCCCTGAATTCAAGTGTGGACTCAGACACTTACTAGCTGCTTTGCAATCCTGGGCAAGTCACTTAACCTCTGCCTCAGTTTCCTCTTCTATAAAATGGGGATAAAATAGCACCTACCTCCTAGGTTTGTTGTGAGGATAAAATGAGATAATAATTGTAAAGCACTTGGCGCAGTATCTGGAACGTAGTAAGTGCTATCTAAACTTTAGCTATCATCACCATCATCATCATCATCATCATTTTTAGCACTGAGGCCAGCTCTCCATACACTATACCTCACTACTTCTCTATCCACTTTTCATGCTTCAGGAGAACCAGGTGCCAATTCTGTTCTATACCAGGGCACCAGTTTCAAAGTCGCAGTCTGCTCAACCATCACAGGTCTAAAGGAGGAAAGGAATCCAATCGGGCTTAAGTAGAATCCTTCACTAATCATTGGGAACTTAAAAAGTGGTAAGTGAGCGTACAGGGATCTCAAAGAAAGACCCCAGCTGATTGGGCCCAGCCAAGATGTAAGGGACAAGGAGACCGATGAATGAAGCCCTAAGCCCAAGTCTTCATTTCAACTGTCACAGTTGCTTTAGCTCTGTTTTCAAATTTCAGTTCAAGCTACATTTATTAAATGTCAGCTCCTGGAGGGCAAACACTGTGTTTTTGCTTTTCTTTGTGTTCCCAGAAATTAGTACATAGTTCCTAGCACACACTCATCACTCAGTAACTGCTTGTTGATTGATTGACAGCTTGGGAAGATACAAAGTTTAAATAAGATAGGATGCTTGCCCTCCAGAGATTTACAGTCCTGTTGGCAGATAAGATAAACCCACAAAACTAAGATACTCAGTAAATAGCACATGATAAACGCATTAAAGAAGGCAAACAACGTGCTAGGTAGGAAAATCCTAGGGAAGAAGAAGAAACTGTTTCTGCCAAGAGTGAGGGGTTTGGATTTCTCTAAAACCAGGCATTCTACTTCCATGATTTCCTCTCCTCTCTCAACACCTCTTCCAATCCCCTTCAACAATCAATAACAAACATCATTAAGTTATCAAGTGTCAGGCACTGTGCTAGGTGATAGCGATGCAAAGGCAAAATTGAAAGGTGGTCAGATCTGCCATAGAAGTCAGGCTGTATGTCCCAAAGGGATGGGGATGAGGAGAGCTACTGGACCCATGATCTCGTCCTTGTAGGGAACTTCCAGATTAGGCCAGTCCTGGGCAGCAATTTATCTACAATTCAGAGAGTTGCCTAGAGCACTGATCAGCTAAATAACTTGTCCAGGGTAACACAACCAGTATGTATCCAAGATGGGACTTGAACCCAGTTCTTTCTGGCTTTGAGGCCAGCTCTCTATACACGGGCTGACTCCAAGATGCCTTCCCAAATGACTCTGATTTTTCCATTATCCAACACCCTCCACCAAAAGCCTATTTGTCTCCCCAGGAGACTATCCCAGCCTGTGACTGAATCTGTGTATCTTGGAGGTTTGGCCTTGGCAGGCTCTGCATAGGTGTCCCCACCAGGCATCATCCCCCAGACCCTATGGGGAGGAAAGAGTAGAAGGAAACAGAAAAGCCATCATCTCTGCGCTGGGATAGAGAAAGTTGTGAAAGGACTACAGTGACCTGTCAATCAAGCACTATGCAAACGAACAGACACTTCTATCTATACCTGCTTGCGGGAGCCCCTGGGAGGTAGGGGTTCAACAATCCTGCTCTCTTCCCCCACCCCACTCACCAGACTTCCCGGCTCCTCTGCAACCCAGGATGGCCACGTTAACCTCGGAGATCGAACTGTGCACCAGGCGCTCAGGACCAAGGTTCCCAGCCCGGGGTTTGCCAAACACGGACGACATGACAAGTCCAGCCTGCAGAGGACCCCTAGGGGAGGAATGTCGCCTCTAAGATAATAACAGAGGCTCACTAGGAGTGGATGACCGGCGGGCGGCGGGCTCACCTGGAAGAGGTGGGGAGGGAGGAAAAGAGGCCAAAGAGGGGATTCCCTTAACACCGAGTCCCTCCGTGCAACAAACCTTAGGCTGCCCACACTCCTTGGAGCAGGCGGGTAAAGGCAATCCCCCTAGGCGTTCGTGCCCCTTCTGCAGCTCCAGCTCAAGTCCTCAGATTATTTAGCCAGGTAGCTGTCGGGGATAAGAAACAGACTCGGGAGCCCGGGGCGCTGGGCTTCCAGTCTGGGTGTTCGCCTGGCCCGAGAGGGAGAGCTGGAGCACAGGGGGACCGTGCCAGGACCTCGGATGCTGAGGTTCACTCTCGCATTCTGGAAGAAGACCTCCACATCTCCCTCACCGCCACCCCACACCTTGGCTGCACCGTGACACTGGACGTGGCCACCCGGGCTCTGGGGCTCTAGGCTCTGATTCCAGCTCCAGCTCCGGCTTAATGCAGCTTGCCTCGTCCCTCTCTAGTGTTGCTGGGGCCCTCGGGGGAAAGAGGAGGAGGACCCGGCAGGCGGAGCCATCCTCTGAGCTGTGGCCAAACTCCTTGTAAGGACTACAGACTCCCCCCACCGAGGGGGCGCATCTCCCGGAGAAAGCTATGGGTGTGTTGGGGTGAGAAGAGGTCACGATGGGTTGCCCTGGCTTGGTAAACCTTAAAGAGAATTATTGTTCCCATTTTACAGGTGAGGAAACTTGAGTCCCAGAGACGGACATGACTTGTTCAAAGTCACCAGGATTAGAATTTCTCCTGACTCCCCACCCAGGGTTCATTCCATCACACTAGCCTGATAGCTGTTACTCCAAGTTGGAGTGGTTGGAGTGAGAGGTGGGGTAGGAGTAGGAAGGTGTGAGAGGGAGAGTAGAGAAGAAGATAAAAATCAGGGCTCCATCTTGCAGACACCTCTTCACTTCAAATGGAAACTCAAATAACTAATGGATGCTTCTCATGTCAGAGTTGGAAGAGATCTTAGAGAATCGTCCGGGTCTAAGTCTCCAATCTTACTTGTGAGGAAACCAATCTTGTGAACACAGGCAAAGAAACCCGAGGGGGTAGGGGGGGGTGGGACCTGTGAATGACTTTCCTATAAAGAACTCTTCTTCATCCAAAAGAGAAAACCATTTTCCTGGACAGAGCTACATGAATATTTATAGAATCTAACCATGTCTCTGGGAGATCATTACAAACTATCCCTGTTATTAAGACTTTAAGGTGTTGGGAGGAATGTGTTTATATTTCATAGTCTGGCGGGGTTTGCTTAAAAAGCTAATAGCCAGGGATTTTCTCTTTGAGTTGAAGGAGGAGGGGAAGTGAAAACCAGCTCCCATTTGGCCTTTCATTTGCCTCCTGAGCAGATAGATGGTCTCAGGCCTGGATCTTACAGACTTAGAAGGCCCTGCCAATGGAGAAGGCCTCACAGAGAGAATGCCAGTCTAGAGGTAATGTGGTGCAGTGATTTGGAATACTGGCCATCTGGCCTTGAGTTCTGCTTCTGTTATTCACTACCTGCCTGGTTCAATTACTTATATTAAGCAGGTAGATGGACTAGTGGATAGCATGCTGGACCTTACCTCAGGAAGACTTCAGATTAAATCCTGCTTCATACACTTATTAGCTGAGTGACCCTGGGCAAGTATTTAAACTCTCAGTCTGTTTCTTCGTTTGTAAAATGAAGCTAATAATAGTGCGTACCTCCCAGGATTGTTGGGAGCCTCAAATAAGATGACATATGTAAAGTACTTAAAGGGTCTATAAACGACAGCTATCTTTATTACCTGGGTATTCTTTGTGTCAGTTGCTGAGAGTTGGACTAGGAGACCTCTAAAAGTTCATTCCAGTTCTAAAAGCTAGCTGCATGTGAAGGAAGCTGTCCTGGCTATTGCAAGTTGGGAAAATAACCCTGGGCCACGAAGGGGGTGTGTGTGTGTGTGTGTGTGTGTGTGTGTGTGTGTGTGTGTGTGTGTGTGTGTGTGTGTGTATGTGAAAGAGAGAGAGAGAGAGAGAGAGAGAGAGAGAGAGAGAGAGAGAGAGAGAGAGAGAGAGAGAGAGAGAGAGAGAGAGAGAGAGAGATTTGAATGCTGAGAACTAGAACCAGGAAGCTAAAGCTGCCAGTGATTTTATCCATGGAGTTCTCTGAGTCATTGAGAATAGCTGCTAAACTTGTATCTCCCAATCAAAACCCTCCGATTCAAAAACAGGGAGTATGGGCTAGCCACCAAACACACCTGATTCTTTGCCCAAGGCCCATAGTCTGGGGAGTGGAGAGTCTGGGGCAAACCACACTGGGCTTCCTTGCCCCTACCCAATTTTTGTTAAAGAAGAGGAAGAAGAGATTTTCTTAGGAAGACATAAGATCAAAGGAGGAAGAAGAAGAGAAGGAAAAAAAAGGAAGAGAAGGAAGAGCAACAGAAGAAGGAAGAAAAGGAGGAAAAAAAGGAAGAGGAAGAAGAGGAGAAAAAAAGGAAGAGGAGGAGGAGAAAAAAAGGAAGAGGAAGAAAAAGAGGAAGAAGAAGAGGAGGAAGAAGAGGAGGAGGAAGAAGATGAAAAAAGGAAGAGGAGGAGGATGAAGAAGGGGAAGAGGAAGAGGAGCAGGAGAAAGAGGAGCAGGAGGAGGCTACTGTCAGATGATGCTCAAAGAGACTGGGGGACCCAGTTACAATTAGCTGGACCCTTCCTCATCTTCCTTTCCACCACATTTACCTGCCCACACAGCTCCCTTCCTCACCTCAAACCACACCCCTCCCCAGTACTACCCTGCCTCTAGAGGGAAAAGATTCATTATTAATGCCTCATTTGACCTAGTAGGGGGGAGATAGCCAGATAAATAAGCCAAAGTCGCTGCCACAAACTTAGTGTGATAGCTTTGTGATCTTAGGTGAGGCCTTTAACCTGGGACAGCCCAGTGTTGTGAGGATAAAATGAGATAATATACAGCAAAGTGTTTTGTAAATGTTAAAAGTGCTATACAAATATTAAATAGTAGTAGTAAGGATGAAAAAGTATAAACACAAGTAAGAATAATAAAAACTAGAATACTGAAAGTGAGGCAGCTGGTGGGGCAGGGGATAGATAGATGTGGCTTGTGGGGTTTGGCGAGGGAACTGGGGTTGAGGAAAGAAGAGAGGAAGTGTCAGCTGCTATTGGGGTTATACGATATCATAGAGTTATGAAGGGACCTTAGAAATCATCCACAACTCCTCCTTCTCCTTTCCTGGCCAGATCACGCCGTGTAACCATAGGTGTTCCTCAGGGTTCTGTCCTGGGCCCTCTTCAGCTGACATGGATTTAATTACCATCTCTATGCTGATGATTCTCAGATCTACCTGTCCTTCCCCAACCTCTCTGCTGACCTCCAGTCTTGCATCTCCAACCAACTTTCAGACATCTTGAAATGGATGTCCAGTAGATATCTTAAATGCAACGTGTCCAAAACAGAGCTCATTATCTTTCCCCCTAAATCATTCCCCCTCTGACCTTCCCTGTTACTATAGAGAGCAACACCATCCTCCCAGTCCCCCAGGCTTATGACCTAGGCGCCATCCTGGATTCCTCACTATTTCTCACCCCCAGTATTCAATCTGTTGCTGATCCCTGTTGGTTTTGCCTTTGCAATATCTCTCCAATACATCCCCTCCTCTTCCTTGGCACTGCCACCAGCCTGGTACAAGCCTTCATCACCTTAAGTGGATTATTGCAATAGCCTGCTGATGGGTCTGCCTGTCTCAAGTCTCTCCCCACTCCAAGCCATCCTCCATTCAGCTTCTATGGTTTTTTCCCCTAAAGCGCCTGTCTGACCATGTTCCCCTCCTTCTCAATAAACTCCAGTGGCTTTCTGTTGCCTCCAGGGTCAAAGACAAAATGCTCTGTTTGACATTCAAAGCCCTTCATAACCTAGCCCCCTCCTACCTTTCCAGTCTTCTCACACCTTGTCCCTCAATTCTTACTCTTTGGTCCAGTGATGCTGGCTGTTCCGTGAACCACACACTCCATTTCTCCACTTCTGGCATTTTCTCTGGCTGTCTCCCATGCCTAGAAGGCCCTCTCTCTCACCTCTGCCTGCTGACCTCCCTGGCTTCCTTTAAATCTAATCTAAAATCCCGCCTTCCCCAACTCCTCTTAATTCTAGTGGCTTTTCTCAATGGATTATTTCATACTTATCCTGTATGTAGCTTGTATTTATTTGTTTGTTTATTGTCTCTTCCTTAGATTGTAAATTCCTTGAGGACAAGGACTGTCTCTTGCCTCTTCTTGTATCCACTAGAATGGGTGGGGAACCTTTGGCCTGGAGGCCACATATGGCCTTCTAGGTCCTCAAGTGTGGCCTTTTGAATCCAAACTTCACAGAACAAATTCCCTTAATAAAAGGATTTGTTCTGTAAAACTTGGATTCAGTCAAAAGGCTGCACCCAAGGACCTAGAGGGCCACATGTGGCCTCAAGGCTGCAGGTTTCCCCACCCCTGCCCTAGAACTTAGCACTGTGCCTGGCACATAGTAGGTGCTTAATAAAGGTTGATTGATTGATTGATAAAATCTCCTCATTTTACAAATGACAACACTGAGGCCCAGAGAAGGGAAGATACTTATCAAACATTACACAGATAGTAAGTAGCTGTACCCCAATTCTAATCCAGGCTTCTGACTACAAATCCAGTGCTCTCCTTTACTCCACATATTGCCCGTGTCCTCACCAGCAAAGGTCAGTGCACCAGGGACTCAAGGTCATCTGAAAAGAACACGTGGGTAGAGTCTCTGAATCTGGAACACGAACTGCAGGAATTGGAACGTTCAGTCTGAAACACACACCGGGGAAGAATGTGTGGGAACCAGCCTGGGCGAAAACCAGCTGCCTCCTGGCTCTGGGACTGGTCCTGCAACTTGATGCTATTCTTGCAACCCCAGGAGTTGATCTGACACATGGAAGCAGAGACCTTGTCTCCCTTATCAGCCTGGGGCTGACGACTGTGAGCTCTTCTTTTTTTCTCCCCCAGTGCCTGAGGAAGGGAGAAGGAGAGGGGGAAGGGGGATGTAGAGGCTGGAAAGTTAGCCACTCCCCGAGGGACTCCTGGTATCGATAACACGGAGAAAATTCAAACCAGCTGCTTGAGGCCTCTGTGGGCCCGCAGAGGCTCTCCTCCCTCCCCCACTTAAATCTTTGGAAAAATGCCAGGTGAGAGGAAAGGAGGGGCTCCCAAAGGGTGGTAGGGAAGGAGGGGTTCCCCAAGAGGGGTGGGTGATAAGCTGCAGGGAAGGGGAGGAAGCCCATTCTGGACTCAAGCTCCCACATCAGGCTCTTGGGGTTTCCCAACACGATCCATATGTGGCCCACTACTACAGAAAGGCCCTTATAACATAGCTGCTTATTTCAGTTACAAGAAAGAAAGAGGTTGGCTGCTTAGGGACCCCATGGGGTGGCGGGGCCTTCACAGGATCACCGTAAGGTGGAGGTCTGACCCTCATGAAAGTATGGAAATTAGACATTTATTAATTCTCCCAGAGGTGCTCAGGCATTGTGCCTTAATTTACACCCCCTATGTTCTTCAGGGACTGATTTATAAACCAGAATGACGATTTAATAATTTTTAAATGGAGATGGATTTAATAGGGTAAACGAACCTGGTTCTATGCCATTGTTACTCCCTCCCTCCTAAAGGAGAGGTCTGCACAGGAGACCACATTTAGGCTCTCAGGCATAGAGCTGGAAAGGACTTTGGAGGGCATCCAATCCAACTCCCTTATCTACAGGAACATGAGGCTAGTAGAGGTTAAGTGACTTGCCTAAGGTGATACAGCTAGTGAGCATCAGAGATGAGATTTGAATTCAGGTGTTCTGACTCCAGAACCAGTCAGTGGTCCCCAGAGCATTAAGTTAGAGTCAAAGGAGCTGGATATTTTGACAGGATCTTTGTTAAGCTGTGATAGCCTGACGACTTGCCCTTCTCCACTCTAGGCATATTTCTAGATAATAATAATAATAATTGCTGACATTTCTATAGCATACTTTACATGATATACATGTCCTTTGAGCCTCACAACAACCTTGTGAGGCTCATGCTATAGGAATTATTAGCTCCATTTTACAGGTAAGAAAGTGAGAGAGGTAGAACGACTATGCCAACAGCCACACAGTTAAGGGATGTTGAGAGTAGGATTTGAACTCTTGTCTCTTTTGACTTTAGGTTCAACCTCTGACTACACTTCACTGCCTCTATCAATGTGGCCCATTAAAATCAGAGCAGTTCCTTCCTGAGTCATGCTGGGAACGTAGGATTCTAGGGCTCTTTTTTTTTTCTAGACTCCATTTCTCCACTGGGTTATGTTTAAGTTAATGTGATCCAACCGAACAGCTCTCTGTTGTTTTTAAGTATTTACACATAAATATATATAAATATAGCATGCACATATTCATATCCATGTATCTTGAAACAAAGAGGTTTCCTTAATGGGATTTCAGCATGGACCTTAATAAGGTTTTTGCATTAAACACTCATCATTCACATCATGTAGATGGCCACCTACTCCTCCTATGGACATAAGATGGTTCCATCCAAGTGTATCTCTTTATTCATCGTGAACAGCTGGGAGCACAGAGGGCTACTGGGTCGCTCTTCATGAGGAAAATGTCTTGGGAAACAGGAGGGAAGAAAATATACATTTATTAAATGTTTACTATTATGTAATAGCACAGGCCAGGAGGCACTTTACTAAGCACTTTACAAATACTATTTCAGATGATCTTTTCAAAAACCCCGGGAGGTAGGTGCTATTATTATCCTCATTTTAGAATTGAGGAAACTGAGGCAAACAGGTTAAGTGACTTGCCCAAAGTCACACAGTAAGTATATGAGGCACAATTTGAACTCAGGTCTTCCTGAATCCAAACTCCATCCACTGCAATCTGCCTGTATGCATAGAATATTCCTGTCAGATGGATCTGCTAGTAGGGGTGGGAAACCTGTGGCCTGCAGGCCATATGTGGCCTTCTAGGTCCTCAGGTGTGGCCTTTTGCGTGAGTCCAAGTTTTACAGAACAAATCCTTTTATTAAAGGGATTTGTTCCGCGAAGTTTGGATTCAATCAAAGGGCTGCTCTTGAGGCCACATGTGGCCTCAAAGCCACAGATTCTTTACCCCTGTTAGAGAGCAGGGACTGGTTTTTGCCCTTTTTGGGGGGGGGGTATCCTCAGGGCTTAACATAGGGCCTGGCATACAATAGGTGCTTAATAAATGCTTATTGACTGAGGGTATGAAGAGGGGTCTGACTTTGGCTCTTCCCCAACCTATGGCTCCCGGATCTTTGTGTCGTCCCCCCCCCCCAAAACATTCAGTGCCCAGTGCCTATAGCAGAATTCAACCCTGCCTTAAATCCAGAAAAATGCTCAGGGACATGCTCTTCCCTGGAGTTATGAGCTAGGGGCTCAGAATAATGGTTAGAGGCTGAGAATCTTGACTCAGAGTTTGAGGCTGAATGGAAAAAATACGTTGGAGCTTCCAGTGTGAGACAGTCTCTGGCCCTGAAGTGGGGCCCAAACAGCTTAAGGAAGCAGCGTCCAAACGTGCAACAGTTATGAAGATATAGGGATGCTGGAGGAAGGGCTAATGGCTGACAAATCTGGCCTCCAGCCACTCTTCGGATCCTCCTCCTCTCTCTGTCCCTAGGGCCTCTCCTTTATCCTGTCTATTCCTGGCTCTCTTCCTCTGGGAATCTGTCTTCCCAGGCTCGTGCATCTGACTTATGCCCTCTTCTTCACCCCCACCCCCAGCCCCAGCTGCCCTTCCTTGCTGCTATGTTTGCAGTGGGGGCGGGCAAACTAAAAAATCAGTGACTGCCCCCATTCCCACGTTGGAGCCGCCAGTACAGTAAAGAGATGTGGCTGACTTGGGGTTCCCAGGCCTGCTCCTCTTCTGAAACTCTCCCCATCTGCCTTGGTCGCTGGGCCGGATGGTGAAAAGCAATGGATGCAGCTGGGTCCTGCCCCTCCTGCATTGGTGATAACTGATGTCATGGGTTTAACCCTGGAGTTGGAGTCAGAAAGACCTGAGTTCAAACTCTGCCTCAGAAGCTGTGGGACCCTGGATGAATTCTAGGATCACGGATTTAGAGCCGGAAGGGAGCTTAGAGGTAATCTGGTCCAACCTCCCCATTTTACAGATGAGGAAACTGAGGTCCAGGGAGAAGTGACCTGCCCAGGGTCATTTCTCAGAGACTCAGACTTGTCATCTGTGCAATGAGCACAATGAAGGCATCTGCCAAACAGAGATGTTTTGAGGCTCAAACGAGACAATGAACATGAAACACTTTGCAAGGGCTGAATTAATGTGCGTGATGATAGTAATGATTTGCCGCTTTGGCATCACGTGTTTTTGAAGCTCTTCACATCTAGCAGCTCATTTAATCCTCACAACAGTCTCAGGAGTTGGCTTTGGTTTTTTGGTCCTTTTTCATGTACAGCCTAAAGTCCAGAGAGGTGGTGACTTGTCCAAGATCGGAAGAATGGTAGCGGAATCAGCACTCAAACCTGTCTTCATTAAAAAATAATAGTAACTTATGTTTTATGGATGCTTTTTTGTTTTACATCACATTCAGCTTCCAAAATACTCCTCCCTGGTCTTTCCCTCAGCTTTCCTTGTAACAAAAGGGGGAAAAAATGTAAGCAAAATCAACTGAGGCATAGACCCAAGTCTGACAGTCTGTGTAACATTCCTTGCCCTCAGCCTGCCACCTTTCCAACAGAATCCAAGCCTCTTGATTCTTAGCCCAAAGGTCTTTCCATTACATAGGATCATGAGATTATAGGACAATAGATTTAGAGCTAAAAGTCATTTAGTTCAGAGCTGTCAAACATTGGACAGGTCACCCAAAGCCCTCCTGAGTGGGCTGTGCCAGATTTAATGTAAATGGGAAATATTTAACAAGATAAAGATACAATGTGGGGTTTTTTGAGTCAATATGGGGCCTGCAGAGGTTTCCCTGCTCAATCTCTGCCTCCCGGGTTTGTGGGGTCACATGAGCAGGATCTATCTTTAGTCAAGAAGTTATTTATATTCCCACAGGGAAGTTACTTCATTGCCTGGAAATCCCTGGGAGAAGGGTGAGAAGTGACCAAATCAGATTGGGGGGAAAAGCTATCCTCGGCCCTAATTCCTGGGTTGACTTCACCCCACCCTGTTGTCTGCAGCCCCCACCATGCAGTCAGTTCTTCCAGGCAGTGTCCAAGTCTGGGTAGGGGGACGGCTCTTTGCAGCTGACAAGGCCTTGTTGGTGGAAAACAGCGGCTTCTTCCGTGGCCTGTTCCGGTCAGGGATGCAAGAGGCCACCCAAGGTGAGATCCACCTTGGGGTGCTGAGTGCTGGTGGCTTCCAGACTACATTGCAGGTGTTGGGGGGTCAGCGGCCAGCCCTGGGGGGTGAGGAGGAGCTGCTTCAAGCTGTGGAATGTGCTGCCTTCCTGCAGGCCCCCCCACTGGCCCACTACCTTATCCACAGCCTCACCTCAGACAACTGTGTGGCATTGTGTGAGACCGCATTTGTCTTCGGCCTGTGGGATGTATTTCACAGAGCGGCACTTTTTATTCGAGATGGTCCCCCAGAGATGGCCAATGAACTGTCCCCAGAAGTGCGGGCCTATGTGGAGGCCCTGAGACCCAGCAGCTTTGTGGCTGTTGGTACCCACACACCCACTCCTGAGTATTTGGAGGATGTGACTCGAACCCTGTGCTACCTGGATGAGAAGGAGGATGTGTGGCGGACTCTGGCCTCCCTGCCAGTGGAGGCTAGCACCTTGCTGGCTGGAGTCACCACACTGGAGAACAAGCTTTATATCGTGGGTGGGGTCCGAGGGGCCAACAAGGAAGTTGTGGAGCCTGCTTTCTGCTACGATGCTGACCAGGGGACCTGGCAGGAGTTCCCCAGCCCCCACCAGGCTCGCTATGATGTGGCACTGGTTGGCTATGAAGGCAGCCTCTATGCTATTGGGGGAGAATTCCAGAGGGTTCCCCTAAGATCAGTGGAGCGATATGACTTTGCCACTGGCTGCTGGAACTTCATAGCAGACCTCCCCCAGCCTGCCACTGGGGTCCCTTATGCCCAAACCTTAGGCCGCCTCTTCATCTGTCTGTGGCAGCCTGCAGACACCACAGCAGTGTATGAGTATAAGACCCAGGTTGATGCCTGGCTTCCTGTGGCATCCCTGAGGAGACCCCAGAGCTACGGACACTGCATGGTGGCCCATCGAGACAACCTCTATGTGATCCGTAATGGACCGTCTGATGACTTCCTTCATTGTGCCATCGACTGCCTGAACCTGACCACGGGGCAGTGGACGGCCCTGCCCGGCCAGTTTGTCAATAGCAAGGGGGCACTTTTTACAGCTGTGGTGAGAGGGGACACAATCTACACTGTCAATCGGATGACCACCCTGCTCTACAGCGTTGACAACAGCTCCTGGAGGCTTCTGAGAGAGAAGGCAGGTTTCCCTAGACCCGGCTCGCTGCAAACCTTTCTCCTCCGTCTGCCTGATGTGGTTCTGGCCCCTGCAGTCTGCTCCCCAGAGCAATGACAGGGTGGAATTGTGGAGAAATCCACGGGACTGAACTCAGAGCAGTCAGAAGGCTTGGGTTTAAGAAGGCGCCTGTGCTGGTACTCAAGGTCACTTGTCCTTATCTGCTCTGGCTCGGGGTCCAAGCAGCCATACATGGAGTTTTCACCTACTTCCATTGTGGCCCTTATATAGAGATACAAAGAACCCCTATGTGCCTCCCTGAAACCTCTCCTGCCTGTCCTGGGTCTGGCTGTAGCTGTTTCTGGGACATCCCCTTTTTCTTCTCCCCCTCAGGGGTCATGTCTCCATTTAACCTACAAAGTTGGGATGCTGAGGCCTGGGGCATGTCAGACAAGAGAACTGGCTTTGGAGATAGAGGACCTGAATTTGGATCTCACCTCTGTGTGACCTTGGGCAAGTCACTTATTGTCCATGTGCATCAATTTCCACCTGTATGAAGACGAGGAGGTTGGATTAGGTGACCTCTAAGGATACTTTCAGCTCAAAGTTTAGGAAAGTTTTGAGGATCACCACCCTACCTTTGGTCTACTGGGAAAGCTGCTTAACATCACTGAGTAATGAGGATAGCAGTCTTGACCCATGGAGTGGCACTGCAGGACATTGTGTGGTGTGACAGGGTCGGGGATTCAGACATGCTGGCATTGTAGTGCGTGGTACTAATCAGTCATTTATCGAGCACCCGCTGGAACCACAGTGCTGAATTAGACGCTCTGTGAAGATGCAGATATTGGAGAAGACAGTTCCTAACCACCAGGAGCTTACCATCTAGGAGAGGAAAGAAAAGAAGCTAGTATTAATGAAAAAAACTGGAGAACAATGCAAGGCAGTATCCAATTAAGTGCTGAATTGTGCACGGTGGATAACGGCTGCAGGAACTCAGAGGGAAAGGAGACCACTATGGGCTGGGAAGATTTCCTGGGTGTGGTAAGACATAGAATGTAGTAAGACAGGTTGGCGGCGTGAGAAATAATCTGAAGGAAGGCGGAGCTGGGAATGAGCCTGCAGTGATAATCCAGAGAGTTTGTTAGATAATAACTAACTAGATAATAACAGGCACTCTTCCCCTGTGATCCAGATGTTTCAGGGTCTCTCCCTACTCCCCGCACTGCGCTGTCTCCCAGGCAGGAAGAAAAAGACAGCTCAGCATCATCGAGCAGGCTTGAGTCCAGGGATCTTTAGTCTTTGAAAATGTTTTCCTCCATTAGCTACAAAATCACCCAATAATAATAGCTACCATTTATATAGTTCTTTGTAAACCTAAAGGTAGGTTCTATTATTTAAGTCAAGTCAGCAAACGTTTATTAAGCGCGTACTATGTTCCAGGAGCTGCTAAGGTTGAGAGATTAAGAGATTTGACTGCAACGCAGGATTCATGCTCAGGTCTGCCTGATCCCAAGTCTAGATCTCTGTCCCCGGTACCACCAGCAGCTTTTCTGCTATTCACCACCTCCTATTTCTCCTTCTCTCCATGCCCAGTTTCATGTGGTTAGTCATAGCTCAGCTTTGGTTATTGTACTCGATTCCACCTGGGGCAAAACCAGTGCTTTGCCATTTGTTTTCGAGCTGTCCGGGGTCAAAGACAGCGTTTACCTTTTCATCCTGCCTTTGCAGCCGTCTCTCTGTTCTCCCTGTCTTTGTCAACATAAAGCCTCCAATCCAACCAGGCTGGTCTTCTCGATGGTTATCCCCTGAATCAGCCAGGCTTGTTCCTGTCCAGCGCCTTCATTCCAGCCAACCCCCCCTCTCCCCCATGAGACCCCTTCCCTCTCCTCTCGCTCTTTCATAGACCTTTAGGGCTAGAAGGGACTTCATCTCGTCCAATTTCCCCCTTCTGCAGATGAAACCTCGAGGAAGGGAAGTTATTTGCCCAAGGCAATAAAGGTAGCAAGTGGTGAATGAATGTCCCAGTGGAAGTACCACTCGCTAGAGTCAGAGGACCTGGGTTCAAATTTTACCTTCGATATTTATTTCCTGTGTGGCTTTGAGCAAGTCACTGAACCTCTCTAGTCCTCAGTTTCCTCATGTGAGAAATGAGGGGAATACATTAAAGGACCTCTGGGGTCTCCACTTCCAGCT
Source organism: Phascolarctos cinereus (assembly GCF_003287225.1). Lineage (NCBI taxonomy): Eukaryota > Metazoa > Chordata > Mammalia > Diprotodontia > Phascolarctidae > Phascolarctos > Phascolarctos cinereus. The sequence goes on from NW_027555736.1 coordinate 144,516,089, forward strand.
CTAGGTCTATCTATGGTCCTGTGAATTACAAAAGACAGAAAGAGTCCCAGAATCTGAATTCTGTAGGTCCAGGCCCCTTCCTCTGCTGGTGATTGCATAAACCTTTGGGGATCTGCAGACGGCTGCAGGATTTTCTTTTTTTTTTTTTTTTGATTAGCTACACCCCCTTTCTGCCAGTGACCCTGCTGGCCTCTGATCTGCTGGGGAGCCACTCACAGTGGATCTCTTCCCTTCCAAGCTGGACACGGTTAGAATTGAGGCAGGATAGGAGTCAGGAGATGGGGGGAAGGGAGAGGGGACAGTGACCAAGTAAAACCTGGGGACGTTGAGGGGAAGGCACTAGGAAAATGAAATGCAGAACAGTCTCTCCAAAGCTGTTAGTGAAAAAAAAAATGGCAATGGCCTGGGGCCTTCAGAATGCAGGGCATCTTGGTCTGGTAAATAAAAGGCTCTTAATATGTGTGTGTTTTTTATGGTTTTTAAAATGCTTTCATGTTTCACTATCTTATTGGATTCCCCCAACCCCAATGGACCAATAAAAGGGATAGAATTTGGGGCAAATGAGCGGTGAAAGAGGGACTGGCACCCAATTTTTGTAGGTTGGACTCCTGCTAGTGCTTTTCACCCCTGAGATTCCTTAACCTGGAGTCTATGAACTTGTTTCTTAAAAATATTTTAATAACTATATTTTAACAAAAATGGTTTCCTTTATCATCCCATGTGTTTTATTTTATATATTTTAAAGCATTGTCCGGAGAAGAGTCGACAAACTTCACTAGCCTGCCAAAGGGGTCTGTGATACAAAAAAGTTTAAGAATCCAAGTTATTATCTTGTGATTAATTCCATGTATAGGGTGACTAATGCTTTCAAAAATGTTGAATGAGTCAGGGAAAAGCCCCTTCTTCATTGTGATTTGGCCTGCTCCTACTGGTCTCCTTAGACAGGGTATTCAGTGTCCTCGAGACTCATTGGTGCCTGGATCATCAGCTGTTTCCAGAATTCTTCTTCATGGGCAGGGCAAACATGCTTGTTATTGTTGTTGTTCGGTTGTGTCCGACTCTTTGTGACCCCTTGGACCATGCTGTCCGTGGGGTTTTCTTGGCAAAGATACTGGAGTGGTTTGCTATTCCCTTCTCAAGTGGGTTAAGACAAACAGAGGTTAAATGATTTGCCCAGGGTCACACAGCTAGTGTGTGAGGCCATATTTGAACTCAGGTCTTCCTGACTCCAGGCCCAGTGCTGTATCCACTGACCCACCTAACCAGGCAAAAACTGAGTCCTGGGCAGGATTCACCTTCAACACTCCATTGTCCCTTTCCTGGTCCTACCTGCATCAGCTGTCCAGTGCCCTCACACTGTCCCTCGGGACTGCTCAGTGTCTGGGCCTTCCTGGAGAGCAACGCTTTTTTGTCCTGTGTCCCAGACATTCAAGTGTCCTCCTCTCTGCCAAAAGGCAGTGTGGTGTTAATAGATCAAAATAATTCAGCAAATAAATCCAAGCTAATGTGCTAACTAGCTAATGTGTTCTCCTCTCTCACTTGACCTAACCCAGTTGAAATGCACACATCTTGAAGACTATGGTCTTACAGAAAATGTGCGAGAAAGTTTGGGACCAAGGGGGACTCTTTTGATCCTCATCAAATCATACCACATACGTATCCTTTTATTCTGTCTGTGTGCAGGGCTCTCATCCCTAGAACAATGTCAGGGCTGGTCTAGTTCACCAGTGACAAAGGTGCACAAATCCATTCTCTCTCTGGTGAGATCCTAATTCCCTCTTACTTGTCCTGACTGACATTTTTTGAGTCCTGGACCAAGTCCCAACTGGGAGGAGACAGAAAGCAAAATGAGGAAAAGAAGGGAATAAGCATTTATGTGGTGACTAATATGAGCCAGGTACTATGCTAAGCGCCTTTAAAAAAAAAACCCAACAAATATTATCTCATCTGATCCTCATAACAGTTGAGGAAATAGAGGCAGATGTCATGTGATTTCTGCAAGGTCACAAGCTAGTAAGTATCCGAGATTGGATTTGAACTCAGGTTTTCCTGACTTCAGGCTGAGTAGTAGGCACTACCAGCTGCCTCACACCCTATAAAGGTTGTTGGATGTGGAGTCAGACAATCTGGGTTAGAGCCCTGGATTTGCCACTCACTAGTTATATAACCTCAGAGAATTCACTTAGCCTCAGTTTCCTCATCTGTAAAATGAGGAGGTTGAATTAGATGCCCTCTGTGGTCTGTTCTAGTCATAAATCTATGAACCTATGCATCTATATCTTAATTTTGCCTCTAGCAGGCCTTGAAACCTGGGAGCCTTCAGTCAAGTAAAACATACATTGACCAGAAATTTGGAGGCTTTTGCCAAGTGGTAAGATATAGGCTCAGTCAGCGATCAATTCCACGGCTCCCTCATACTCTAACATGAGGGTTATTCTTGTAGGTGATGAGAAAAGGAATGAGGGGATACTGACAGATCTCATGAAACTCATTAACAATTTGAATTTTCAGTAGAACTCTCATCATTTTATATTACCCACCCAAAGTCACCACTGGAGTCTAGGATTGACCACCATTGACCACTGGAAATAATATGACCTCTTATACACTTCTAGGACTCCCAGCCTAGGCAATACAACAACCCCAGATGTCTCCAATGACCCCCACAGTATCCAGAGGAATTCACCAAAGATTGTCAGTAGAAAATTAATTTTAATTCACTTTAATTTGAAATGTGGATACCCAGGCACGTAGCTATTAGATGATTCTCTATCTAAAGTCTCTATCTAGGATTTAGTACAAAATAAATCCATCTTGGATACCATCTGAGGATCAACCCTCTGGAAAATTATGAAGTGGTTGAAATCTATCTCTGATATCTTTTTCCACCTTAGAGATGTGCCTGTGCCTACATGTAGCAACTTCTTCTCATTCCATTTAATTTCTCCCCAGGAAGATCAGGAGAGATGCACAGAGGAGAGGAACGGCTCTGGCCACATGTAGTAATATGTGCCTGTACAAAGCTTTTGGTTATTGACGTTTGTCCTTCATTTTTGAAGAGGAGTAATGACCTCCATGTGATGGGTGATATCTTGACTTGTTGGACTTAAGTGAGGCAGGATTGCACAAAGTCGTCAGCCCCATTCTCTCTTCCAGAGTATTCGAAGTCTAGTGGCGAGACAAAAGTCAGGATGACTGGCAATGGCCCGAGATGCCATGGATGACCTTGGTGTCAGAAGTCTTCTCATGCTTGGTTTTACTGAGGAAAAGGAAAGAAATGCCTTGTTAAAAATCTGATTTTTTTTTTCTGCTTCAGAGACAGAGATCTTAATTAGGAGGACAAACTGAACCTACCTGACAAGGTCCAAAGATGAATCAAGAGTAACTAGATGAGAGTTTGAAAGTCATTTTGTCCTGATGTCCACAGGCTTCCAGTGGCCTCATTCTATCTTAGCCCCTGGCCATCTTGGGACCCTATCAATGGTATTCCACTTAGACCTGGATTCTCTGGGCAGTTTCTACCTCTATGAGGACTCTGTTCCAGTGTATTGGGCCAAATTGGAGACATCCAAGACCCAAATACTAAAGTCATCCTTGGAGGTGGAGGGTGGGGGTAGGGAAGAGGAAGAGTATTGGAGATACATGGTTAGGACCCTCCTAGCAGGGGGTGATAATATAAAAAGTAATAATATAAGTAATAAGTAATATACAATTAAGTATTATATAATTAGCCTAGAAAGATTATTAAAAGCTTTAAATGCAAAACAGAGGAATTTGTATTTTATCCTAGGGGTGATAGGGAGCCAATGATGCTTTTTGAGCAAAGGAATGACATGGTTATAATTGTGCTCAAGGATGGATTGAATAGGGAAGTTTAAAGACAGGGAGAACAATTAAGGAGGCTATTGCAGTCATCAGAGCAAGAAGTGATAAGGGCCTGAAGCAAGGTGGTGTTGTGTCCTGGCCCTGAGTCAGCTATTCATTAGTTATATGACCATGGGGCTTGTCATTTCACATCTCTGGCTCCTAGTCTCTTCATCTAGATAATAAGATCCTGTTTTCCAAAGACCTTTCCAGATTTACACGCTGTGATTCTATCAGTGGTTTAGCCAATCTACCTAACTGGGGCTTCCCCAGTGTATATCTGTAGTCACAGCACTTTCATTTACCAAAGATGTTATAGAGGAGGGGTGCCATCCAGAGATGGAATACCATTGATGGGGTCCCACGATGGCCAGGGGCTAAGATAGAATGAGGCCACTGGAAGCCTGCGGACATCAGGGCAAAAGAACTTTCCAACTCTCATCTAGTTACTCTTGATTCATCTTGGGAGCTTGTCAGGGAGGTTCAGTTTGGAGCTGCTAGTCAAGATCTCTGTCTCTGGAGCAGAAAAAAAGAAAAATCAAATGTCTTTTAACAAGGCATTTCTTCCCTTTTCCTCAGTACACAAATACTAAAACCAAGCATGTGAAGAATGAGTGGTATAGGGGAAGCTAGGTGGCGCAGTGGATAGAGCACTGGCCCTGAAGTCAGGAGGACCTGAGTTCAAATCTAGCCTCAGACCAAACACTTGACACTTACTAGCTGTGTGACCCTGGGCAAGTCACTTAACCCCAATTGCCTAAAACACACACACACACACACACACAAAAGAATGAGTGGTACAAAGTGTCTTGGGTGTTCAACCTCAAATGTCAACTCAGAACACATGTGAAGGACCTACTCATCTTGACAGCTTTGGGAAGTCCCTGGAGGGTCCTTAATGAGGAACTCCAGCTATCTCATCGTCAACAAACCCTGGCAACACAGAACCAGGAAACTCAGAATTGAATGGATTCTCTTTTCTGATGGATGGGAGACAGGAAGACCTAGGAACTGAAAAGCCTTCCTCCTATATATTCATTATCCCCTGAAGTATTGCTTGGGCATGATATAGACCCAGAACAGCTCTGCTTATTTTCTTTCCTGCTCTGAGTAGCTGGTCTTTTTTCTTTTTACATGTTAACTGTTTTGTTATAAATTGCTGTCACTTCTTAGAAGCCAAGGGAAATTACTGCAGTAGGAAATTCAACCACCAGCCTGCCAAGACTCTATTTATCACCCTCACTGGCTGAATCATCTTGGAGCCCCGAGACTATGGGATTCATGAGCTTGCAAACACATACTCGTGCCCAGCTCACGTGTCAGGTATACCAACTGGGGATATCAATCAGGCACTGTCTCTTGCACCCATGTGAATCCCTCCCAGTAGCACTGACATTGCTGGGGTGGGGCTGGGGGGCACGAAAAAAGGGAGTCCCTCTTCAAGAAAGTGCTTTTACAAAGGGTAAGAGGCCCCCTTTTTTACAATGCCAGTTTGTAAGGGACCTTGGAGATCATTTAGTCTAGAGGTTCTTAACCTTGGGTCCAAGAGCACAATAAAATATTTTTTTAATAACTGTATTTCATTATAATTGGTTTCCTTTGTAATCCTATGTATTTTATTTTATACATTTAAAAACACGATTCTCATTCCACCGGACTGCCAAAGGGGTCCATGATGCAAAAAAGGTTAATGATCCTTCTTCTAGGCCAACCCAGTCATTTTACAGAAGTGGAAACTGAGATCTATGGGGACTTGGCCAAAATCTCACAAGCTAGCCTGTGGCAGATCTGGAGCTGAAATACTGATGACTAATAGACTGGTCTTCTCCTTATATCATATCATTTTTATTTTGAGAGATTTCTACTCTGAGGAGGAAGCACTTATGCTCCCACTTGCACTTCTGCTCCCATCCTGAAATATCTTTATTTGAGATGCTATATGGGAAATCCTTCTGTCCTCCCTAAACCCTGCTCTTGGGTAGAGCTCAGACAGGCTCCTGTTGTGCTAGGGAGACTAGGCAGCAGAGAAGTGGGGTATGGAAGCTTGGGTGATTTAGTGGGAAACACATTGAAGTCTAGAGGCTCTGTCAGGGTAAGGAACTCACTCTGTAATATTGGGCAAGTTACTGGATTTTTCTGGGTCTCTCTGATTGCTCAAATGCATAATAAGGCAGTCAGCTTAAACTGCCAGTAAAGTCTTTTCCAATTATTTTTTTTTGCTATTGTTCAGTCACGTGTGACACTTTGTGACCCCGTATAGGGTTTTCTTGGCAAAGATACTAGAGTGGTTTGCCATTTCCTTCTCCAGCTCATTTTACAAATGAGAAAACTGACGCAAACAGGATTAAGTGACTTGCCCAGGGTCACACAGCTAGTAAGTGTCTAATGCCAAATTTGAATTCAGGTCTTCCTGACTCTAGGCCCAGCACTCTATCCACTGTTCCACCCAGTTGCCAATGCTTTAGTAGTCTATAATTTCCAACCATTGTTTCTAGAAGACTCCTTTTTTTTCCCCCGAAGAAAAGAAGGCAGATGTTCTAAGGTCTTTACATAACAGGGGCCCCAAAAGGTCAGATTTGGTTCCTGTCAGACTCTGTCAACACATCTAAACACTTCTAAAGTGCCCAAATCCCATGGGGAGTCAGCAGCAATGTTGGTTAAGAGCAGAGATGACGATTCTTTCCATTTGGATAGGGCAGTCCTCATTACAAGGCACTCTCATATTCATTTATCTCATTTAATCCTCACAGCATTGCTGAGGTAGGCCAGGCAAATTAGTTTTCCTATCATTAATAATGACTGTAATGAGTCAGCCTGACAGAATGGGGGAACGGGGGAGGAATGACAAATGAAAGACATAGGAACACAACAGGAATTAATAGCCAGGGTCTCATGGCCTCTGGCACATGATAACAGTGAAGAAAACAATGACCAAGAGAGTGTTAGCCTAGGAAACAAGAAGGCTGATATGTAAGGCCCATGTGGCTGCCTCAGACACTGTGTGACCCTGGGCAAATCACTTAACCTCTTAGTGCTCAGGCAGCTCTCTAAGACAGTAAATCAGCAGCTGATCTGGAACGATAGAAAGCCTTTCTTCCCTGCAATTCCGTATACTGTTGAAACCATAGATTTGGACTAAAAAAAAAATCATTCTTGAGTAAGGGGATTGAATTTAAATCCTGCCTCTCATGATTTTTAACCTGTGTGATCCTGGACAAATCACTTAACCTACCTGGGCCTTAGTTTCCTCATCTGTAAAAAAAAAAAAAAAAGAAGGGGTTGGACCAAGTGGCCTCCATGGTCCTTCCCAGATCCAGTTCCATGATCTTAGGAATGTCTGAGGAAATAGGGAAGGGCTCAGAAGGTTTGTTCAGGACACAGACCTTGCGGAGCATGTGACAACAGCATCATTGCTGTTCTCTGTGCCTTAAGACTGCTAGCAGCTGATAATGCAGCAGTCCATTGCATAAAGTTCTCCCCAGGGTCACAACACATGTGCACATACATACACACACACACACACACACACACACACACACACACACACACACTCAGAGCAAAAAGAGGGAAAACCACTCACTTGGGGAGGTTTCCAGAGATGCCTCGCTTCGCCTCAGAGGGATCTCACCTGATTCTCTCCTGCTCCCTTTTAGCCCATTTAACAACACCTGCCCCAAAGCTTAGGCTAGTGTTGTTTTTAAAGGCTAGTTATAGGCACCCTCAGAGAGGGAAAGAAAGTCAACGTCCTCCTAGGTATTACTTGACAACAGCAACTGCATTCCAACTACATCAATTGGTCTGCTTCAACCCCCCACCTCCACCTCCCCTATCGTGGTAACACCAGAACCAAGTGGTTATTGCACAGCTGGGTGATGGAGAGAACTCAGGGCACCGGGGAAAATGTGAATTTTGGTCCCATCTTAGTAGTCTGATTGCACAATGATGGGAATGGAGAGGAATGTCTTATCAAATATTAGAGAGCTCAAGGGGAGAGGGAAGGGGAGGTCCGTGTCTTAGAAACAATTTGAATTTAAAAAAAAATCTGGCACTTACAAAGCTTAAGATGAGTAGTTGGAAATACAAACAGAAACAGAGCCAAATGTTCCTATTGGGACATGCGTGTTCACTCCAGGGAATGAGACTTCGGATTTTTTTTTTCTCAAAACACATATTTAAGAACCAGGGTCCAGCTGGAAAAGTCCACTTGGTGTCCCAGGCTTCCAAAGCAGAACTGTTTGACTTTGGTACCACGGGGCTGTTATTGCACAGCCTTGATGACCATTCTCAGCTCTGTGGCAGAGGCCACGGCCTCAGAGGATGTAGGGAGGTCCTAACCTTGTTGACTAGGTGCGCTACTCATTCTCCCTTTAAGCAACAGCAACAGCAACAGCAGAGATAATCCTATAGGTGTAAAAGTCAGGAAGATCTGAGTTCAAATCTAGCCTTAGACACATTAGCTGTGTGACCCCAGAAAATGTCTTAACCTGTCTGTTTTAGTTTCCTCAACTGTAATGGTTGTTATGAGGATCAAATGAGATAATACTTGCACAGTGCCTGGCACACAGTAGACACTTAATTAACACTTGTTTCCTTTTCTTCATCCCTTCCTGTGACATAGGTGAAAGTATTTTTATCTCCATTTTATAGGTGAAGAAACTGTATCTCAGAGAAGTGAATGGTCTTGCCGAGGGTCAGCTGGTAACCGCTGTCAGAGCTCAGACTCAAACCCAATGTTCTAAGATCGGTTATCTTTCTGCTACACCACCTGGCTGCTTGACAGAAATGCAAACAAGCCTCCGTTTCTTCAAAGCTATCATTAAAAATTCACCCTCTGCAGTAACCTTGGCTGTATCTGCATACACAGTTCCTGTGCTTATTTATACAACCCAGTCATGTTGTAACTAAAGTGCCCCTTGACTAGTGGAACTGGAGCCAAAGTCAGGTGGCCCGGGCTCCCACTCTGGTTCAGCAATTAATTTATTGTGTAACTAACCTCAGGCAAGTCACTTTTTCCTTCTCTGTGCCTCAGTTTCCTTATTTATCCTATTTCTCAACCCTCTCACACCTACCATGTATCTCTCCATTGTCCTCTGGGTGATAGCTGTTTTCTGTCTTTGTCTGATGATCTATTATGTGTCTCACAGTGACACCATAATACTAGCAAAATATTGGGATAAAAATGACGAGCCCTTGTTTCTGGGAAAGTGTGGGGTCATTAAAGGAGTTTCGCAATTTACTGAAAAAAATCTATCTTACTTTCCTCCTGGTTAATTCCAGGCTCAACTTCTTCCTTTATATTATCGTTCCAGATATACATTTTGATGACCAAGCTCTACACATCGTGGATGATAATGTGAACAATGGATACTCTTCACCCGCTTGGTTTTTTTCTGTGTGGGTGGTCAGGCTTGACTCTCTGGGGATAGTTATAGACCTCTTCTAGGAGGCTCTGCAATGTCCTGGGAAAGTATCTCAGTGTTCTTTTTTCTGGTTTTTTTCTTAGCTTCCAGATTGTGAGTTCCTTGAGGGCAAGAGCTACATATTTTCCTTTTTCTTTTTTTCTGTTCTCTCTGACATGGCTGAGTCATTTGGCATGCTGGGCCTTCGAAGAGTCAAGTCAGGACACCTAACTTGGAATCCTGGCTATGCCACCATTGTATTCGCTATATGGTTTACTGTCAAATCATTTCCCTCTCTCTGAGTTTCAGTTTCCTCTTCTTTTAAAAAAAACAAAAGGCATAGCAGAGGGCCTCTTAGAGAGCGTCTCTAAGGCCCCTGGCAGTCCTAATGTCCTAAGACTCTATAGTTCCAGAGGCCTTTGTTTGGAAACAGAACTCCTTAATTCCGCCCAAGTTGTTGCTCAGAAGACCAGAGCATCAAGCCATACTACCCAGGTGAGCCTTGTGGTCTCTCCAATCCTGTACCTGAAGGGCACAAGGGACAGACTCGGGGAGGTTGAGGCTGTAGCTTCCTTCCCTGCTGTATCATTTCAAAAACTGGGGGATGCACCCAAATACTCTGAGCTTTTGTATCCAGAAGCATAGCTAAACCTTTCTTCAGTCAATTTATTATATTTTCACCCAGGGCCTGCTATCTGGGTGATGTGTTCCATCCACTTACTCATTCCCCCATTGAGTAGAACTTTAAAAATTTTGTCCTGATATTCTCCTTCAAGCTTGGGGGGAGCCCTTTATCCCTTCTGTTCTGTGATGATGAGGAAGCCTATGTTCACTCATTTGAGTCAGCTGGATAACATAGTGGATAGAGCCCCAGGCTTGAAGTCAGGAAGACCTGAGTTCAAAACCACCTTCATACACTTACAAACTGTGTGTTCCTGGGCCAGTCACTTAACTTCTGTTTGCCTCAGTTTCCTCAACCATAAAATGTGGATAATAGAGTTTGTTTTGAGGGTCAAATGAGATAATGTTTGTAAAGTGCTTAGCACAGGGTCTGACATAGTAATAGGTGCTTAATAAATGCTTATTTCCTTCCTTTCTATTCATATCTGTCCTGATATTATGGACTTTGGTCCTAATTCCTCTCAGTTTTCATCTTTTCAGTCTGAAGAGCCCCAGACTTTTTGCTTTAATGCCTGACACATTTCAGTCATTTCTTGGTTGTATCTGACTCTTTGTGACCCCATTTGGGGTTTTCTTGGCAAGGATACTGGAGTGGTTTGCCATTTCCTTCTCCAGCTCATTTTACAGATGAGGAAACTGAGGCAAAAAGATTTTCCAGGGTCATACAGCTAAGAAGTATCTGAGGCCAGATTTGAACTCAGGAAAGTAAGTCTTCCTGACCCCAGGCCCAGCATTCTGTCTACCACACCACATAGCTGCCCCTTTCCTGACACACAGTGAGTGCTTGATAAATGTCTATTTGCTGATCTATCATCTGTCTGTCTAGTTACAGTCTGAAGAATAATAGACTTAGAACTGGAAAGAATCTTAAAGTTCACCTAGTTTAATCCCTCTCTTTCTAGATTGGGGAAATGATGTTCAGAGAGGCAAAATGACTCGCCCAAGGGCCCATAGTGAGCAATTGATGGAGCTAGGATTCAAACCTAGGATTCAAACCTAGAATCTTTGGCTATAAATTTAGTGTTCTTTCCAGTAAACCAGAGGATTTAGAGTTAGAAGATCTACCGGGGGGGGGGGGAAACCTGTAGCCTCAGTTTACTCTTTTGTCAAATTAGAGTGTTGGACTAGGAGCAGGGGTGGGGAACCTTTGGCCTCAAGGCCACTGGTGGTCCTCTAGGTCCTCAGGTGCGGCCCTTTGACTGAATGTAAATTTCACAGAACAAATCCCCTTAATGAAAAGATTTGTTCTGTAAAATTTGGACTCAGTTGAAAGGCCACACCCAAGGCCACATGTGGCCTTGAGGCCAAAGGTTCCCCACCCCTGATCTGGTCCAATGTATTCATTTTATGGATTAAAGAAAATGAGACCCAGAGAAAAGAAGGTCACACCGTTAACAAGCAGCAGGAGCATAATAAACACAAGGTCACACAGTTGATAAGCTGTGAGAGTGTAATTTGAACCCAGAACGTTGATTCTAAATCCAGTGGTCTATGTACTAGGCTAGTCTCTCTGTCCCCAGAGGGCAGTCCCTCCTACTTTACTTTATGTGAGTTGCCCTTCTCCTACTCTGTCGTTTGTTTCCAGAAGGGCAGCACCCAGATAGACCTATATACAATTCAGTCCTATATCATCTGGTCAAGAGCATCTTTTTACAAGACTTGATCCACCAGTCATCTGGGGTTACTCTTCAGAACTCTACATTGGATCCAGCCCTTATCTCCCACTCTTACCTCTCACTCTCCAAGGCCTCTCACTCCATCTATGACTCAACTTGGACTGGAAACCTTTATTTTTATTTTAATCAAAGGTTAAAAATTTCAAGCTTTAAAAAATGAGATGACATCACTTTGGCCACAGCCAAGAAGATGCAAAACGTTGGTCTCCCAAGTGGGGTCTCCTTATAAGGACGTGTTCAGAAATAAGAGCCCAGGGGAGCAAATCAAAATCACACACTGGCGAGGGAGAGCGAGCTAACTAGGGATTTATGTGACAAAAGCTGTTGAGGAAGACTGGCTTGATGAGTGTGGAGGAGGAGGAAGGAAGGGTTTGGCAGGATGGAAATGGAGACAGCTTTGAGGAAAGACATGTTCAGTCATTTTCAGTCATGTCCAATTCTCTGTAATCCCATTTGGAGTTTTCTTGGCAAACATATTGGAGTGGTTTGTCATTTCCTTCTCTAGCCCATTTTATAGATGAGGAAACTGAGGCAAACAAGGTGAAGTGACCTGCCCAGGGTCACTAGTGAGTGTCTGAAGCTAGATTTGAAATCAGGAAGATGACTCAGGCCCAGCGCTCTATCCACCAGTGGAAATATAACAGTGCAAATAACACTCCCTTTGTCTCTTCTGCACCTATCATCTTGATCTATCCATTAAAGTATATCAAAATCACTGGGAAGTCAGACTTTGAGGGGACTTTAGTTAAAGATCATCAAATCTAATTCCCTTGTTTGACAGATGAGGAGACTGAGGCCCTCAGAGGTTAGATGGTTTTTCCTGTGGTCACAGCATCAAGAAGTAGTAGAGTCAGGATTTCAATCCGGGTCTTCTGAGGTCCAAGTCCAATACTTTTCTACTCTATCACATTGGCCTCATCCGTAAAATGAGCTGGGCTAGGTGGCCTCTGGGCTACCCTCTAGATCTGTAGCTGCGAGTCTAACTCTCAGTTACATGTTTTCTTAGATATTGGTTAATTGCTTCATGGGTAGTGGCTTCTTCTCCCCAACTAGGGTCAACACCTTTAGCAAAGGAACTACATCTTCTATTCAGTCCAACTCAACAAACATTTGTATTTAGCAAAAAGTATAACTAGACATTCTTAGTCAAATGGGGCAAAAAGAGTTAGATATGAAAAAATGGTCCCTGTAAGGACTGGGAGGGGGCAGGGAGAGAAGGAGGCGGCAACCTGGGGGTCGTTGTGACATAATTATCATAAACAAATTAGTTCAGGTGGAGGGCCAAGAGGGAAGTTCAGGGATAGATGTTACTTCAGAGAGAAAATACCCCTCACTGGATGTCAGCACCCTGGAAAAAAGCCCCATTCACCCAGTGTTAGTTCTGGCTCTGGGCAGCTACATGGTAGAGCAGATGGAGAGCCAGGCTGGGAGTCAGTAGGATCGGAGTTCAAATCTAGCCTTGGACACTTACTATCTACATGATCCTGGGCAAGTCACTTAACCCTGTTTGCCTCTATTTCCTTATCTGGAAAATGAGCTGGGGAAGGAAATGGCAAATCACTCCAGTATCTTTGCCAAGAAAATCCCAAATGGGGTCACAAAGAGTCACACATGATTAAACAAAAATAAGTTCTGGTTCTCCTACCATTAACTTCCTGAAGCATTAAACTGCCTGGCAAAGCTGCCCCTTGCATGCAGACAAAGTAGGAGGTTGTTTGCCTACATTATATGTTTGAGGAATGCTGGAAAGGCTCCATAGCCCAAAATATCTATCCCCCACTAGATTGCCACTGATGCCTGAAATTCTACTTTTACTATATCATTCCTTTGGAATAAAGGTTTCCATCTCCCTGAGGGTCCTCTTCAAAAATGTTTTTAATTAATATCTTTTGTTTTTATATCACTCTCACTTCTTTATTCACTACCACATCCTTCTTCCTCCCCCTTCAGCAATCCCTTGTAACAAAGAGGAAAAGAAAGCATTTCAGCAAGATTAACCAACATATCAACAGTAGATCCCATACTTCACACTCATTCAAGGAATGGAGGAACCTATATGTTCTTCTCCCCAAAGGCGATTTAAAAAAACACAAACGTTCTTGAAGAATTACACCTCTGTAATGGAAAGATTGGAAGCCAGAAGTCTAGCTTTTGAATCCTGCTCCTGACACTTATTAGTTCTTTGGTCCTGGAGATGTCACTTTGTCTTCCTAAGCCTCAATTTTCTCATCTATATAATGGGAAGGGAGAGGAGATTGGACTAAATGATGTCCAAAATCCCTGCCAAATTGAAATCCTACATTCTGTCTACTTCCTTAGTGTGAGGGAGAGTATTGAGATGAAGAAAGCTCTGGGGGTGGGAAGGAGAAGCTGTAATGGGAGGTGAGAGCGAGCTTAAGGACAGGCTTTGCCAACTTCCCAGCATTGCCAAGGCCTGGCCCTGCTCCCCGTAAACCAGGCTGCAGGCTTGGAACACTCTGTCCCAACTTAGGTGCCCCAGGATGTAGGAGGCCAGAACAAAGAGGAGGGTTTGGCTCAGAAGCCAGTGTGGGGACACAGCGGAGGCCTTCCGAAGTAAACCCAGAGATCCAACAGACAAGCCCCAGAAGTATATTTATTTAAGTGAAGCAAAAGCATTCCAGGGAGTGTCATTGGACTATGTGTCAGAGAGTAGGGAGTCATTTAGATTGCCTTGGCTAGAGATTCCCTTCATTGATGAGTTTGCTCAGATCCATCACTTTGGGTGGTGGCTACTCCTAGGTTCTTACCTACATACAAGCAGAATAGATGACCACTTATAGAGTGGGATACGAAAGTTACCAGAAAGGCTTCTTCCCATTCCTCCCACCCTTTCCAATTATTTTCCTGGCTGATGACTGAAATTTTACCATTAGTGATTAATTCCTTTTGGTTAAGCATTGTCTTTTTCCCCCATGGCCCTTTTTTTAATTAGAAATCCCCTCAGGAGGGATCATAGTATTTATCACAGGTATCATCGGCATTCTACTGGAGGACAGATATTTGGGGGCAGCAGAGCCTTTCCAGCATTCTTCAAGTATATAATGTAGACCTTAGGAATGGTTTCCTAAGTTATCTGTGGCCAAAAAACATTTATTACTCTACAGTCAAACTTCTGGCAATCAGCCTTTCTGAGCTTAGCTCAGTGGATTGTCAGAGGATGGTTATAAGATTATAGGATCAGAGATCTGGAGATGGAAAGGACCTTACAGGCTAATCTCCTCATTGTATAGATAAAAGAAGTGAGGCCCGTGGGGTTAGGTGACTTACCCAAGATCCCTGAGCATAAGCTCAGTCTATCAGAAGCTCCCAAACTCTCTGTACAGCTATTATCTTTCATATCTCAATGGCAACTCAGGGAGGCCATACCTATCTCCCTAATTAGACTGCAAAGTCCTTTAGAGTAGAGATTGTGTCTGGTATATTTTTGTGTCCCTCTCAGTAAACCTTTTACACAGTGTTTTCATGTATGTGCAGGGCACAGAAAAATCACTAGTGGCTAAAACATGGTATTTGGAGTTAGGAAGGCTGTGGTTCAAATCCTGCCTCAGCTGTGAGACTCTGAGTCTTAGCTTCAGTTTTACCATCTGTAAAATGGGAATAGTACCTGGTACCTACCTCTCACAGCTGTCTTTAGGGTCAAGTGAGATAATAATGCAAAGCATTTTGCAAAGCTTTAAGTATTATGGAAATTCTAGCTGCTCTTACAATGATTATTGCTATACTAAAATCCTACTGGCTGCCTCATTGTGGGAAGGAAATGATGCTGGGGTTTTGAAAGCTCTGATGACTGAGCTTAAACTCTGGCAGGTGGTACTAAGCTGGAAAGGCTTTTAGCAGTGGCCTAACTGGTGAGTGAGATAGCACAGTGTACCGGAAAGATCGTAAGTGGAGAGCTCTGGACACTGATGAACTGGGTTCAAATCCTGTCTCTGAAGGCTAGCCTTCCCTTCTTTGCAGATGCGTGGGACTATGGATGTGGAACACTGCTGGTAATGCCAGTTTTTTTTAATGTGTTGGCTAGTTTTGGTTAAATGTTTTCTCTCTCTCTCTCTCTCTCTTTTTTTTAATTATGAAAGCTAATTCTGAATCCAATGACCAACCAGTGTTCTAAAGGATGAAACATGCTATCATATACCTCTAGATAGAGAGCTGGTGGACTCAGAACTGAAGCATATTTTCTTCTCTTTCTTTTCTTCCTTCCTTCCTTCCTTCCTTCCTTCCTTCCTTCCTTCCTTCCTTCCTTCCTTCCTTTCTTCCTTCTTTCCTTCCTCCTCCCTCCTTCCTCCTCCTCCTCATTCTTTTTCTTCTTGGACAAGGGTAATAAGGGAATTTGTTTGGCATGACTATACATATTTGAAATGGGTTTTGGTGGTGGTTTTTTTTTTTTGCCTTCTCAGCGAGTGGAAAAGGGGGGAGGGAGAGAATTCAGAACTAAAAATAAAATAAAATTTAATTTGAAAAATAAAATAAAAGATAGCTGTCCAGGAGAGGGAGAGGGAGGACTACACTGGGAAATGCAGGTGATGCAAAGACAAAAGCTATCAATAAAAATGAAAAACAACAATGACAAATCCCACCTCTAACACTACTTGTGTGATTTAGGGTAGGTCTCCTAACTTCCCTAGGCCCCAGTTTCTTCATCTGTAAAACAAAGGAGGTGGATGTCATGTCTTCCATGTTCCTTTCCAACTCCAGATCTCTGAACCTATCATCTTATGCCCATTCTCTGATGATTCAACCAGTGAAGCTCAGAAAGGCTCCTTGCCAGAAGGTGGGATCCTGAGGTAATGAATTATTTTTCTCATTTTTTCAAAAATTATTTTAGGTCAGCTAAATGGAGAAGTGGATAGAGCACCAGCTCTGGAGTCAGGAGGACCTGAGTTCAAATCCAGCCTCAGACACTACCTGTGTGACCCTGGTCAAGTCCCTTAACCCTGTTTGCCTCAATTTCCTCATCTGTAAAATGAATAGGAGAAGGAAATGGCAAGCCGCTCTAGTATCTTTGCCAAGAAAACCCCAGAAGGGAACACGAAGAATTGGACACAACAGAAAACGACTGAACAACAATAAATTATTTTGGCCAAAGAAACTTATGAAGCCATCCACAAAGCCATGAGGGCTGGAGTAGAGAGAGGCACCTATTCAAATGAGACTACAGACCTTTCAAAGCATTGCAGTATTATTATGATTACAAAAAGTTGCCCTATACATAGCTGCTGAATGAGTAAAGTGTAACCACAATCTTCTTCAAGAGTTCATAATAATAACAGGACTTTGAAGGTTTTTTTGAAGTGCTTTTCATAGGATCACACACCCAGAACTAGGGACCTCAGAAACCATCCATTCCAACTCTTCATTTTACAGGTGAGGAAACTGAGGCCCGGGGAAGGAAAATGATTTGCCCAAGATTGCACAGCTAAGAAGCATACGTGGTGGGCTTTGAAGCTAGTGAACCTTCCAATGGACTTTCAGTGTACCATACTCCTTCCCACAACAATCCAATGAAGCTGGTCATATGATCATTATTTATTTCCATTTTATTATTATTAGGAATAGCTAACATTTACATATCACTTCAAGGTTTGCAGAGTGCTTTACCCAGAATGCCTCATTTGACCCTCACAACAGCCTTGTAAGGAGGTGCTATTATTAATCCTATTTTACAAGGGAGGAAGATGAAAGTCAAAAATTAAAGGACTGTGCAGGGTCACACAGCTAGTTTGAACAGCAATTCTCAAATATATCTGTTTCCTTTTAGAGGAGGGCTAGAGATGGAATTGGACAGCTAGGTGGCACAGTGGGTAGAACGCTAGGCCTGGAGTCAGGAAGACTCAATTCCTAAGTTCAAACTAGCCTCAGACAGTTACTAGCTGTGTGATCCTGGGCAAGTCACTTAACCCTGTTTGCCTCAGTTCTTTATCTGTAAAAAAAGAAACTGCAGAAGGAAATGGCAAACCACTCCAGTATCTTTGCCAAGGAAACCCCAAATGGGGTCATGAAGAGTCAGACATGACTGAAACAACTGAACAACGAAAAGAGATTGAGCTATCAAAATGGAAAAAAGAAGAAAAGTAAGAAAATAGGGTCATTGATGCATTTTTTAAAAATGCAAATGAGAGAACAGAAGGCAGGTCAGTAGGGAGCCCAGAAAATCAGGATAGCTTTAAAAATAACATATTCTGTAGTGTACTCCAAGGAACAGTGAGCTTTACATATTAGACATTGGTGGCTGCTTGAGTAAACTTCTTTTCTGTTGTTCTATGTAGATGGAAATGCTCGTCTTGGTGTTTGTTAAGTTCAGAATAAAAATGAAACAGAATAAAAAAATTCATTTGGAAAAACATAAGATCTATAATGTCAAGGCAAATAATGAAAAGAAGAAGGGGCATAGTACTTTCAGACCTCAAATTACAAAGCAGCAGTCATCAAAGCTATCTTGTATTGGTTAAAGAATAGAGAGCTAAGCACCAGCCCTGAAGTCAGGAGGACCTGACTTCAAATCCAGCCTCAGACCTAACACTTGACACTTACTAGCTGTGTGACCCTGGGCAAGTCACTTAACCCCAATTGCCTTAAAAAAAATAGAGAGAGCTAGATCAATAGAACGGACTAGTCAAGGGAGTTTCAGAAACAATTCAATAACCTAGTGTTCGAGAAAGGACAAAACATAAATTAACCAGGAAAAAAAACCATGTTTGATAAAAACTGCTGGAAAAACTGGAAAGCAGTCTGGCAGAAATTAGGCTTATACCAACACCTTACACCACATTCCACAAAACATTCTAAATGGCTTCTTGTTGTTTTGTCAATTAGTTGTGTTCCACTCTTCGTAATCCCAGGGGAGGTTTTCTTAGTGAAGATACTGGAGGGGTCTGCCGCTCCCTTCCTTGGACTCAGGTCCTCCTGACTTCAAAGATGGCATTCTCTCCACTGAGGCACTTAGCTGTACCTCTAAATGGATAAGAAATCATAATATTAAAGATCATACTAGAAAAAAGTTAGAAAAGAAATAGATCCTATACTTCTCCTAGCTATAAAAGGTGTATTCTTAACCAAATAAGAGTTAGAGGACTTTTTCAACATATCAATCAGTTATATTGATTTTATTTTCTTTCTAAAAAATACTATTTATTATATGGGATGGCTCTCCGGGAAGAAGGAAGGAGGGATACTTGGAATGATTATGATGATGTACGAAACAGAAGATATCAATAAAAAACTTACTTCAAAAAATGAAATAATTTTAAGCCAAAATGTTTTCCTTTTCAAGTTATTGAAGTTCCCTTTTTACATCAATTTAGTTCAATGGAAGTGTTTGTTAGCGTATCCTGAACAAAAAAGTCACAAGAGAAGGTTTTAGTTGGGTAAAATGTTTGTTCAATTGAAAAACAGCCTTTTGGGGCAGCTAGGTGGCGCAGTGGATACAGCACCAGCCCTGGATTCTGGAGGACCTGAGTTCAAATGTGACCTCAGACACATAACACTTTCTAGCTGTGTGACCCTGGGCAAGTCACTTAACCCCATTGCCTAGTCAAAAAAAAAAAGAAAGAAAAGAAAAGTAGCCTTTTGATTAATTTTCTTCCAGCTTCTCTTTTTCATTTTTTGGTTGGAGGTAGGGCCTGGGGTCTGGATCTATAATTTCATCATTTTAGGGACCTAGTTGCCTCAGATGCAGATCAGCAACTGGTCTGTAACTTAGTCTTAAGAAGATAACTGGGACACAGAGAAGTTAAATTTGCTTGAAGTTACACAGTATGTATCAAAGGAAAAATAGTGGGCTCCAAAGCTGGCATTCAATCCACCGATTATTGAATCAACAAGTATTTATTAAGCACCTGCCACTACAAGCTCCACCATGCCAGACTCCTCCTCACCCCAGGACCACCACCCAGAACTATGACCCAGATCCAAGCATGGGCAAAGCAAGAGAATCCTGCCTCAGCACCAGCAAAGAGATCCCTGAAATCCCCCTCTGATCAGCAACCCGATTCCCTCTCAGTCTGTGGGCAGAGAGCTCAGGAAGCAGCCACTGCTCTGGGTCTAAATCTTTTCTTTTCCTTTCTTTTCTTTTCCTTTCTTTTCTTTTCCTTTCTTTTCTTTTCTTTTCTTTTCTTTTCTTTTCTTTTCTTTTCTTTTTCTTTTCTTTTCTTTTTTCTTTTTTCTTTTCTTTCTTTTTTTCTTTCTCTTTTTTTGGGGGGAAAGGCAACCAGGGTTAAGTGACTTGCCCAGGGGCACACAGCTAGTAAGTGTTCGAGGTAGGATTTGAACTCAGGTCCTTCTGACTCCAGGGCTGGTGTTCTATCTACTGCTCCAGTTAGCTGCCCACTCCTGGCATTTTCACTGGCTGTCCTTGCCTGGAAATTTTTCCCTCCTTGTTTCTGCTTCTGGGTTTCTCTAGATTCTTTCAAGTTCCAGCTAAAACCCTACCTTCTGCAAGCCTTTCCCAATCCCCCTTAATGCTAGTACCTTCCATCTAAAATCAGTTTCAATTTACTTGGTCTCTATCTTGTTTGTACACAGTTGTTTGCGTGTTATTATCTCTTTGCTGAGACTGTGACTTCCTTGAGAGATGGGACTATTTTTGTTGCTGTTGCCTTTCTTTGTATCCCAAGTGCCCAGCACATAATAGGTTCTTAATAAATTTCTGTTGACTTGACATGACATTCTGTAGAAGGCCATAGGCCTGTTTTTGTATAGCCCATGGGCTAAGAATAGTTTTCACATTTAAAAATACAACAAACCTTTATTTTAAAATGCAAAAACCATTCTTAGCTTGCTATATGTACAAAAATAGGTGGAAGCCAGCCAAGGCCCATGGCCCAGAGTCTGCTGGTTTAGGTGATCTCTGAAGCCCCTTCTTGCTCTATGATCCTGTGAAGAAGTTGATTAAAAACACTTGGAGTTGAACAGAACCTGAACCTGAGTTTATTTTACCCCTCTGGTCCTCAGTTTCCTCATTAGTGAAATGAAGAGGTTTGACTAAGTGGATTTCTAAGATCTCTCCTACCTCAGAAATCCAGCGAACTTTCCAGATGGGTGATAATTACATTTTAGAGCTTTGAAGTTTGCAAATCACTGGACCTGTACAATTTCCTTTGATTCTCAGAAAAGCTCTGTGAGGTAAGCAGTTGTATATTAGCATCCCCATTTTATAGAAGAGTAAACTGAGACCCACTGAGGTTAAGAGGTTCATGGTAACATGGGTAATAAATAGCAAAGTCTTCTGATGCCAGACCCGTTTCTACTCTATCATGCTGTCTTGAGAGGTTAGAGCCCTTCCAAGGTTTGCACAAGCGTTTATGACAGTGGACTTGTTTCTAACTCTGGGATCATGTCAAGATTGGGCAGACACCTAGATTGGCCAAGCCCACCCTCACACATTGGGTCAAAACTCCCAGGCTCAGGAGATGCACTTCTGAAATGGAGAAGCCCTACTTCTTCTGCTCCTGGCTAGGGGTTCACTAATTACCCAGTGAGGAATCCCTTTTCCCCCCAGAGTCCATCAGGGTGACAGTCTTAGTGTGACACCTCACTGGGCTCGAGTCATGAGCTCCTCCAGAGCATGCTCCCGGTGATTCTCATGAAGCAGGAGGACCTCCTTGATCCTGTCTTGTTGGAAGCCCATGTCACTGAACTGCTCCCAGAGATGCAGAAATTCCGATGCCTGTGATACCGGAGAGAAAGAAGAAAAGATTGGTGGGTCCCAGCTCCAGGATATGAAGCAATACACTCCAACACAGGAGGCCAGAGCAACTGCTGCTTCTCCCCACAGTCCATCTGGAACAGACTGTCTTTGATGGGGACAGAAACAGTACAGACTTGGCCACTAGTCAGGGAAGAGGTGTCCTGTCACTGGACACAGATGTTGCCCCAGATCCCTGGAGACTTGCAAAGATTTGGCTTTCCTAGACTAAAAGAAGGTACATAGGAATAGCTAAAATCCATCTCTCACATAGCAAGATTCCATCTTCTCATTCCCATCAAGGAGCAAATAAGCAATAGCCTTCCTTGGGGGGAAAAAAAGTCCTGACTGCTCTTCTCTCTGCCCCCTACTCTGACCCTAGCCCTCTTCTCCTTCCACCTGGCCTTTGGTCATTCATCTCTGCTTCTCTCTCTCTCCTTCCTCCACTTGACCTTTTGTCTTCCATTTTCATTTATGTCTCCTTCCATCACCCTCTTCTCTGCTGTCATCCTTCTGTCTGCTCCTTGCCACCCTCTTTCTTTTTGCCTCCTCCTGAGGATTGAGAATAAAAGTTGATTTAGGTTGCTAACTCCAACAGGTCAGGCAAAGCCATAAGTAGGAATATTTTCACTTGGAATATTTTTACAGTTGAGCGGGGTCAGGAAGGCAGTGGCACCAAGTACAGTCTGACCATGGGTGCAGAGGTACTGGGCAGGGATGGGGGGGGGGGACAGTTCAACCCTTGCTGAGGATAGAGAAGGAAGGAAAACAGATCCTTTGAGAGGGACTTCAGAGGAACTGGACTCTAAGTATATTGCTCTTCCCGCTGGGCTACATTGCCTCTCCCTTATAGGCTTCCATCTGTAAAACTCATCCTCTCACATTCCGTCACCCCTTCCTCTAAGCTCCTTCCAACTCTAACATCTTTCTTTGCTCCCTCATCACTGCCTTCTGGTCCCTCTTGACTCTGTCCCCTGGGTTCACCCCTCCTCCTCCTTCTGCTCTGACCCACTGGCTTCCTCTGTACCTCATGGAATCCTGCCTGGGCTGAGCTGTTCCAGGATTGCCATAGTCTCAGATGTTCCCTCAACTCTGGACATGAAACCTCACAAGCTCAGACTTCAGCAGGGCCTTTCTCGCCAAAGAGAACCGTGAGGTGGTGGGAGTTGGAGTGGAGAAGCAGAATGAGGAATGCATAGGCTGGCCTCAAAGGCAGGTTTAGGGGCTGGGGTCTAGGTATAGAGCTCTGTGCTGAGCACCTGAGCCTGGCCTGACCTTGCTCTCCGAGTACTGAAACATCTCCATGGACTCCTCCACCAGGCTCTCGGAATAGCCCTGCTTGACCAGTCGATCACATGTACTGAGGTAGCTGAGAAACTACAGCAGAAGGCAAGAGACAGAGAAGGGAATGGTTAGAGGACCCAAAATAGGTTATTGGGGGTGGTTGGGGATAATGAGGAAGAGTAAGGGGATGGCTGAGTTGGAGGTGGGGAAAGGGGGAGGATAAGAGGAAGGTAGGGGGAGGATTCTTCTGGAAGGGGAAGGATTTGGTTCATGGAGAAATGTTGTTGGAAATGAGCCAGGGACAAGAATCTAGGATTCTTGGGCCTGCACAGTCCTGGCCCCTACTTAACTCAGCAGCCCTGACCTCCTCATGGGTTAGCATCTCTAACTTGCTACCCCTCCCCAGAAGCACGTAGCCTGTGGTCAAGTGAATAGGGGTCAGTACTCCTGGGCATCCCTGAGTACTGTCCAGGGGTGTGTTAGAATCACTTCTTGCTGGTTCAGAAGAACAGATACATTTTTAAGATTTCAGAATGCACATTTATACCTTGGAAATTGAAAATCAATGCAAACCAGGTTGATCTATTATTTTGTTAATTGTCTAGACTTAAAAAAGTGAGGGGAAAATGTTAACAATTCAGATTAAATTTAAAAGTGTGTCCTGCATATCCCTGGGTGTTATCTATAATTGAGGCTTCCTTTGGGGAATCTCTTGGAACCTCCACAGACTTCAGTCTACCTCCTCTTTTTCCTTCCTGGCCCTTGGGAAGAGATCCTGAGAGCCCAGGCTGAGCTCCAGATTAAGGAGGGTCCTAATCCTTGAGTCAGTCTGAGACCTTTCCTCACCTGTAGGGAGGGAGCATGGCAGACAGGTAGGAAACTGAAACCAGAGAGGCATGGGGATTCAAATACTGTCTTATTTACACATTCACTAGCTGTGAGACCCTGGTCAAGTCCTTAACCTTGAAGGGTCTCAGTTTCCCCATCTGTAAGATGGACTCAATGGCCTATAGTGTGTCCTTTTCAACTTTATGTCTATGATCCTATGACCCTTACTCCAGCTCCACAGGGGTAGGGGTGGCCAGACCCTCAGGGCTGGGAGGCTGAATCTCCAGCCCACTCATGGGCTGAAATAACCTTCCTGCTGGTCTAGACCTGCAGTTTTTGAAGAAAGCAAGGTAAAGCTATGGAAGCTTTTAGTGGGGAATAAGCTCAGATTCATTGAATTTTTGGAGCTATGAGAAAGAGACAGAGAGAGACAGAGAGACAGAGACAGAGAGAGACAGAGACAGAAAGAGAGAGAGAGAGAGAGAGAGAGAGAGAGAGAGAGAGAGAGAGAGAGAGAGAGAGAGAGAGAGAGAGAAACTTAGAGGTAGGTAAGTGGCACAGTGCTGAATCTGGAGTTAGGAAGACCTGAGTTAGAGTTCAAATCTAGCCTCAAACACTTACTAGTTGTGTGACCCTGGCCAAGTCATTTGATCTCTGTCTGTCTCAGTTCTCTTATCTGTAAAATGAAGATAATAATGACATCTACCTATTAATAGCACCTATCTCCCAAGGTGGTTGTGAAGAAAAAATGAACTATTTGTAAAGTGCTTTGCAAAGTGCTATATAAAGTGCTATAAAACATTATATAGGGTGTTATATAAACAGCCTTAAAACACTTAAAGTTCTATATAAACTTAAAGTGTTCTATAAACACTAATTATTATTATTATGCAAACATATCTTGTGTTCTCTCCTTTCCTTGGCCAAGTGGGCTGCTTTCTGTCTAGTGTCCCCATCTAGAAGACCCTTCCTTCCATTTTTCTTTTCTATATCAGGGTCCTATCCATCCTTCAAAGCTCAGCTGAGCTCCCCACTCCTCCATGAAACCTCTGAGAAGTTGACCATGCTGGCACCAAGTATCTCTCAGTCTTTTCATCTACAGCCCTGATGATCAACCAGAGCTTTGTACCTGGCACACATTGTCACGGTTATGTTAGACATACACCATCTGGTAGTTATACTTTTATGTGTATACGTGTGTCTGCCTTTCTTACAATCACAGAAAAAAAGAATTTCGGAATTTGGTGGGACTTCCACAGGTCACATAGTTGATAGGCATCTGAGGCTAGATTTAAACTCAGGTCTTCTTGAGCATCTAAGTGGTGCAGTGCACAGAGTGCTGGGCCTGGAGTCAAGAAGACTCCTCTTCCTAAGTTCAAATCTGGCCTCAGACACTTTACTAGCTGTGTGACCCTAGGCAAGTCACTTAACCCTGTTTGCCTCAGTTTCCTCATTTGTAAAATGAGCTGGAGAAGGAAATGGCAAACCACTCCAGTATCTTTGCCAAGAAAACCCCAAATGGGGTCCCAAAGAGTCAGTCACAACTGAACAATAGTAACTTCCCAACTCCAGGCCCAGCAATCCACTGCTCTACCTAGCTACCTCCATAAGCCTTATTGCAAGACTCTGTGTCTTATGTATAGACACAAGCACAAACATATATGCAGGTGTGCATATATGTCTGGGGAGTGGGGAGTGGGGGGGGGAAGACACTGGGGAGAGATGTGTTTAACCTCTGAGTACCACCTCCCAGGATGAATCTCCTCTCACCACTTACTATAATGGGGCCAAAAATAATCACTGACATTTACTTAGTAACTTAAAGTTTACAAACCACTTTATATGCATTTGCTCATTTGAGCCTCACAACAATCCTTTCAAATAGAGATGATAGCTATTATTAATCCCATTTTACAGATAAAGAAACTAAGATTGAGAGTTTAAGTGATTTATCCAGGGACACCTAAACTAGCTAGTGTCAGAGTTGGGATACAAATTTTCTAACTTCAAATCCAGCATTTTTATCTGTTATGTCACAGTACGTCTTAAAGGACATCTGCTTGTAATTATTTGTATTTAAAGTGCATTTGCACAGATGGGAGAAAGACATATTTATTATCAAAATAGATTTCCTTGTCAAGTGACATACCTGGTCCCTCTAATGTTTAACCTCTCTGGGACTCAATTTCCTCATCTGCAAAATCAGGATAATAATGGCACCCGTTTCACGGGGTTGTGGGGACCAAATAAGATAATATTTGTAAAAGATGTTGCCAACCTTAAGGAGCTATAGAAATGCCATTATTATCCTCATTTTGCAGATGAGGATACTGAGGCTCAGAGAAGTTAAACATTAGAAGGGTCAGGTATGTCACTTGACAAGGAAATCTATTTGCTAGCTATTGTTGTTATTATTACATTGTCACCTGGGAAACAGAACCATACTCCAACTCCTGCATAAGACCAAGCCAGCCTGGAACCAGCTTGGATGGAATCCCGCTGGCTCCAAAGGAAATGGGTTCAGAGTGTCACCTTTCCTCCAAAAGTTTGAAAAAGTCATAAACTCTGTGTCAGGGAAAAGAAGCACTGTGTGATGGGCTTGGCAAGATCAAAGAGGTAACAGCACATTCCTTCAAGCTACACTTAAGATGGAAAGAACATCGTCCCCTCCCTCTCCTCCATCCACCTCAGGGTGGATGCCCTGGCATCGTCTTATCTGCAGGGAACATCGCTTACTGCCTGTCTTTCCTCTTTCTGGCCCTTGCAGGGCTTCACTTGTCAAAGCCTGAATTTCTTGGCCCCTTATCTAGGGATGAAGGTTCACGGATCTTCCCCTGCCCTCCTCCACATCGCTTCTAAAGGAAGCGGGACATAGACTCTGACATTTCATCTGGACAGGCTTTTGGAGTCTAAGCAGAACCTTCTACAATCATGGCCCGAATCTGGAGACAAAATGTTCTCCTTTCCCCTGTCCCTAAGTTATGGCCTGGATTGCTCTGTTCTTATTCCCAGAACAATTTTTAAAAAAAGTTTTAAATACTAGGTCTTTGAGTTCTCTCTGTCCCTTTGGTCAGGAAGGGTTAAGTAGATCTGTGTCAATGTTCCCCTCTCACCTAACAACGGCCTTCATAACGAATCACCTTGTAGCCTCTCTGATATGTTCCAGGACTTATCTATTATCAAAGATTTGGAATTACATCCATACAACCTGCTTGCAGGACTCTCACAGACATTCGGGCTGTTGGATCTGTCTTATAAGGTTCTTGCACATATTTGTTAATAATAATAATAATAGCTAGCATTTATAGAATGCCAACTATATGTCAGGCATTGTGCTAAGCACTTTGCAAATATTATTTCATTTGATTCTTACAACAACCCTGGTACTATTATTATCTCCATTATACAGTTGAGGAGATTGAGACAAACAGAGGTTAAGTGGCTTCACCAAGGCCACATAGCTAGTAAGTAGCTGAGGCTGGATTTGAACTCAAGTCTTCCTGATTCCAGGTCCCAGTACTCTGTCCACTGTACCACCTAGTTGCCTCCTACAAGGACTTTGTTTTTCTCTTTTTCCAGTGGGGTATAGAAAGGGTGATAAGGATAGAAAAAAAACCCAGAAGCACTGGGGCATTTTTTTTTACAAATATAATGGGGGTCTGGTGCCTTGCGCAATGGCAGTCTAGCTTGCTTAGACAGTATCTTCCTGTCTGCCTATATGCTAGACCCCACGTTTATACTAATGCAGAGGAAGAAGGCAGAAGGCCAGAAAGAAGCACAGATAAGTGGACAGCATTGAAAGCTACAGGTTGAGCTTATTATATACTTAAAAAGAAAGCTGGACATAATAGAGGTCTGCAACTTCATGGGCAATCCTCTTTTTCTATTCTATTGTGTATATGGAAATGCTATAATGTCAATCATCTTAACTCTTTCCTCTCCATCACTTCCCATATTGATGAGTTGGGGTTTTGGTTTTTTTTTTTTTTTTTATTTCAGTCATGCTTGACTTCGTGACCTATTTAGGGTTTTCTTGACAAAGATACTGGAGTGGTTTGTCATTTCCTTCTCTAGCTCATTTTACAGATGAGAAAACTGAGGCAAACAGGGTTGAGTGACTTGCTTAGGATCACACAGCTAGTAAGTGTCTGAGGCTGGATTTGAACTCACCAAGAGGAGTCTCCCTGAGTCCCAGCGCTCTATTAACCGTGCTACCCAGCTATCTACTTCCCATATGCAATCAATGGCCAAGCCTTATTGAGTCTACTACCATAACACATCTTGTATCTGTTGCCTTCTCTCCATTCTCATGGCCGCCAGCTCATCACCTCTGGCCTGGCTCACTGTAATATTCTTTGGATTTGCCTCCCATTCTTCTCCTCTTTCTTTTTTTTTTTTTAAAGTGTATTTATTTTTCTTTTATTAATCTCTTAACTTTGTACCTCCATCTCTCAGATAACTTTGCACCGCTATCATATGATTTCTTTTGTCTTCTTGAAAGATTCCAGATAAGTTGACTGACTCAGGAAGGAGCTTCTTCAGAGCAACAACACTTTGTGTCTGTGTTTTAAATTCTTACTCCCTTACAGACAAGTAATAAGGAACAATGTCTTGGCTAAGTTAAAAAATGCATAGTATCAAGTCAATTCCTCAAGAATATGTTATTTCATTTGGTCCTTACAACAACTCTACAAGGTAATTCCCAAGCTACAAGGAGCTCTATAATAATTTTTCAGGAAAATGGGATTTGGAGAGGTTAAGTGACTTGCCCAGAGACAATGTTAATAAGGATCTCTAGCAGGATTTGAACCTAGAACTTGGTGACTGTAAATTTAGAATTCTAGCCAATATGCAATTCTGCCTTTTTTTTTTTGCAGGGGGAAGGGGTGGTTTTGAACATTCCAAAACTATCAGGATTTTTACTTTCTGAAATTATTTTAAAAAATCCAAAAAAAATAATAATCATTATTTTCAGCTGAATAAGCTACCCTGGGGACAGCTAGGTGGTACAGTGGATAGAGTGCCCCTGAAGTCAGGAGGATCTGAGTTCAAATCCAGTCTCAGACCAAACACTTGACCCTTACTAGCTGTGTGACCCTGGGCAAGTCACTTAATGCCAATTGCCTATTTAAAAAAAATGAATAAGCTACCCTGTATAGAGAGAATCTGTGGGGTGACTCCCCTTTCTTGATTTCCCAAATCATTATTGCTTTCTCCCTCATCAAATTCTTTTGTATTTCCTTCTGTGTTTATGTTGTATTCTCCTCTTCCTCCAGTAGAATGTCAGGTCATTGAAGACAGGTACTGTTTTTGGTTTTATTTTTGCATCCCCAACACCAACCTAGTGCCTTGCAAACAGCAAGTGTTTAACAAGTGTTTATTGAATTGAATTATTGAAGTAAATGGCTTTTCAAGCCATCTAGAAGCAACACTTCCCTGCCCCACCTTCTACCATCTGCCTGCTCCAGACTGTCTCACTTACTTGATTTGGATTCCATCACTCACCTGGCTCAGGCTCTGCCTCCCTGTCCTCTGCAGAGCCAGAACGGCCCTGCGCAGGGGGTACCCTAGAGCCAGTACAGGTTCAATGAGGTCTCGCTCCTCCTGACTCAGGGCAGACAGCAGATCAGCAGTGGAATCTGGGTGGCTGTTATCAGAACTGAGAGGACTTGGAGTGCCAGGACAAGGTGGGAGGCAGGAGTATGGGCTGAGAGACTGAAATATGAAGAAAGTGTAGATTTTGTATGAAATACAGGAAATGAGGTACAGAAATCTATCCTGCCCTACAAGAAAATAGAAGGGGAAGGGGATAAGAAAAGGAGGTGGGGGAGAGATAGAAGGGAGGGCAGACTAGGGGAAGGGGTATTCAGAATGCATGCCATCTTGGGGTGGGAGAGGGGCAAGATGGGGTGAAAATATGGAATTCGAAATCTTGTGGAAGTAAATGTTAAAAACTAAAAATAAATAAATTTATATAAAAAAAAGAAAGGGTAGATTTTGGGAAGGTGCACTGAGATCACTCATGGGCAAATCCACAATGAAGGAGGAAACAGGAGGTCCTGTTGGATCTTAAAATTCTGTTTTCTTCAGATCTCAGTGGACACGTGAAGCACAGTTTGGGTGCCAGCTCCTATCTGGGGTCTTTCCTGATCCCCCTAATTGTTTTCTGGTCCCCTCTTGCAACAAACTACTTTGCATTTACACTGAATATATATTATGCAGACTTATCTGTGCGTATGCTGTTTATGTAAGTTTTTTGAGGGTAAGGACTGTTTCACTTCTACCTTACTACCCCCAGCACCACGGACAGTGCCTAGCATGAAGTAGGCGGTTAATAAATGCTTGTTGAATTAGATTGTGCTCTTCTCTCCATGAGCTAGAGTTAAGTCGAGCAGACTTAACTTGATCTATTCCAAGAGTGGGACACAAAGGCAGAGGATTTTCCCTCTTGTCTACACTAGCCTTTTTTCCCCTATTATATTCTCTTAAAAAAGCGTATTGCCAGCTTATTTCTGCAACAAACAGACTGAATCTAATATGCTTTGTTATGTTGCTTGGGAAACCTCAAACAGTCCTGTGGCCAAAACTGATAAAAATCAGAAGACAGAAGGCTTGGGAAAGTCTCAGTCTGTTTTGTTTTAAACATCTCCCTCTCCCCCAGATGAAAGAAAATCTCCTTTTAGTTATTCCATAGGTCACCTGGAGAAAGAAACATGTAACTATAACGAAAACCATCCTTCCAAGACTCGCCCCAGAAAACCAGACTTAGCTATTGGGGCCTGGATGGGAATTCTTCCTGTACCTGTCCCACTCCTCTTCCTTGCCATGGTTCTATGATGTAGCAGAGAAAATGCAAGACTAGGAGTCTGGAGACAGGCTCTAGTCTAGGCTTTCCTACTAACTTGCTGTGTGATTTTAGTTACACAACTTAATCCTCCTTCTCTGAACCATGGTTTCTTCAACTATAACATGGAGTTGGACTGTGATAAACTTTAAAGATCCTTCCCCCACAGCAGCTAAGTTTGGTGCAGTGGACAGAGCCCTGGAGTCAGGAAAACCTGAGTTCAGGCACTTACTAGCTATGTGATCCTGGGCAAGTCACATGAGCCTGTTTGCCTCTGTTTCCTAATCTGTAAAATGAGCTGGAGAAGGAAATGACAAACCACTCCAGTATGTTTGCCAACAAATCCCCAAAAGAGGGCACAGAGAGTCAGACATGCCTGGAACAACTCAACAGCAACCCTCTGTAGTATTCTATGATTTTAAAGCACAGGATCTGTATATTGTGTGCCTGGCACATATTAGGTGCTTAATAAATGCTTATTGACTTACTGACAGTTCAGCTATCAGTAGGAAAGCCCACTTCTGTCTCTGTCACTATTTCTCACTACCAACCTATTTGTCCTTCGTAGCCTACCTCCTCTCTGAAGATTTCCCAAATCAAAGCCCTTCCATACATTTAGGCCAGTGCCCTCATTTTATAGATAAGGAAATAGGTTCAGAGAGGTTAAATGACTTGTCCCAGGTCACATGGGCAATAGATGGCAGAGCTGGGCCTTGAACCCAAGTTGTCTGCCTCTAAATCCAATGCTCTTCTCACTTGTCTGCACCATCCATTTGGCAGTCACCACGTACTGCTTTGTGACATCTGCATTCTTATTGCTACTTCCTTTTCCATGTGTTTGTCTTCTTTCTCTACCACCTGTGCTTTTATGCCCACATAAAAATATTTTAAGTTCTATACCCATTAGGGCATCTTGTATGTATGCGTAAATGCTATGTCCCTCCCTTCCCTCCAGTATTCCTGCACCCACAATATTTTCTTGTGCATAGCAGTCATCTAATATATTTGTTGAATTGAATTGGTTCAATGAACGTTTCCTGCCTGGCTGATTGATTAGACCTGGCACTGGCCAATGCAGGTAAAGCCCCTGTTTCTGGGAGGCCCCAGGATCTGCCAGTCCACACTATTTCTCTCCTCTCTCTCTCTCTCTCTCTCTCTCTCTCTCTCTCTCTCTCTCTCTCTCTCTCTCTCTCTCTCTCTCTTCAGGTTAAAGCTTGGTGGTTTTTTTTGGGGGTGGGGGGACATGGGATAGTCAAGGGCACTGGTGAGAAAGGTTTTGTGGATATGGGATCTGAGCCCACAACTCCTAGCCTTACTGGGACCGTGGGCTTGTGACTCCAGATGGGAGGGATACAGCCGGCTGTGGATGGTCTTGGAGGCGTTGTTGGGGGTGCCGGGGGAGGCACGTCAAGGACAGGTGCGGTAGAGGTCATGGTCCTGTTGTTCCTGAATCGGTGGTAGAGAGCCAAGGACTTGGCAGCCAGTCTGCGCTCGGGTGAAGCGGCCCGACTCAATGGAGGCAGCAGCAATGATAACCTTCTTCGGACACCCTCCAGCTCGTTCTTCACATTGTGGAAGATGTCTAGAGACCTCCTCCGATGGCCTAGACTTGGTGACCCTGGGGAGCTAGTATAACCTTTTTCAAGGAATGGCCTGGGGCCCCGGAAAGAGCTGGGAGATGGCATCTCCTTGGGGCTACTATCCTCCTCCTCCTCCTCTTGCTCTTCCTCCTCCTCTTCTTCTTCCTCCTCCTCAGTGAATCCATCTTCCCCACATTTCCAGCTCCCAAGTTGAGTAGAGTTTTTCTCTCCGTCCTCTTGTTGCTCAGCTTCAGCTGCACTGGATGTATCCAATGAGTCAACCAAAAGGAGCCAACACGGAGGTGCAGTGGCCATCCCAGGGGCCTCATTTCCCCAACTCATCTCTTGTCTTGTTGCAGCCTCCAACCAGTAAAGCACCTTTCTCTCCAGGGAAAAATCATGCTACAGGAGAAAAAGCAAGAGTGAGATCCAGTATCTAAGACCCCAAAAGACAAAATTATTTCAAACATTTTTAAGTCTCCCCTTTACTCCCCCCTCCCCAGTTGTTTTGAGGCAGCTAGGTGGCACAGCGGATAGAGCGCCCAGCCTGGAGTCAGCAAGACCTACATTCGAATCTGACCTCAGACACTTACTAGGTGTATGACCCTGGGCAAGTCACTTAACCCTGTCTGTCTCAGTTTCCTCATCTGTAAAATGAACTGGAGAAGGAAATGGCAAACTGCTCCAGTATCTTTGACAAGAAAAACCCAAATGGGGTCACAAAGATTCACATATGACTAAAACAATTGAACAACAAAAGACAGTTCTTTTATAAGGTGGTGTGGTTTAGGTCAAAGGTATAGAGACCTTCTGGTTTGGGGGTTTTTTTGGGGGGAGGGTGTCTCATCATCACCTGCTTCATCTTCCCTCAGAAAATTGTAAGCTGTCCACCCATTAGGGTATCTCGTGTGTGTGTGTGTGTGTGTGTGTGTGTGTGTGTGTGTACGTACCATATCTCTCCTCTTTCCTCCTCCTCTCCCTCTGCCCCAATATCCCTAGAACCCAACCCAGTGGGTACTAATAAAAAAAGAAAAGAAAAAGCAACTGAGAGTTACATAAGCAAAAGTAATAAAGAAACTAATTTAGTTAGGTGGTTTGCAGCTTTTTCTTTTTGAGAGAGAGAAATAGGAAACATTCCATTCATTTACTTTTAAGTTTGAGAATAGGGTACATAGAATTCTATTTTTAAAAAATGTTAAAAGACAACAACCTCACACTCTAATTATAGCCAAGTTAGGAAAGAAAAGATGGGCAAAGTTTGAGGTGGGCAGAGGAGTAGGAAAGAGACAAACATGAAAAAAATGTATGCAGAGACACACACAAAGAGAGTCCCACACCAGTGATGAATGGGGGACACTCTGAGAGGTACTCACACAGAGATACACAGAGAAAAAACAGAAATAGACACATACAAAAAGAGACTCAGAAAGGAAGATTCACATGTGAACATAGGTTCACAGATTGAGAGCTGGAAGGGATTATTAGAGGTCATCTAATTCCAAGCTCTCATTTTACAGATAAGGAAACTGTAATCCTTAGAAGTTCATCAATTTGCCTGAAGTCACCCAGGTAAGAATTGGCAGAATCAGAATCTGAACCCAGGTCCTCTGTCTCCAAAACATCTTAATATTTGTTCTGTAGCTTTGTATAAATTCAGCCTCTCATGAAACAGGGAACACACCAAAGGTTGTTCTCAGCCACAAGTTTCTGCCCCTGTTTGTCATGTTCCAGTATTACTTTTGTTTTGTTCAGTCATTTCAGGCATGTCCTGCTCTTTGTGACCCCCAGGACCTCTGTCCATGGGGTTATCTTGGCCATTTCCTTCTCCAGTAGCAAACAGAGGTTAAGTGACTTGCCCAAGGTCATACATGTTTCTGAAGCTGGATTTGAATTCCGGTCTTCCTGACTCCAAACCCAGCACTCTATCCACTGCACCACCTAGCTGTCCCCTCCAGTGTTGCTACTTGAGGATATGAAGACTATGACCTTTCTTCATTCTTTCCTCCTCTCCAGAGGTGGTATTCCTTCCTCCACTGTATCCTTAAGTCAGTCAGTTCAGGCGCATGACTACACTTTACTACCATGTGAAGAAGTTCGAAGTATGGATGATACACAGCTTGTACTGAGTTCTGGTGGCGCAGGTTTGGAGCACCAGACAGGAGTTTCCAGGGCTCCTTGGCACTTTCCTCTTCAGGCCAGAGAAGGACCTGGCTATTGCAGTGTTACTGCAAGGATGAACTCACCCTCTGGGTCTCCCAGGTCCCAAGAGAAGCAGAACTTTTTTCTGTCTGGGCCCCAGAACCCCTTTCTTTGGCTTCTGGTTGAATTGTTCTTATGGCTGCCCCCTAGACCACCCATATACTGGGGATCCCACAGATTCTCTTTCTAACACAGGGGTTCTTAACCTGAGGTCTGTGAACTTGTTTCAAAAAATTGAAGGAGGGGGTTTAACTAATTAATTAATTTCCATGTAATTTTGTGAATTTGCTGAAATTTGCCTTTGGAGGTTCCATTTCTCTTTCCTATCCCCACCCCCACCCCACTACCTTTAGTTCCTAAATCCATAAGACACCTACTATGCTCATGCTTCCCAAGTCCCTCCTTTCAGGATGGAAAAAGATACTAAATTTATTGACTTATTCTATCCCTTTGCAGAGGTGGGGGTGGAGGGGTGGGGTTTTTTCAGGATTTTTTTGTGTACTGATCAGTTATGCTGATTTTTTCCCTCTATCTGTCTCTCTCTCTCTGCCTTTAAAAATATTATTTGTTAGATGAAATGGCTCTTTAGGAGAGGGAGGAAGAGGAGTATGTGTGGGAGAGTATGGTGATATAAAAAAGACATCAGGGCAGTGAGGTGGTGCAGTGGATAGAGCTCTGGCCTTGGAGTCAGGAGGACGTGAGTTCAACTCCAGTCTCAGGCACATGACACTTACCCCTTTTCTTACTGGATGAAATCTAAGATCCATCTGAGTACATAAATCTCTGGATAAAAGGTTTTTTCTCTTTTACTCATAACTTGGTAGTTGCCATCTTCCAGGTCAAGAGAACAAGATGGTGGAAGACTCTCAGAGACACTGATCTATCACTGGGGACACTGTGTTTCTATTCCCAAAAAGCTAAACTTTTGGATGGATTTAGCAATAAATCAAAGGAGGCCAGATCACCAATTTTCCATTCTCCTCTGTTGACAAGTTTGATTGGTGCCTCAGAAGGACAGTGTAATACTGCCCCCCTCAGCTGAGACTGGGTCAGAGGGACTTGGAGAGCTCTCGGTTGATGCCTATCTATCTGTGACTCCCCTCCCCCCGCCCCCCATACATTTCTATGTGTCTGTAATCTGGTTAAAATGAATGTGGATGAAATTCCGAGTAATTGCAATGACCAGTCTTGGTTAGAGAGACCAGATAATGACGAATATCTTCCTCCTCCCGGTAGAGAGAGAGGGATGATAGGACCAGAATGCCGCCTATATTCTCAGATATAGGCTCACTGGGTTTGTCGTTTTTTGCTGACTGAGGGTTCAGTGCTGCAGTAGGGTTGGGGCAAGCTTTCTCAGAAAATGACTGTGATGCAAAAATAAAAGGCCTCAATAAAACTCACAAAAATAAGTAAAATGAATGCCAAAGGAAAGCTTGAAGGCAACCAGGCGGTTGCCTTAAGGTGACCGCTTCAGTTTCTTCATCTGTCAAAAGGGGATAATCATAGCACTGTGATGCAGTAGATAGAGTGCCAGGCCTGGAGTCAGAAAGACTTCCTGAGTTCAAATCTAGCCTCAGACTAGCTGTGTGACCCTGGGCAAGTCATTTAACCCTGTTTGCCATAGTTTCCTTATTTGTAAAATGAGATGGAGAAGGAAATGGCAAACCACTCCAATATCTTTTCCAAGAATTTTTTTAAAGTCCCAGATGGCTTCTTCAACCCCATCAAATTTACAAATGGGGTCATGAAGTCAGACATGACTGAAATGAGTGAATAACAACCTTTCAAGGGTCGTTGTGAAAATAAAATGAGATGTATTCAAAGTGCTTCACAAATCTTAAAGCAGTAATGTAAATACTAGTGATGATGATGACAATGAGATGATGACGACCAGAAGACAGCCCAAAGGGGTTTTATTTGGGGAGGAAAGAGAAACAGGGTAAACTCCTTCAGGAAAAGGGATGGTTTCATATTTGTCTTTGAATCCCCAGCGTCCAGCCCAGTTTCTGGCATCATCACAGGTGCTTAATGACTACTTGTTGATTGAATGATTGATTGATTCCCTAAGGGTAATTCTCAGGGAAATTTGGAAGGGTTGCTCTCATTGGGAGATGAGTCCAGACCCAATGAGGTCCAAGACGTGGGACAAAGGCTCCCCCTTGTGGTTCAATAATGCCATACAGCCTGCTATCAGTCACAGAACCTGATTCCTATAGAATGTCAGAACTGAAATGGATCTAAAAGATTACCAGTCTAAACCCTCCCTTGTACGGAACAGGAAAGTGGGATCCAGAGAGATGAAGTGATTTGCTCTTAAGGTCACATGGGGGCTAGAAGTCAGATTTCAAAGCCAGAGCCTTTGACTCTAATGGTCTACCCGATGCTCTACCCTGCTTCTCTCTATTCCCATGGTGTAGCTATATTCATTTCCCATATCTAGAACTGCAACAGAGCTGGCAGAATTCTTGGGAAAAAGGAGTCCAGGAAGTAAATAGTTCCTTCTCTCCAAAAGACATTTAACTTGAGAGATTCTCAAAGGTACGGGCTGGATTAATGTGTTCTCCACTTTAGGTAACAGTTGAATCTGAATGGAGGCTTTCAGGATTCACTGCTTCCACCAATGGCTTGCCAATGGTTTACCATATTGGTGAGGTAGAGGTGTTAGTCAGAGGACTCCTGGGGACCCTCAAAATTATAGCTAGAGGTCCGTTTACCCCACCCTTAAAGCTAACCAAGTTATTTAGTCTAACTGCTTCATTTTTTCCAGTCTTAAAGGAATGAAATCACCTGGTAAAATTTTTGCCCTATGCACATAAGAACACACGTACCGTTAACTTCTGACAGCATGGGCTTTCCTCCAAAAGACCGGAATTCTGGGATTCTCTAACGTTCCATCAACTACAAGTGTTCATGGTCCCAGACTAAAAGGGAGCTGGCAGACAGACATACTCACCATGGAGCCTAGCAGGAGCTCTCTGCAGTCAGGTACACAGAAGTTGGAGGCTGTGGTTGGTTCCCATTCTACCATAAAACTCTTGGAAACCCTGAAAGGGACTCCATCCAGGTAACTCATCCTGGACCCCTGCTGTTCAGTAGTTCAAAGATGATCAAAGGAATCCAGAAGACTTCACTTAGGCTCTGAACAGCAGATTGTGGAATTTGGAGGAAGACCCAGGAAGGAAAAAGGTGAAGAGGCTGGCACTGCCCAAGGAAGAAAAAAACAACAATCCAGGGATTACGTTATCAACAATTATACTATAAACTGCTGATATTTATATAGTGTTCACTTAATAATAATAATAGCTCATATTTATATAGAACTTACTATGTGCCAGGTACTGTGCTAAGCACTTTATAAATATCTTTTTTGAGCCTCATGACAACCCTGGGAGGTGGGTGCTATTGTTATCCCCATTTTACAGATAAGTAAACTGAGGCTGGATTTGGACTCAGGCTTTCCTAACTCCAGGCTGGGTGCTCTGTTGTCTCCAACATCTAGCTGGCCCCCAATCTACCTTTCTAGCCTTATTATTTCCCAAACTCCTATTTCGACCCTCTTCTGCCAAAAATGGTTTATTAATGAGCTAAACCACCTTTCACTCTTCCTCTTTCCACCTTCTGTTCACGCTATTTCTTCCAGATGAGATGCTTTCTCTACTACTATCTATTAGAATTCTATGTGTCCTTCAAGGTCCTTTGTCCTCTGCCAAAAGCAGTCCCTAAATACCTGTGCCCATGGTACTCATGCTCTCTTCTACACAGCACTTCTTGTCTGTACCCCCTCTTTGGCACATAGAAAACACCATCATGGTTATCCCTTTTACTGTTGTTTTGAACCTTCTTAAATCTTAGGTTGCTATCTACCTTTTCAAGTGTTTATGTTCTCTTTCCCCAACTAGACTGTCAGCCGCTTGAGGGCAGGGATCATGTTTAATTCTGCTCCTGTATTCTTCACCTCCACAGCATCTAGCACAGGACCTTACATACAGATGGTGCAGTGGATAGAGCCATGAGCTTAGAGTCAGGATATGGAGTCAGGAAATCCTGAGTTCAAATCTGTCCTCAGATGCTTACTAGCCTTATGACCCTAGGCAAGTCACGCTCTTTGCCTCAGTCTCCTCATATGTAAAATGGGGATAATAATAGCTCCCTCAGCCTTGTTGTGTGGATCAAATGTGATAATAATTGTAAAGCACTTAGCACAGTGCCTGGCAAATAGTAAGCACTATATAAATATTAGCTATTATGATAACTATTTATTCATATTGTTTTGAAGAACTTTACATATATAACTCAGTCTATAAAGGTGTCTATTTGTCCTGAATTACATATAACAGTGGAGCTGCTCAGAAAAGCTTCGAGCTTGGAGCCCTCCAGGCATGATAAGTGACAGCTTCCCCCTCTCTCATGGCCATCCATGACCCTCATCCAAGCCCTTTCCCCATAGATGTCTCTGAAATGCTTTAGTGATTTTGAAATTTCTTGCCTTTAATTATAACAGGTTAAGAGCAAAGAGGAGTCTCAGAGGTCATTTATGCTAATGCCCTCATTTTCACAGGTGACATCATTGAGGTGTTCAGAGATAAGGACACAGAGTCAACTAGTGGCATAATCATGACTTATGATAATAATAACTCACATTTACAAGGCATTTTCTTCACAATCACACTTGAGGGAGGTAGGTGACTCTATAGTGTTACAATAATCCATGTTGTACGGGTCAAAGAATCAGATTTTATATTATCTATATCTTTATCTGTAAAGAACAGCTAGTTGGTGCAGTGGATAGAGTGCTGGACCTAGAGTCAGGAAGACCTGAGTTCAAATGTGACCTCAGACACTTATTAGCTATGTAACCTTGGGCAATTCACTTAACCCTGTCTGCCTCAGTTTTTCCATCTATAATATAAAATGGGCTGAAGAAGGAAATGGCAAACTACTCCAGTATCTTTGCCAAGAAAAACCTCAGATGGAATCAAGAAGAGTCAGACATGACTAAAATGACTGAACAAAAAAAAAACCCTGCAAAATATGTTTTTTCCCCTTGACATATAGCCCCAAGAGACCAGGGACTCTCTCTTTCATGACAAAATTTAGTTAAATGTAAATATGTTGCCTTTTTTACACAAAAAAAAATTATCATAGTAGAGGATGCACTTGGAAGAAGTAATGAAGGATTCCAATGAGTTAGCCACACTGCCAATGGGTCTTCCTTGAGAAAAAGGGAACGTTTTGGCCAGATAATTAGCCATGGAGAAGACCTAGTTAATCTAGAGAGATATGAAGCAGAGAAGAGACTTACTAGTACTGCTCTCTAGACAATGAATCAAGGTACTGTGTCTAGCACAGCGCCTTGTGTAATCAGAACTGCCCCCCAAGATAGACAGGGTGGTCATTTTGGGGTCCAGTGGGTTTTTTTTTGGGGGGGTGGATCATCTTGCTTCTCACATCAAAAAATTGGAGGCAATGGCTCCAGTCATTGGGAGAGAGGAAAATATAATTGGCACACAGCAGACAATAAGTACTTGTTGGCTGATGTTGGCCGGTGCTAAAAAGGACAGGGGGCTCCCGTACACTCAATCAGGTTTGTAGAGTACCCCGCCATTAGGAGACCGTGATTAACAACCAAGTCCCCACCCTATTTTCCATATTCTCTCTACTCTGGCTGCCTGAATGGTACCCTTTTGTACTATCTTTTCTCCTTCTTTCCCTCTTCAAGGCTGCCTTTCAAGTTCGTTGAAACTAGTTTTTGTTGGCACCAAAATGCTTGGGGCGGAGGCAGGGGGAAAGCAAGGTGTGAATTCTTCAAACAGCATCAATTTAATATCGTTCATCAGTAACTGGTGATAAATTGCTCTGCTAATGGGAAATACTCCACATTCCAGGGTTACCCCAATTTTTGTCCATGGTACTTTCTTTGCTGGTACCAGGGGGAGGCATAGCAAGGGATGGGGCTTTGTGAGAGAGAGAGACACTAGAAAGAGAAGCTACAGAATTCCACAATGGACTAAAGAATAGAACACACGGAGCTGCCTAGAGGGAGAGGTGTCAATCATTGCATTTCCTTTTTTTTTTTTTTGAGCCAATCACTACAGACCAAAATGACTTCATCTCTTTCTTCCTTCTTTCCAGATTTACATATTTACACACTTAGGATGTTTCTCATTGGCTAACCCCACAAAGATGATCTGTATCTAAGGAGCCAGCACTGTGAGATGGTCTTCCAAGGCTTTCAGATGCTGTAATCACAGAGGCTCCAGGGGATGTCTCAAGGTCAATAGAGAGCCCATAGACACATCAAAGAACAAAGGAGGAAAACTGGGGTCTATCTTTGTGGTTGAATGTTGGATCGGTCAGATCATATTTCAACAAAACAGCAAAGGTGGGGTGCGTGGCGCCGTTTTCCCACATTTTGGGGTCTTGTTGGTCTTTTAGGTGACTTCCCCTTAAATGGGTTCAGGCAGGAATAGAGTGAAAGTTTCCCAGACATGTCAAAAGTAGATGTGTATGTGTAGACGGTTGTTGTTCGATTGTATCCGACTCCTCACAACCCCATTTGGGGTTTTCTTGGCAAAAATGTTGGAGTGGTTCACCATTTCCTTCTCCAGCTCATTTTACAGATGAGGAAACTGAGGCAAACAGGGCTAAGTGATTTGCCTAGGGTCACACAGCTAGTAAATATCTGAGGTCATTTCTGAACTCAGGTCTTCCTGACTCCAGGCCCAGGGCTCTATCCACTGTATTTCTTCACCTCAACGCCTGGTGGCTTATTGTTAGATCAGTGTGAATTTTTACACCATGGAAATCAGCAAACACTACTAATCTATGACTTGATTTATTGTTCTGTTGACTCTTTAGACATAAAAAAAGATGGAGAAAACATTAACAATGAAGATTAAAGTTAAAAGTGTGTAGTTTGTGCAAACCTACCTCCCCCTTCTCATCCCCGAAGAGAACCAATTTTTTAACACTTACCAGCACATACCTATGGGTATCCCTAAAGTAAGAAACAAGGTAGCTCTTTTCCTTTTAAGGACAAAATTTAAGATTGTACTGATAGGTTATAATACCCCACAGGACCTAGGTTCGAGTCATTGCCTGTGCAATTTTGGGCAATTCATTTCACTTCAAATCTCATTTTCTTCACTTGAAAATGAGCTATCCATTCAACCAGAGGATAAGAAAATTAGCCTTGCAGGCTTGCTGTGCGGAGAGGTCTAGGAGGTCCCCAAGGTCCGTTTCCTTCCTAACCTGAATGCTGTGATCCATGAAACAACCTTTGCAAGGACTTAGTAAGCTTCAAAGTGTTAGAAAGATGGGACCTACTGCTCTATCTGTTGGTAAAACGAAGCTAGTTAAATTTGTTGATAATCTGCAGTTATGCTGGGCTCTTTACCTCAGCCAGACACTTTGGCACAGTCAAGTGATTTAACTGTTTTTCTTTGTTACAAAAGAGGATTCAATGAGGTGAGGGCTGAGGGGGAGGCCTTGCTTACTGTGTAAGGGATTAGCATAAATCCCCCACCACTTCTGAACCAACAGCTCCAAGCATCCTCTTACACAAATGATGACATCATTCCACGTGGGAAATAGGGTAATCTGAGCCTGGAAAGGTAGCATAAGGCCATCTGGCTAAACCTCTTACTTGTCAACTCTGCCCCGGCTCTGCTCACTGCAGCCCTGCTGTGTGGCAAGTGTCTGCTCTCCCTCCACAGGGGAGGAAGAACAGAGGGGCAAAGAGCCTAGTCCAGTGCTCAAAGGTAAATCATCGTCAACACACCTATCAGGGAGCAATTATGTCAAAGGCGCTATGGAAGGTGCCGTGTGTGTGATGTGTGGAGAGTAGGAGGGAATATGCAGAAATGAGGGCACACCTGAGTTCAAGGATTTTACAATCATCTTATTGGTGAGGCTAAACACATCCCAAATTGCTAATCGAGACAAGACACCATATACTAAGCGCCAAACAATAAATGGGAGGTCTACATTTATTATAAACATTTATTAAGTGGCTACTATGTGCCAGGCACTGTGCTAAGTGCTGGGGATACAAATAAGAAAAAGGCAGTCCCTGCCTTCAGAGAGCTTACAATCTGATAGAGGAAGACAATAGTAATAATAATAATATTTAACACTGTCCCTACTTGGGAGAAAACCCTGTGGGTTTGAACAGTTGCTGAAGGCCTTATAGTAGGACTTAAGTTCAGCCTTAAAGGATAGGTTGTTCAATTGTGCCTGACTCTTTGTGACCCAACTTGAGAGTTTCTTGGCAAAGAGTGGTGTGCCATTTCCTTCTCCAGCTCATTTTACAGATGAGGAAACTGAGGCAAACAAGGTGAAGTGACTTGCCCAGGGTCACACAGCTAGTAAGTGTCTGAGGCCAGATGGGAACTCAGGAAGATGAGGCTTCCTGACTCGGGCACTCTATGGACACTGACGCCACCTAGTGGCCCTCAGGTAGGACAGGCAGGATTTAGTTAAGTGGAGAGAAAGCAAGTCATCACAAGCAGTGCAAGCAAAGGCACTCACTATAACAGTGCCCTGTGCTTTGGGGAAAGGGAGTATTAGTTTGGCTCTGGCAGGTGACACACGGGGAAGACTGAGGGAATAAAGCTGGAGAGGTGGGTTGTGGCCAGATCGTCGAGGGCTGTGAAAGCCAGGCCAAGGAGTTTGGACTTGATCCTCTTTGGAAGCAGACTTGTGTGTAGGATCTTGATATACACACAAAGCAGTGTTCGAAGTAGAATCTTTCAGAGATGGACTGGAGATGGGGGAAAGCTAGAGGCAGGGAGATTCAGAAGCACAGTGGAAGCTTCTTGAGGGGAGGGTCTGTTTCATTTTTATCTTCGCATGGATCCCCAGAGCCCTAGCACAGTATCCCGTCCCTAGCAAGAGTTTAATAAATGTTTGGTGGGTGGTCCAGCATCTAGCCACAATTGACTTAAAAGATCTGGACCGGGGTGGTGTTAGTGAGAATGGAGGGGAAATGAAAGGCAGAGCCAGGAAGCAAACTCCTAAATTACCACATAGGCATAGGGAATGCAG
Source organism: Phascolarctos cinereus (assembly GCF_003287225.1). Lineage (NCBI taxonomy): Eukaryota > Metazoa > Chordata > Mammalia > Diprotodontia > Phascolarctidae > Phascolarctos > Phascolarctos cinereus. The sequence goes on from NW_027555736.1 coordinate 144,559,192, forward strand.
TGAACTGGGTTTGTTTGGAGACTTGCTGCCGTGATGAATTTGCTATACGTTAAGTCTCAAATTCTATTTTAGGTGATATCTGTTATAGCGAAAAGCTCTGTATAGACTGTTTTGCAAAGTTGACTTTTGGGAATCCAAATCTTGAGACGTTTCCCTTTTGGCCTGAAGAGAGAAATCCTTTCAGGAATGGAAACTGCAGCAGAATCACCATCCTAACTCACATTTCCCCCCTAATAACTAACGTCAGTGAGGTCTCTAAATGTCTGATATTTGATTAAAACACCCTTGGTTCTGCAGAGTAGGTACTGTCAGTTGAACCAAAGACCTTGTCCATGTCCAAGAATCTGAATAGTAAGCAAGAACACAAGACTGCCTCCAAAAAGTTAAATCATAAAAAAAAATCTAAGTAAATTAAGTGGTTAATTTAAATTTAGTTAATTAAAAGTTAATCATATTACATCCCACCCACCCCTATCCTGTTTTTATTTTTGCTTCAATTTTATGTTCTGAATTCTCTCCCTTCTACCTCCCTCTCTCTGCCTCTTCCTCCCCCTCCCCAAGTCAGAAACACAAAACAAGTTATAAATATGTATAGTCAAACAAATCAAATTCCCATATTAGCCATGCCCTCTGCCCCTCAAATGTGCCTCAATCTGTACTCTGAGTTCATTATCTTTCTGCCTGGAAGTAGGTACCATGTTTTATCATGAGTCCTCTAGAATTGTGGCTGGTCATTGTGTTGATCAGATTTCCTAAGTCTTTCGATGTTGTCTTTACGATATTGTTAACATAAATTTTTCTTCTGGTTCTGTTCACTTCTGTTTGCATCAGTTCATCTAAGTCTTTCCAGGTTTCTCAGAAACCATTTCCTTCATTATTTCTTACAGCACAATAGTATTTCATCACATACACATACTAAAACTTGCCTACAATTGATGGGCACTCCTATGCACAGTTGAACAGTTTTAGGCACATAGTTCCTCATTGTTCTCCAGAACGACTGGACCAGTTCACAGCTTCACTAACAGTAAAGTACCTGTTTTCCCACAACCCTCCCAGCACATCATTTTCCTTTACTGTCAACTTAGCCAATCTGATGAGTATGAGGTAGTACCTCAGAATTGTTTTAATTTGCATTTCTCTATTAGTGATTTACAGCATTTTTTCATTTGGCTACTGATATCTTGATTTCTTCCTCTTAAAACTGCCTATTTATATCCTTTGATCATTTATCAACTTGGAAATTACTCTTATTCTTATAAATTTGATTCAGTTCTCTATTTTAGAAATGAGACTTTTATCAGAGAAACTTGTGGCAAATTTTTTCCTCCAATTTCTTTCTTCTCTTCTGATTTTAACTGCATTAGCTTTATTTGTTTAGAAACTAATTTTATGTAATAAAAATTGTCCATTTTACCTCCTGTAAGCCTCTCCATAACTTGTTTGGTCATAAACTCTCTACTTGGGGTCTGTTTTGGAAAAAATTCTATGTGGTAAGGTTAGGTTGGGCCAAGTTGGGAAATCACCATGTGGACAACTAGTTAGCCTAATGCCAGCCATTCATTATCTTGGAATAAATTATCAGTGCTAAATTAAAATATCTGTCTGTCTATAGATATACATTTTAAAAAGAGGAGTATGATTTACGGTGTTCCTCCCCCACAACCTGGTAATATATTGCCTTTCCCCTTAAACACACAAACATAAAACAGTAATTCCATATGTAATAAATGGCCCACAGATCATATCAAATGCCAACATTCCATGCACACGTTAGTGCTTACCTGGCAAGGATGCAGGGCAGCTTCCTTCTTCTCATTGGAGTGGATGGAGCAGTAAGGCTGCCTTGATGGCTATGACACGTGGATTTTCTTTGTGTTCTCTTACATGTGGAGGCAGTGACATAGGCTTAGCAATGTGAATGGCTTTAGATCACAGGAAGCAAACCTAGTGGTTTATAGCTACAAATCCTCTCACAATGTAACCCTAGTTACTAGGCTGAACATCCCCTGATGCTGTATTTATGTAATCAAATTCTGCCGTTTAGCCTTCCACAAATCTTTGTACTGGATTATCGCATCTAAAATAAGCTGTACTTTCCCCTAGCATGGCATGTCTCAACTCAGATGCCCTTTCTACAGTGAGAAAAAAAAATGTATATACAATAACCTCGATGTAGAGATACTTTATAATACGGCATTGAACAAATCAACTGTCTATAATGCTGATTAAATCTGTTGTCAAAATAACCCAGTTTCAACCTATAGGCATTATGGCTCTTGAGTTTGGGGTGGTGTAATAAAGGGGAAATGAACTACATATTCCCTAATATGCGTTGAAAAATTCTAGACATGGCAAACATGATTTCCTCCTTGTCTTTTTTTTCATAATTCTCTATGCTTTCCTCTTTGCCTATTAAATTCCTTTCCACCCTTTAAAGCCCAACTCAAAACGCCACTTTGACATATCTGAAGTCTTTCCTAACATTCCCGTTGGGTAACTAACCCTTCTCTGTCTCAAACTTCACATTGGTTTTTCCCCTTAGGAGACAGCACGGAGGAGTGGAAAACAAAGCACTGGCTCCAGAATCAGAGAACTCGGGTTCAGATTTCTTGATACTATGAGCTGTCAGCCTGATTATCACCGAGTCTCCCTAAGCCTATACCCTCATCTGTAAAATGGGTGAGTTGGAGTAAGTAGTCTCTGAGCAGCCTTCCAGCCAAAGATCTACGCTCCTGTGTTCATCATGGAAAGCAGGAATTGGCAACCTACAGCAAGTGGCCCGTTTTTGTAAAAAAGTGAAAACTATTCTTAGCTCACTTGACTGGCCTTACAAAGACAGACATGAGGCTGGATTTGGCTCTCAGGCCACAGTTTGCCATCCCAATACATTGTCTGGTTTTCTGTCTGTGTCATTGTCTCACCAGCCTACATGCGCAACAAAAGAAGAGATCGTGTCTTTCCCAACTTTCTATTTCCCCCAGCACTGAATGGAGTGTTCTGGACATTTCTTAAAACTCCATTATTTCATAGGTCAAAGATTTCATCCATAGACATTACCTCCACTAACGAAAATCATGACTCTTCTATAATTTACCCTGTCTCCAAGTTTCTGTGGCTGACCTGATGAGATACATTTCCAAAACTGGAGAAGGCTAGTCCTTGGAACAACAGACATGGAGCCCATCACGTAGCCCACACTCAGATTATTTGGTTGGATCTGTCGGAGCCTGTGCTCTGTTGGCAGATGTTTACACACATTTGTTGAATTGAATTAGAGGGGCAAAATGTAGAAGTGGTCTATATTCTTTAAATGTCTTTAAATGGGACAAAAATTTTTGTCTCACACTCAAGGATTTTCCAGGTTGGTAATAATATTTGCCTCTAGGTTTGAAGGTGGCAAATGTTCTATTTCATTCATCAAAGGAGAAAGGTTTCAGCCAGTAGGACCAATTTTTCTGAAGAATTACTGTTGCTTTCACAATTTTAAAACAATTTAAATATCTTTTGCATAGCAGGCTATGTACTTTATACAATCATTTGTGTGTGTGTCAAACAACTGAGAAAAGCCTTGATTTAAAAAATAAAATATTTATTTGACTTTATAAAAATATAAATTAATTTTATACCATCTGGCATAAAGCATGTGTAAACTCTTATTTTACAGTACTGAACATCTTCAAGAACACCATTTCATTGATGAAAATAAATTTTACTCTGTGAAAATCTGCCCTCTCAGCCTGTGCTATATATAGCTACATATACATAGCTACATATACATATTTGCATCTATATCTCTCTCTATATATATATAAATGCTTTAGCAGCATTTCAACAGACAGCTCATCTACAATCAATGAGCTAGCAACAGGTAAACAATATGACTGACTGTATATACGGCTTTTACATAGCTGTATATTTCTTCCAATGTGTAACAGTTTCAGGTTAGGAAGTCTGCTCCCAGAGGCACACTACAATCTTTATTAATGAGGATATGGAACCTTCCAATCTCTATACAGAAATGTATTTACGTTAGAACTTTCAATCTGCAGAAAAGGCATAGCTCTACAATTAAGGCAGATTCATCTAACCTGTGGAAAGAAGCATTCAACACCTTGTTCAAGTTTCCTGAAGAAGAAAGCCCGGATCAGAAGACACCCTATCCAAAAACCACAGGTGACCCAATGCAGGCTGGAACCAGTGGAGAAGCACCAACATGTTTTCTCCTGTTGTATGGATAAAAGTAGTATTGACAATGAAGCTACAAAACTATGGTTGGGAGAGGGCCGGCAAGAGGAAGGCAGCTTACGGATCATTCTCATCAGTGCTTTATCTGTTTTTAAATGTGCAGCCCTTACTCCAACAAAGGACTTTAAAACAAGCTTGTGTTATTTTTGCTTTATAAAGACTATTAGTTAAAAAAAAAAGACCATTAGTATCAACCTAGGACTTATGACTTGAAGCGAAGAGAACGAGATATTTGGCCTTAACACACATTAGAACCCTCTGTTTTCAGGAAAGATCAGCTTTTTTTCAAATCTTTCAGGAAAGATCAACAGTGCACACCTGGATTTTCTCTTTGTGTATGTGAACACACCCACACATATTGCATAAGAGAGGTTACATTTGACCAACCCCCTCAAAACAGGGACAAATTAAATTTAAAAGTGCAACAACAAAGGCCATTCTATACAGTAAGAGTACAATTTGCATCCCTTCCTCCCTGTCCTTTGCCTTTCCTGAGGATCAGTATTAATCTACTGACTCCTAAGGTCCCTCTAGCACAGGACTCTACATCATGAAAACAGAACTTTCACTCAGAGCTGCCCAAGAGAGTTCAAAGGTTCTGTCCTGGCTCAGTCTGTAGAGACACAAGCATGTTCATGAGACCATCTTCATTGGTTCAGTCTGAGAGCAGCTGCCCAGGCATCACTGCTGGGGAGTGTAGGAATGACCCATCCTTGAGGAACTGAGGTTGCTTCAGGGTGATCTGCGGGCACCAAATACTGATCCCATTCGTGCCTTTTGAAGAACATTTCAGAACAAAAGTTTATTTCAGTTTTACTTCAGCAAAAACATACAATTTATTTTTGTTACACTATTATAGAACCTGTCTTGTTCTAAAATGTAAAAGACTAAGTTTCTCAAATGTAAACAAAGAGAGGAAAACATTCTTTATTTGTTTCTTTTTTCAACTACAAATACTATCAATTGATTAAACTCCTGACTAAAATATGGGAAGTTATTTTTGGAGGTTCAGAATTGTATCCAAACATAAATGTTTTGTCCTTCATCAGAATAAAGTAAGTAGTTCTCCTTAGTATGGAAAATGTTACGTTCTTAGAGAATCATAAAATGTGAGAGACGGAAGGGATCCTGAAGGTTATCTATAGTCCCGTTCCCCAACTCTACAGATCAGAACCGTGAGATCAAGGCAGATTAAGTGGCTTGCCCTAGGTTATGTGGGTTATAAATAACAGAACCAAGACTCAGATACCCACCCTTGAAAATCCCTGTCCTTTACGTCACAATTTAATTCCATTTCAGAGATGAGGAAAATGGAGCCAGTGATTTGCCCAAGGTCACCCAGATAGGACAAGGTGAAAACACAGGGCTCCTGCTCTCAGGACTTAAGTCCAGAACAGATTTTGCAAGATTATTGCTGTCAGTTCCACTGTCAGTTGTTGTTGAGAAGTTTGTTTTGCATTAGCATGAAGAACTGGAAAAATGATGCTAGCACTTCAAATCAATATTGTTTGAGTGTCAGTACGGTGAAAAGGAAAAGTAACCTTCCCTTTTTTTAGCAAGTGTATTGCAAGACCCCAGTTATAAGAGGAAGTGCCAGAATGAGGAAGGTCATAGTTATGTCCTGTACAGATCAGACCAGAATTGGGGTGGCATCTTCCCCTGGGGTTTCACATTTTAATTACAATGACATGGTGGAGTACATCCAGAGAAGGTGAGTAGGATGATGAGGAAAGAGGAGACCATGCCACAAGAAGATGGACTGAAGGAACTAGGGATGTCTAACCTAAAGAAAAAAAGATTCTGGGTATGTGGACAGGGAGAAATGATAGTGCAAGGGACAGTAGACATTTCTTATTAGCCCTGGAAGACAGGACTCAGAGCACCAAGCAGAAATCACAGAGGTAGGTCTGGCTTGGTGTCAAGAAAATCTTCCTAACACAGACTTATCAAAAAGTGGCTTGTGGGGTAGATGGGTTGCCCTTCACTGGAAGTCTCTGAGTGGAAGCTAGATGGTCACTTGTCATGTGAATTATACAGAGGGTTCCTTTTCAGAAACAGGTTACATCAGGTGGCTTGTGGAATACCTTCCACCTCTGAACTTCTGTGATAAAAGTCAGAAGACCTAGGATTCTAGACCAGACTCTGCCATCAACCAGCTACGTGGCTCAAGGGAGTCAGTTAAACCCTGTTGGACACATTTTGTCATCTATGTAATTGAAGACTTGGACCACATTATTTCTCAAGTCCCTTCTTAGCTCCTGGCCTTACAAAAATAATAGCACTAACATTCTGATTCTAAAAGTCTATTTCATAAGTAACATGATACACAAATAACTTAACAAATTAACATAACTCTACTATGTCACATGGACAACTTCTTATTTATTTACTGGAAAGGGAGCTTATCATGATGACAAATAACTAATGCTCTTACCTGATCTGAATGAGAGCTGGTAAGGAATGCTCTGCCTGTAGGTAATACTGCCTGAAGGGCTGTAGGAGGTGACTAAGTGGAAACTCAGCTGAAAAAGAAAAAACAAACATAGCATACAACTTATTATTTCTTACATTCAGAATAACTTATAAAACTATGGTTAGCAAAGTACATCAACTTAGTCTATTACTGTGATTTGATAGACTTTTATATCGTTAATCATCTCATTCCAATTCTTACTATTTAAGACCCTGCAGAAATAAACAGTTTATTACCTACCAGCTTTCTAAAGCAATTTCTGGTTATCTATTATCAATATTCTTCACCTTTTCTGTGTGTCCTAGACCCCTTTGGCAGTCCGGTGGAGCCTATGGACCCCTTTCTCAGAATAGCGTTGTTTTTAAAAAATCATAACAGAAGGAAATACCAAGTTTTAGTTCGTCTGTGGAGACCCTTGCTTAGTAATTCCTGCTATGAGAATTCCATCCATTTCTTCTTTAGTTACAGAACATACCTGGATCCCCAAATAACTTGGAATTAATTTCTTGTTTTTGATGTAAAATCTTCTCTTTTTCTTTTTTCTGTTTCCTTTCTAATTCTCTTTTTCTCTCTTCTTCTTGTTCTCCCTCCAACATAACTCGTAGTGCCCTTTCTTCAGCTTCATAAAGTTCAGTGCGTTTTTTGATTAATTTTCTCAGTCTCTCTATGTGATGTTCAAAAGCTTCATCTGCTGAGGCAGGTGGACAAACACCTGCAAAGAAAGAGCCAAATAACAATTTAGACACATGTATCTAAATATCTGACCTGAGTAACCAAACCTATTACTTTTATGAAGCCAAAATCCCAGCTACAGTATGAAGATGTCCACAGTTTAACTGCTGGCATCTCTCAAAGTCCTCACCACCCAAATGTGGACCAGAACAAACATAATGGAGAGTACTCGGCCAGCATTCACTGAAAATCACAAAAGCGATCATAATTTTTGACAGAGATTAAATTGCTACAACGTTTTCCTTAAAAAATCATTAAAATGGGCGGGGGGCAGATCTCTTTGCACAAAAATATTTGTAACTGCAACAGCAAGAAAATGAAAACAACTTTTACATTCAATGACTAAGGAATGACTGAATTATAGTATTTTAATGTAATGATATTAAGGTGCTGTTAAAAGGATGAAATGTAAGGAAATGGATAGAGCAATATGAAACAATGCAAAGTGAGAACAGCAAAACCGGAACTGTATACACGTTGACAATAACTGTGTGTATATGTGTGTATATACATATATATAATATGTACATATGGGTGTATATGTATACAGACACATGTATATATACATACCTACATGTCTATATGCATGTATGTGCATACAGACAGACAGCCTTTATAATACATTTTTTAAATTACACATATCATTGTACAAAGTGTGGAACTTGCTTGACACATTAGTTCTTCTGCTGAACTGCAAAAACCCTGACTTAGCTCCTTATTAAATCATTAGCTGGTTTCCTTTAACTGCCTGCTGGCAGGTCTCACTTTATCTCAGATAGTCCCCAATCTAGTCTATCTCACGTTAAGCTTCTAGGCTAATCTTTTTTGCTTGTTTGAAGAAGAAATATGAGAATTTTTTGGCTAAAAAAAAAACATTTCCCTTTAAGTAAATTATATATACCAAAAGTATACTATGCCTAGCATGAGGCATGGGGAATTCTCCTATTCAGGAAATTCCAAATCCAACTCTGAACATAGGATAATGAAGGAACAAGACTAGATGATCTTTAAAGTTTCTTTCAGCTCCAAATTTTTGTTCTATGAGAAGGCAATGAAAGCTGATAGCTACGCCTTTCATCAGGATTACTTGGAGGCTGTCATAATGTCTACCCTCAGAAGAGCTAGGGAACTAGAACCTAAATGAGTTTACAGCCCAGATAGGCTACTAAAAGGCACACAGTACATTTTTTCCCCAGGCCAAACTTTTAAAAACACATTTATGAAAAAAATAAAAAATAAATAAAAAGAAAAAAGAGAAACACATTTATGCTTATTTTATACTGTCATTGTAAACTACTCATCTGTTGTTTATTAATTAATTTGCTTTACATGAGGTTTCCTCTAGGACAAATTCTTTTTCATCCCATAGTACTTAGCATGACACTTCAAAAACAGTGGGTACTAAGTTTAAAAAAATTATATAAAAGTTATAATTGTTGGAGTGTTAGAGGCCAGAGAGACCTGGAATTAAATCCTGATTCTGGCATTAACTGTGTGATTTTAAGTTAGTTAGCTCTTTCTGAGTGGGGCTCTTTCTAAGACTTAATTAAGAAGAATGTGGTCCCTAGTAATCAATATAACCAGGGTCACATTGCTAGTTAGTGGGGCAGTCAGAACCAGAACTCAGGTCTTCTGATTCCAAACCATAGTAATAAAAGAAATTTACATGTGTTTTAAGGTATGATGATAATATTAGCTAACATTTACATAGGCAGCTAAGTGTCAAAGAAGATAGAGCACTAGGTCTGGAGTCAGGATGACTCATCTTCATGAGTTCCAATCTGGCCTCAGACATTTACCAGCTGTATCACCCTGGGCAAGTGACTTAGCCCTGTTTGCCTCAGTTTTCTCATCTTAAAATGAGCTGGAGAAGGAAATGACAAACCATTCCACTATCTTTGACCAAAAAACCCCCAAATGGAATCATGAAGAATCAGACACTATTGAAATGACTACACAGTAACAAAACATTTAGATAGGCTGACTACGTACCAGGCACTGTGCTAAACACTTTACAATTATCATCTTATTTGATCCTCATAACAACCCAGTGAGGAAACAGAAGCAAAGAGAAGTTAAGTGACTTGCCCAGAATCCCACGACCCCTAAGAAGTGTCTGAGGCCAAATTTAAACTGAGGGCTACTTGACTCCAGGCCCAGCATTCTGTACATTATAGCGCCACCTAGCTGTTGCTCACAACAATCCCATGAAGTAGGTTTTATAGGAGACCCCCTGAGAAATGTCAAACAAACATCAGAGTCAATATCTGAACTCAGTTCTCTTCTATCTCCAACACATTGTTTCTTTGCTAATCAAACTGCTCCACACTTCATGAATGAGTGACTTCTATGGGCCAGAAACAGTGTTAGGTGTGTGTTACAAAGCCAGAACGTAGTTCTTGTGCTCAGGGAAGAAGTTACATTCTATCAGGGCAGACACTGCAAACACATATAAGTAAATACAAAATATATACAATGTAAATTGCAAGGAAATTTAACTGGGGGGGCTAGGAGGAAGAATGCACTAGAACACACCTGCAAGACTCAAGAAAGGCCACCTACAGGAGGTGGTGAGAGAACTGGAGGCATGGGGAGCAGTCTCTACACAGGTACAGACACAAGAGAAGGAATGTGGTAGGAAAGAACAGAACAAAAGATGTGTCTGTCTCAAGAAGAGGAGGAACAGATAATGAGGCTAGAAAGGTTGGATGGAGCCAGCAGGTAAAGTGTTTAAACAGAGGATTTTGTATTTGATCCAGATAAAGAGCCAAAGTAATTTACTGAACAGGAGAGTGACTGGATTAGACCTGAGATTTAAAGAAATCATTTTGGCAGTGGGCATGTTCATAAAACAGAATCTTGGGGGAAAATTATATCAGGCACACTTTAAAGCTTCATCTGCATTACTTAAATCTCGCCCATCACTTTCTTAAGTCCAATGAAACCCTGATACGTAGCATTTGTTGATTTCTAAAGTGTAAATGTTCACACTGAAAATTTAACAGGTACCAGCTCGCTCCAGCACGCCTCAGGATGAAAGTATGTTTAGTTACCTTTCCTGGCGGCAGCCTCTTTTCTCAGTTTCCTCAGTTTCTCTAAGGCTCGAAGAATATCTACCATTCTCTTGGTATCTGCTTGCTTTTTCCTCACTTCTGATAAGACACCATCAGCAGCAATTTTGAGTTCTTGCTCCTGGTAAGAAAACAAATTACCAACCTCTATCTTCAAGGTCAATCTTATAGTAAGTAGTTGCCTAGAAAGTGTAATTTTAAGGGTGGCAATAAAATCTTCCTACCTAAAAAATCTTCCCCAATTTAATTAAGAAGCACCTGAAATATCACAGGTAATAATAAACACCCTTTGGATTACTGGGCGAAGGAAGAAGAATAAGCTGGTATGAATTAGTACTACTGTGTATCCTTCACATAACCTGACTGGGCCTCAGTTTCCTAATCTGTGAAATGAAGAGGCTGCCTTAGAAGAATTCTAAGGTCCCTTCCAGCTCTAGATTTATGATTTTTTGAGTTATGTGACAACTGAGATCATGACACTGAGGAAACAGGAGTTTTGACTGTGAGATGGCAGGAGGAAGGGATAACTATCCAGGTACTGAGCAGAACTCTTTGAGGGGAAGGGAGGGGACAGTGCCTCGAGAGCCAGGGGGCACGTGGACACTAATAAATGCAGCACAGGCAGCCCTGCGGTGCTGGGCCTGCAGTTGGGAAGATCTGAGTTCAAATCCAAACTCAGACATTTACCAGCTGCGGGACTCTGGGCAAGTCACTTAAGTCGTTTGCCTCAGTTTCTTCATCTCCAAAATGGGGATAATAATAGTACCTGCCTCCCAGGTTGTTGTGAGGATTAAATGAGATAATAATCACAAAAGTGCCGGGCACACAGGAAGCTACACAAAAGTTAATAATTACTGTTATACAATGGAGAGATTAGGACGTGACCACAGAACATGGGGGGAGGGGAGGGAGATAAGCGAAAGCCCATTTTCTTTTCTTTTTTGATGGAAAACTTCCAATCTTGCCTAGGCAGCTAAAACCACATACGGTGGTATTACAATCTAAGAAGAAGGAATTTGAGAGAAATTCTGAATGTTGCTCTACATTTGCCTGCCCTGCAACTAGGACTACTTCTAGTCTTTCTTCTACAGGGGAGGTGCGCCAGGGAGTGGGAGTCACCCCTTCCAGGCTGAGGACCTCCAGGTTCAGATGACGGAATCACAAGTTCAGGGCTGGAAGAGCCCCACGTCAGGACCAAGAAGGGAGGTCGGGCGCGGTGCCCTCGACCTCCACGCTTACCCGGGCCTTCTCCTCCACTTCCTGCACACACTTGTTCCTCCAGCGGTCGATCTCCTCCTCGCGCTCCGCCGCCCGGGCCTGGGCCGCCTCGCGCTCGGCCTCGCGCTCGCGGGCCCTGTCCCGGAGCCGCTGCCGCCGCCGCCGGACGCGCTCCAGCTTCCTGCGCGCGGCGCCCACATAGGCAGGCTGGCTCAGCGGCTCCAGGTCCCCGCGCAGCTGCTCCCGTAGCGGAGCCGCCTGCTGGTGCAGCCGCTCCCAGGCCTCCCCGTCCGCCTCGGCTTCCCGCAGGGCCCGGCACAGGCCGCGCAGCCGGCTCACCAGGCGCAGGGCTCCGCGCAGCCGCCCCCGGAGCTCGCCGAGGCTGGGCCCGGGAGGAGCAGCCGCCGCTGCCGCTGCCCCTGAGGCCGACGGGCCATTCGCTCGCCGTGGGGCTGCGAAGACGGCTTCTAACCACTGGCGATCCCGCTGGCGCTGCAGGGCCGTGTCCCCGAGCCCGTCGGGTGGCGGGGCCTCTGCCCAGCGCTGGGCCCATGGAGGGGCCGGGGAGGGTGGCGGAAGCCGTTCCCCGCCCTCGAGCCCCGGGAAAGGCGTACACTGGGGGGGAGGAAGGGGTGGCGGGATCGGGGGCGGGGGTGGGATCGGCGGCGGCAGGAAGGGGCCCGAGCTAGGGCCTGGAGTTCCCAGGAAGGGGCCCAGTCGCGGAGGTAGCGGTGGAGGCGGATAGGCCTGGGGAGGCGGGGGTGGCCCGAAGGGAAGGCATCGGAATGGAGCAGGAGGGGGAGGAGGAGGTGGCGGCGGCGGGACCGGACATACAGGGGCAAAGCGGCCGGGGTAAGGCGGCAGAGCCATGGAGGTGTTAGCTCTACCGCCCAAGTGGGCCAGGAGACCCGGAAGAAGCACCGAGAGGTTCCTAGGGCAATTCTTCCGGATATGACGTCCAGCTGAAAGAGCTGACAGTTCCGCCCCAAGAGCCTACGAGCCAATGAATGAAATTTCATTTTTCGCTGGCCCCTCCCCGTAAACGCTGTCCCTTCGACCCGGGTGCTGGCGAGATTAACACCAGGCTGGGATGACTAAAAGAAAAGACAAACTACAGAGGCAACAAAGTCAGCCGCCAGAGTCTCCAAAGTGAATGCCCGGAGTTCTTTGTTTCAGCCACATTATTTTAAAGCACCTTTGCGCTCAAACCTTGGCTGTTCCCTCCTCCTACCAACACCACCCCCCCACCCCGGACTATCTGGTGCTTGTTGCTCACTATTTCATGGAGATGACAAGATGGCTGTTTCATTAATAGCTTCGTTTTATTCAAATGCCAAAACATAAGTTCCAAGGTACAAATTGTAGTTACATTACATTTGTCTTTGATTTAAAAACATCGATCATAATGTTATAAACAACTTCCAAAACTAAATGCAAGTTGTTTTACTGTTGTCACTATGTCTCCCAGTCCATTTCTGAAGGATTATCCTCAAAAGAATAAAAATCTACTTCGATTTTCCCACTCTACAAAAAGGAAAATTATATAATAAAAGAAAGTAATGAATGAAGTTACAACACTGTATCAAGGACTTCCTGAAAGTAACTTTAACCATTACTGGGGAGACTAAGTAGGATTCTTGTTCCTGCTCATTGCTACACAAACCTGACTTGGTGAATGTGCATCTCTGTACCTATCCCATCCAAAGATATATTTCACAACTCTCCTATTACCTAAGTCATGTAAAAGCCCTAATTAAATTGGCTCTTCAGTACAAGATAAGGGCTTGTAATTAAACTGTTATAAGCTTAATGTTTTTTCTTCCTGACAAAATGCATGAGGAAAATCCTCATCTTTAGTAAGCAGGCTAAATGATGAAAATAAACGAATGTTTAAATCAGTGTTAAATTCAATTTTAAAAAGTCAAACTAGACGAATAACAAGATGAATAACAATAAAACCTGCAGCAATATCTTAGAAGGGGAAAAACTGAAAAGTATCTGAAGATTTTGGTATTTTAAATTTTCTAAAAAAATCAAAACTCCTTTACTAGTTTCCTAAGTTTTCTGCTAAAGGACCATTTTTTTCATGTTTTAAGTCCTCCAAGAGATTCAGTTTTGTTCCTCTTTGTTTTGCTGCAAGTCCCAAAACAATGATGACCAAGAAAAAGATGTACAAGAAATGAGAACAACTTAGAAGTCATTTTTGTATGAATAAGTTCACTACTGATTACAGAAAAAAATATACATTTTCTTTCTTTGATGTGGAAATAGGAGGTTGGACAAATATCCAGCACCAAAAAACTGATGCACACTAGAGCTCCTTAGGTAATTGCACAATATTAAAAGTATTTTACTTTAAATAGACCTACATGCTATATTCCTCATTTGTTTTTCCTGTGAGAAATTCACTGAGATTCCAATTACATCTGCTTTTCCGTTGCATTGAAGTGCATCTCAAATGGCCAATAAATCAGACTGGCCAATAAGCAAATTGCCTTTTATACTGAAATCAACTGTTAAGTTGGTGTCATGAATTAGCAAAGCAGCCTAAGAACATAACTAAACATCATCAAAATTCAGTAATCTTGGGCACTTTTCCATTACTAATGTCACCATTAGTATCCATTTCAATTTCAAATGTGAATAAAAAGTCTGATCTTTTCAGGAAACAAATGTGGATAAAAAAAGTTGAACTAATGGTATATCAATATTCAGTTTGTAAGGAAATTTATTTTCCCATTTGTAGAGTAACATTATTGTAAAATTCATTAGTTACTGGCAACACCTGCATTGCTTAATATAACTCTTCAGAATTTTGTTTAAGCATATTTTTAAAAAACTGAACCAAAAAAATGTACATTTTATTTTTGAACACTGTGCCATTAAAGTCCACATAATGTCCACTGCATAAAATCAATGTGATGTTACAATAACATACATGATCTTGATTCTTATCCTAAAGGCTTCTGACCATGTATAATATCCAGGATAGATCCAATGCCTTTAGTGTCAGACTGTAAAGTCAGTTACGATCTTAAAACAAAAGGGAGAAATTTCTATGGGATAAAGGTTTAACGGTGTTTAACTGTTTGCAGCATCTGCTTGCCGAGGCCATCCTTCCTCTTCAACTCCAGAGTCATACTCCTCTTCAGATGACTCTTTAGTTGGAGCCCTATGATGAAAAGCAATCAGTTATTTTAAAAAAAAAACAAACTGAAAAGTGTGTGTAGGTATGTTTTTCTAGATGCAAATAAAAATAAATTCCAATCAACATGTCAGTGTTTCATAGCTGGAAAAAACTCAATTAACTTTAACACAATATTTATCAAACATTTTCCCCAACACCTTTAATACTGGAACAAGTAAACACTATACTGAAATGTTCACTTTTGACATTCATTGCTGGCCTGGACTAGTGCAACAGCTTCCTAATGGTTCTCTAGTTGCTCCTCTTTCTAATCCATTCTCCATACAACTGCTTAAGTACTATTCTAAAGCATGGATCTGGCAGTGTCACTTACTCAAGAAGTATTGCTGGGTAACATTTTGTCTTTGTGATGGAATATATCATTCTTCTATCTGGCAATTTAATCTGGCAATTAAAGTCCTTCCCAGTCTGACTTTCAAGCTATTTTCCCAGGCTTATTCTTTACTACTTCACCATACCCTCTACATTCCAGATAAACTGGCCCACTTGACCCAGTAAAACTAAGTATAATTCTTCAGGGGGAAAAAATGGTCATTCAATGAAATAGAGGACTTTCAAGTATTCTTGATGAAAAGACCAGAGCTGAATAGAAAATTTGACTTTCAAATACAAGACTCAAGTGGAACATGAAGAGGTAAACAGGAAGAGAAATCATAAAAGACTTATTAAGGTTGAACTGTTTACATTCCTGTATGGAAAGATGATATTTATAACTCATGAGACCTTTGTCAGTATTAGGGTAGTTGGAGGGAAAAAATTATATGTATGTAGATAGACAGATAGAGGACACCGGGTAAGTTGAAGATTAAGGGGTCATATCTGAAGAATAAAATCAAGGGATGGGAGAGGATTATACTAGGAGAAGAAAGGGAGAGGAGAAGAAAGGGAGAGGTAGAACGGGGTAAATTATCTCACAAAAAAAACAGAAAAGAAAAGGCTCTTACAGTGGAGGGAAAACGGGGGAAGGTGAGAGGGAAGGGTGAATCAAGATTTGGCTTAAGGAGGAAATAACATACACGTTCAATTGGATATGGAAATCTGTCTTACCCTACAGGAAAACAGGGGAAGAAGGGGACAAGACAGCAGGAGGATGAGAGAGGAGGGAAGTTTGGGAAGGTAATTAGAAGCAAATACTTCTCAGAAGGGACAGGATCAAAACAATAGAATAAATGGGGGGGCAGGACAGGATTAAGGGAAATAGAGTTAGTTTTTCACAATATGTCTACTATGGAAGTGTTTTGCATAACTGCACATGTATAACCTATATTGAGTTGCTTTCCTTTTTTTTTTTTTTTTGGTTAGGCAATGGGGTTAAGTGACTTGCCCAGGGTCACACAGCTAGTAAGTGTTATTGTGTGTCTGAGGCCGGATCTGAACTCAGGTCCTCCTGAATCCAGGGCCGGTGCTCTATCCACTGCACCACCTAACTGCCCCAATTGCTTGCCTTTTCAATGAGAGTGGGTGGGGAGGGAGGAAGGGAGAAAATCTGGAACCCAAAGTTTTAAAAACAGATGTTTAAAAAAAAGTTTTCACATGCAACTGGGAAATAAGAAATACAGGAAATGGAGTACAGAAGTCTATCCTGCCCTACAGGAAAATAGAAGGGGAAGGGGATAATTGCGGGGGGAGATAGAAGGGAGGGCAGACTAGGGGAAGGGTATTCAGAATGCATGCCATCTTGGGGTGGGGGGAGGGGCAAGATGGGGTGAAAATTTGGAACTTAAAATCTTGCAGAAGCAAATGTTGAAAACTAAAAATAAATAAATTTATATAACTGGCCCACTTGCAGATTCCCATACTCAACACTCTATGCCCTGTCTTGAATGCACTCCCTCCTCACTTCTGCCTGTTGGAATCTTGACTTCAAATGCCTCTCCTACAAAGAGCCTGAGCTCCTTACATGTTTAGTACCCTCCCCTGAGAAAACACTTTGTTTTTATTTTGTGTATGTTTTGTGTTGAATTAATTATCTATGTTCCACATCCCCAGCTCCCACCCCAGTGGAATGTAAGTAAACTCTGAGGATAGGAACCTATTAATTTTTGTCTTTGTAACTCTCCAGAGCTTTCCACACAGAAACTGCTTTAAAATGCTTGTTGAATGAGTAATACAGAGAGCAACCAGTCTGTGCCACCTCATCCCATGTAACTCTAGTCCATAAACCCCCTCTCAGCCCTCCAAAGGGGTCTACCTAACATGCCAAAGGGTTTCCTTCAGATCTCTCTACCCATGAAGGTAGGTTTTCCCCTGTTCTACCTACACAGTATTGCTGTATCACAGATTTAATGCATTACCTACAGTATGGCCTCTATATATATCTTGGGTTTGTTTTAATTCCACATAACATCTCATGTTAATTCTAATTTGGTTCACGGTCTGACTACACAGCTAATTTTTCAATCAGTTCCTATATTAGTAACTAGTTGTTTCCCAAGTGCTAGGATATTAAACAATTTAATTTCTCATGCTTATTTGGTATTTGCCATGTCAAGTGTCTCCATATCTTTTTCTTAAAGAGAGTATTCATAATCTATGTGCATTTTTACAATGTCTATAAAAGCCTTTGGTCTTTTTTGTTTCTTATTTGATCCATTTTTTGCAATTTTTTTTTTAGCTATAATCTTCTATGTCCATCTTTGGACAAAAGCATATACTGAATTAACCTAGAGGGTTTTGGACAGTTCTTTGTAAAATTTTCATTCTCTTCACCTTCCACAATATATTCTGGCACAGGTATAAAATTATTTTCATGGTTGGTTTTCAAAATCAAGTAAAGCAAATATGGTTAAAATCAGTCAATTCTTTCTAATGAAAGAAAATAGATGAAAGAAAATTTATGATTAAGCTAAAACAAATGCCTTCGTCAACTTTACCCTTTCTCCTTTGTTGGTTTTCATTAAATATTTGAAAAATTATACATGTAAGTATATATGTACATATATACAAGTATATATGCACATATAAACAAGTATATATGCATACATATAAGTATATATGCAAAACCCTGTAGTGTGGAAAATTAATAAGGCAAGGCCTCTGATTCAAGGAGCTTATGGTCTAGAAAAGGAGCTAAGACATACATAGTTATCCCTTCACATCCTGACTTTCCCCACTGTAGTTCTGATACATCACAGGCAGGCATAAGAAATTAGATGGGAATTTTTGGGGAGTTTTGCAGATGCCACAGATGCCACACAAAGGCCAGCAGATGCCACAGAAAAAGTTTAGAAACTCAGAAATGCATAAAACATATGTATAGTATTGTATAATATCAACCCAAATTTTATAATAACGTACTGTAAACACCCCACAGAAGAAAACAAAATTCAGACTTCTTGTCTGGTACAAAGGGAGGCCAAAAAATTTTACACGGATTTTCCAGAATGCAGGGGGCACTGTGCTCCTAAACCCCCTACAATGTGGAAGGGATAAATGTAATATGAGGCAGATATGAAAATGCAATAAAAGAGGCATAATGCACTCCTAGGCAAAGATTTCACGGTGAAACTTGAAAAGATGAGTGGCAAATGGGGAACGAGAAGGAAGGGAATATGTGAGCAAAGTGTTTGAGAAATGTTCTCTTATTATGAGACAAAGCTGAAAAAGTAGGTTGGGAGGGATTTGAATGCTTTGGAATTGACATGGTAGACAACAGAAAGTCACTGAAGGTTTCTGAAAATGAGAATGGGGATTTCACATGATCAGACTTTTTCTGAGGAAGATTAATCTGACAATCAATTTAAGACAAATTATGAAGGGAGTGACTAGAAGGATGTCCAGTAGATTACTATAGTAATCCAAGTGTTAATACATGAAATCTGAATTAGGATGGTAGTTGTAAGAATAGAGAAAAGGGAACTTACATGAAGAATATCAAAGAAGCAGAAATAGGACTGATGACTAATCAGATGTTGGGTGTTAGGAAGAAAGGGTAAAAAAATGCAGAGTTTGAAGCCTGGGTGACTGTAAGGGTAGTGGTATCATTTAACAGATATAGGAAAGCTAGGAGAAGAAACAAGTTGAGTGTACATGGGAGGATGATATATTGAACTGCAGGTCCTAGTGGAACATTCAACTGGCAAATATATCCATTAAGCTACTGGAAACATGGGTCTGTATCTCAGAAGAACAGCAGTGCAGTTTCCTTGAAACCAAAAGAGATTAGAAAGTAAAAGGAGGAAGGAATGGGCAACAAGATGGATTACTGCACAGAAGACAAGAAGGATGAGAGCTGGAATTGGCAATTAGAAATTACTGGTGACTTGAGAGTACATTCTCAGTAGAGTTGCTGGGGTAACAGGAATCATACTGGGGGAACTAAGGATCAAATGAGTAGTAACAAAGTAGAGCCAGAAAGTATAGCCTATTCTTTCAAGAAGTCTGGTGGTAAAGAGGAAAGAAAAGGAAGTTTCCCCTAACTGCCAAGATGGGGAGGTGTAAATGTTTTGCAGGAAGAGGACTGGTAATTGGTAAGGTGCCAAAGGAAAGGAGAAAAAGTAAAGATACAAGAAAAAGAGGAAGTAATTGAAGGAGTAAGGTCTCAGAGAAAGCAGGATATAAGATACAGGATAAAAGTAGAAGAGTTCCCCTGAGATAAGAAGGAACGCTGTGTTGTCAATTCACATACACTACACAAACATTTCACCTACTTATTCATGAATTCAACCACATACGACCTTTATATTTATTTTTGTTTTTTCTTTAGGTTGAAAAAGAATCAAGTTTTATATTTTTTTTAACAAGGGCTCATAAATACTGCATTTTACAATCCATGTAATAAATTATCTATACTTCAAATTATAAATGTTTTGACATAACAATTCATATTACCTAATGTATCCTGGTTCCTTCTTTCCTTCTACAACTTCTTTGTCAACTTCCACACATACAATGTCAGAATTTGGTACTTCAAACATTGGTTCTAGTAACAGCTTTTCCTAAGGGAGTAAGAAAAAGACTACATAGAAAATTGGAAGTTCCACCCTAAATTCTTGCACTTTGTGTACAGCCACTAAATGATAAAAATATACAGTGGATAGGCTCCTGTTTTATATTCAGCATACCAAAAGGTAACTCTCAGTTCAGAATCAGCTAGGTTTCAATAACTACTATAGTTTCCTTAAGTATTCCACTGGCATATTTACAATGGAAGGCTTGCACTCTTCCCTCCCCCCCCCCAATGATCTCTTTCTGAACCGAGTTACTGCTTGGTGTATTGAATATTTACATGTGTGTGTGTTTAGGTTTCTGTGCATGTATAATCTATGTGTGTGTATACGTATGTAAGTGCATGTATATATACACACACACATACACATTTTTCTTTCAAAATTTAAAGTAAAAACAATATAGTTCTTGTAAGGCAATGCAAACTTACCATGATAGAGCGGAGGCCCCTTGCACCAGTCTTCCTATCTAGTGCCAATCTGGCTATAGCCTTTAAAGCATCTTCAGTAACATTAAGCTCACACTACATATTAAAAAATAAAGAGGTATTTGTTAGATATTTGATAAAGCTTTCTTAAGTGGCCATAGGGTATTTTACCCTTTAACCAACACTGCCACCGCCCTAGTCCAGGTCTTTATTACCTTATGCCTGGACTACTGCAATTGCCTAAAACTGGTTTCTTTGCCTCCAGTCTCTCCTCCCTGCAATCCATCCTGCACACCATTTTGATCATGTCATTCCCCTCCTGAAAAATCTTCAATGGATCCCCATTGCCTAGGAAATAAAGTACATACTCCTCAGCTGGCATTTAAGGCTTTCCATGATCTGACCCAAAAGCTATCTTTCTAGTCGTATCTCCCACTACTCTTCTACATATTCTCTAAGTTTTGACAAAATTTCTTTATTCTCTGAACATACTTTGTCCTCTCCTGCTTTGCCCAAGTGGCTTTCCCTTATGTGAAAAGCCCTCTCTCCAACTATCAAATTTCTATCCATCCTTCCAATACCCATTTCACATGCTATTCCCTCCACTGAGCATCCTTTAATCACCCTCCCCAGAAGTAATTTCTCCCTTCTCTGATATGGCACAACATATTGGCTGTATCACTCTTACAGCACTTATCACATATTCCCACACAGCAGAGTGCCTGGCACATACAGTAGTAATGCTTTTTGATTTTCTTATGCATGTACATATCCTAGGGCGGGGACCATTTAATATGTGTATCCAACATACCACCTAACACAGGGCCTTACTTGCTGAATGAAATAACAACTAGAATTTATATAGTACTTCAAGGTTTTCAAGGTACTTAACAAATATCTCATTTTATCCTCATGTAAACTCTTGGAGATAGATAGTATCAGTATACTGATGAGGAAACTGAAGTAGTATAGATTAAGTAACTTGCCCAGGGTCCCACACTTACTAAATGTCTGAGGTTGGGTTTAAATTGGGTCTTCCCAATTCCAGGTCCAACAATCTATCCACTTTGCCATTTATTTGTAACAAAATACTCTAAGGTAGACACTACATACATTTAAATACTGACTTTAGACATTATCTTATTAATTATGATATATACTACATCATTTAGAATCATTCATTAAGAACGTATGAGGTTGGGGCAGCTAGGTGGCACAGTGAACAGAGCACCAGCCCTGGAGTCAGGAGGACCTGAGGTCAAATCCGGCCCCAGACACATAACTCTCACTAGTTGTGTGACTCTGGGCAAGTCACTTAACCCCAATTGCCTCACAAAAAACAACAACAAGAAAAAAACCCCATAATGTATGAGGTTAAACATGTACCTAACAAAATAAGATCTCTAATGTAGCCTGACAGAAGTTTCTCTTATCCAGGATTCCTATTATTTCATATAAAACAAGATAATCAACCAAAACAACTAACTATATTCTTATTACTACATGAAAAGAACTAACTTGCATTTGTCACCAATGTTACACCTTGACTACAGCCAGAGCTATGAGTAGAAAAATGAACGGGGAGGAAGGAAGAGATCCTCTTACACATCACTTTTTATAAATGCACATGTTTTTACTCAGGAAATTTTGCTCTTATGTGGTATTTATTTTTGCATGTCCCATGCCACATATGCTATGGTGAGGGTTTGACTCTGCTGGACTTTTTAGAAAAATAGGAGCATGGTTTTCATGCCTCACTGAGAGCCCACAAAGGTCTCTCTGCCCAATACATGTGTACACTGGCATGAAGATGCTGGAAAGCGGAACCACATTTTTAAAAAACCTGCATGAAAGATGAAAATTCTACATTACTCTAAGAGGCAAAATATGGAATATATTGAAATCAGTCAGAGGAAACCAATTCAGCCAAAGAAAAAGTGGCTAACTGCATAAAATCTCATGTCATTTAGTCAAATAAGTATTTAAAGTAAGAATTCCAAATAGAAGACCAATGATCACCTTTGCAGATTTTAGGAATGTAATTACAACTACGATTAGAAAATAAACACAAGGTATCACTTTACGCATCCTGGAAAAGGACTGAATTTTGGTAAGTTAAATGTACTAGGAGAGCTTAACTAAAGGAATTCTCTAAACACTCCTATAAAGCCAGAGGCAACTGGTTGGCAGTGAAGAGAGCACTGGGTGTGGAGTTAGGAGGTTCCAATCCAGTTTTAACACTCACTAGCTGTGTAACCCTAGGCAAGTCATGTAACCTCTGTTTGCCTCAGTTTTCTCAAATATAAAATGAGGATAATACCTACCTCAAAAGGTTGTTATGAGGATCAAGTAAGATAATATTTGTAAAAAATGCGTAACACAATGCCTAGAACAGAGCAGTCACTATGTAAACATTTCCTTTTCCTTTCCCCTTCCCCACTGAGAAAATAATCATTCACTCCTCTGTCTCCCAAATCTGTATTTGACTTAAGCAGAGTACACAAGTGTATTTTTTAAAATGCAGAATACCCTGAAATGCTGTTGTTATATTCTGCACAAATATCCTGTTAGCATATGATTTCTGAGACACTGTCCAATATCACCTTGAAATTCTGAAGGGGTTGTAGAATTCAAAGCAGGTTAAAGCTCATTTTTCCTCTCAACTAGCTCTGTTAATAAATAAGAGCATTCTGTCAAGGAAGCCAAGGATTCAGGTTTTATTTCAACATTGGCCACAAAATGCTCCCTGATTTTAGTTATCCTTCTAAATCCACACAAATGGCCCAAACAAGAGAACATAGATAACATCAATACAAAATCAACACTACTGGCAAAAATCGATAAAACCACATGCCCAACTGACTGTGTGTCAGTTACATCAAGAAGTTTTTCAAAGATCAAAAAATCTGCCCTTGGTTCTGTTATTTACCATTCTATGATTTGAAAGAAGGTATAGATTGAGAAGTTAATCAAAATTTGCAGCCAACCCCAAGATGATAATAGCTAAAATACTGAATAACAAGATCTAATGGTAAGATGGAATTTAAAAGGAATAAGTATAAAGTACTGCACTAGAGCACAAAAAGTTAATGAGCCTCATCAAGTTTTGAGATAAGCACAGCATGAGCAGGCAAGAGTTATTATGAAAAAGATCAGGGTGTTTTTAGTGGACAGCAAGTTCAATGAGCTTACAGAGTATGACAGGGTAGCTAAAAACGTTAGTATGGAATAGAATGGAAAAGCATGACTTTTCCATCCCATTATTAAGTGCTAGACATTCTGCTGAGTGCCAAGGAGACATACAAGAAAACAAAACAGTCCCTGACCTTTTCCTCTGGAGAATAATGTCCTGTTTTCGAGGCCACGTTTCAATGCAGGGCATTAACAAAAAGGGGATGGGGAGACCGTCTTAAATTATCTGAAGAGTCATTTTGTGGAGGACACGTTAGACTGGCTGTGTCCCAAAGATCAGTACAAAAACGAAAGAGTGGACGTTACAGAGGCAGCTTTAGGGGCAATGTAAAGAAAACTTCTGAAAGTGGAATGGGCAGTTTCTGAAGGCAGCAGTTTCTTATCACTAAAGGTCTCTAACCAGAGACTGGATATTTTAAAGACAAATCTTATTCAGGTATGGGTTGGACTAGAAAACCTTTGAAATCTCTTCCAACTTTTGTGATTCTGCACAGTCCCATTAAAAATATTATTCTGTGTTATACTTTTTAAAGATTTAGTAATTCAATAAATGAAAAAGTATCATGTTCAAAAAAAAGAAAAATAATTAGCAAAAAAAATTGTTACAGTTTTATTAACCCTTCTGTTACAATGGCTGGTTTTTAAAGTATGATTTCATGCATCTGTGCATTCATGCAGACTGTGTCAGCAAAAGAAGTACTGGTTGAATTTATTCCCTGCTTTAAAATGTAAAATTTAAGAAATTTCAAACTGATTTTTATTTATTAATGGTTAGAGAATAAATGATATCTTTGGAAACACTTGTGTAAATGCAAATACAATTAATGAGTGAGACAACTATTTTGTCCTAATATAGACATCACCGGTGGAGCAGCAAGGTGGGCAGCGGACAGAGTGCAAGGCCTAGCATCAAGAAGACTCCTCTTTGTGAGTTCAAATCCAGCTTCGGACACTTCCTAGCTGTGTGACCCTAGACAAGTCACTTAACCCTGTTTGCCTCAGTTCCTCATCTGTAAAATGAGCTAGAGAAAGAAATGGCAAACAACTGTAGTACCCTTGCCAAGAAAATCCAAAATGGGGTCACAAAGTGTGTCAGACACGACTGAAACAACTCCACAACAACAAAGACATCATTCAATTTAGTCTTTAACGACCAATATCAACTCCTTTGGCTTAGGTTTTATATGTTACAAAAAGTAGGTCTTTCATAATATTCTTAAATTAGTGAAATCTCACTAATTCAGAATGACTGGAGGACAGCCTGAACCGTTAAGAAACAAACTATGCAATGCTTGTCAAGAAATGTACTTTACGGGCAGCTAGATGGCGCAGTGGATTGAGCATTGGGCCTGGTAGTCAGGTGGACCTGAGTTCAAATTCAGTCTCAGATCAGATACTTGACACTAATTAGCCATGTGACCCTGGGGACAAGTCACTTAACCTCAACTGACTCACCAAAAAAAAAGTACTTTAAAAAATTTGTGAGGGGCAGCTAGGTGGTGCAGTGGATAGAGTACTAGACCTGGAGTCAGGAGGACCTGAGTTCAAAGCCAGCCTCATACCCTTACTGTGCGACCCTGGGCAAGTCATTTAACCCCAATTGCCTTAAAAAAAAATTGTAAGTAGATGTCCAGTAACAAAGTTTATACAAAGGAAAGTTTCCTCAAGGGTGTTTATTTTAATGAATAGCTATAAATGATTTGTAATAAGCTTTCTCAATTTTTAATGTAAACAAATATATCTAACACAAATTTCTCTGAATTACATAAGTACAGACTACTAGAAATGGAAAAGTCTTCAAAGATTATCTAGTCCAACTAATATAAAAAAGGGCACAGGTTGACACCAAAACTCCTGTCCCATAACCTTCTGCTTCTCTCTCTTTTTTTTTAATCGCTGGACACTGGAGAATAAAACTGTAGTCCCAGTCTCTCTGAGAGACTGAATTTGGAGGCCTCTTGCCCTAAAGGCTACTACTATATTTGAAAGTAATAGCTACCTGGTGATTCCCCATCAAAACCAGTATGAGATAAAACAACAATGTCCAGGTGTTCTTTAGTTTATGGCCAGTTTCTCACTGCTAGGACCCTGCCCAGGACTAGAGAGCTTCACATATCAGGACTAATGAGCAACAAAGGGTACACTCCAAATGCAGGGTATTTTCCAAATACTGTTGCATCAGACCTCATCTTGAGATGAGGTGAAGGAAATGCTTGGATTACAGTATCTGCCAATCCAAATATCTAACCCCATCTCCTGGTTCACTCAATATCTACTTCCCTAGTATTTGAAAGTCCGACACTATCTTTTGTGTCCCTATAAGGTAGGAAACCCAATCGATTGTTCCCCTAATCTATGGCTAGCAAACTCCCACACCAAATTCTCCCTAGTCCCTTTGATTCAACTGCCATCTAGTGAGATGAAAACTCCCTTCTCCTAAAATTACATTACCTGTCTCTCTCATGCCTGCCCACATCAGCTTTATGCCTCTTGTCTTTAGTGTCCTCTGCGGTCAATCTTCTGTTGTGCCCTCTGCAACCTCTATCACTATAACCTCCTTTCATCCCAGATCTCTTGTACTCTTTCCAAATTTTTTTGTACTCAGAGAATTGATGTCCCTTTGGAAAACACTGTATTGCTAACCACCTTTAACAAGGTCTCTTTCTTGTGTTTCTTGACAAACTGAGGGGGTGTAGGGATACTCCCTGATCTTTTACTGCAGCTTCAATTCAAGTTCATATGTCTCTCTAACTCCCATCACTCAGCAACCTCCTCCTTCTTTGAGGTTCACTCCATCTGTTTCTATCTCCCAGTTCAGATAGTGATTCAGCCATCTCTTTGTCTCAAGATCATTTTCCTTTTTTCAATTCTTGGCTTTCAGTTTTCCTTTCCACCCTACACTTGCCCTTGACAACTTCAACATACATACTGATGTCTCTTTAAACACGTTGGCCCCCTAGTTCATCAACCTTAACTTTCATTATTGCACCTTTATTCTACCTTGGGCACACACAGGGATGATCATACCCTTGATCTCACCATAACTCATAACTGTTCTACTAACATGATCCATAACTCTTGAACTGAACTGAATATTGTTTAGCCCATATAAATCCTTAGTCCTTACCACGATCTAGAGTCACACCAACCCTCTCCCTGATTTTCCTAGTCCACAACCCCTCTAATGCCTTTGTTTCCCTTCAGCCTCAGTCCTATTGTTTACTACTTCAACCATATTATCCCTACCCTTGAATCCCCTACCTCTGTCTACCACTGCCCATGTTACACCAAACTCCAACCTCATATCATCCCCACGTGTCTTCTGTTCCTACTCACAGGTTGCTTCATGTTCCAAGGAGAACCATGACGACCGGGTCCTCTAAATATCTGTCTTATCTAATCTCAACTGGGCCCTTAGTGCTGCATGGCACTCTTATCTTTCATCTACAGCTGACTACCATACTCTCCCACAGCAGTTGTTCCAAAGATTCTCTTTCTACCATTTTTTCCCTCAACAAAGTACCTTACCTACTATTTTATTAGGAAAATAGAACTCATCTACTTTGAGTTCCTCTATTTTCCTCCTCTACAGTTCAAAATCCCCTCTTTCGCACCAGTCTTTGAAAGAAGTAACTCTTCTTGCCAAGACCCTCTACTTGCGTCCTTGGTCCATCCCCTAGCATCTCCTCTGGGAGAATGTTTTTTCAATTATTCCCTCATCTTCAGTCTTCTTTCTGGCTGCCTATAAACATGCCCAGGTTTCCTCTGTCCTAAAAATACCTTCATTTGATAATGCCATCCCCTATGCTGTCTTGTATCTCTTCTTTCTTTCACAAACTAGAAAGTCATTTACATGCATTATTTCTACTTTTTAACATTCTATTTACTTCTCAACCTCCTTCAATTTGGCTTCTGATCCCATCACTAGATTGAAATGGCTATTCCCAAGTTACCAATATTCTCTTCACTA
The DNA here is from genome assembly GCF_003287225.1 of Phascolarctos cinereus. Classification (NCBI taxonomy): domain Eukaryota; kingdom Metazoa; phylum Chordata; class Mammalia; order Diprotodontia; family Phascolarctidae; genus Phascolarctos; species Phascolarctos cinereus. The sequence goes on from NW_027555736.1 coordinate 144,586,678, forward strand.
CTAAACCTAATGGCTTTTTCTCAATCTTCAGCCTACTTGAGCTCATTTTAGTTTTTGACACAGATGACCAACCCTTTCCTAGATACTTTTCCTCCCATTTGCTTACATGAAATGCTATATCCTGGTTCTCCCTACCTATCTAATCAATCCTCAGTCTTCTTTGCTGGATTATCCATAAGTAATGAGTATCTTCTCTTCTATCTCTATACTCTTTCTCTTAGACATCCCATCAGCTCCCATGGATTCAATTATCTTTCCACAGATGACTACCAAATCTATATATCCAGCCCTAATCTCTTTCCTGAGCTCCAGTCTCACTCTACCAACTTCCTAGTGGACATCTTTAATTGGATATTATCTCAAATTCATTATGCTCAAAACAGAACTCATCTTCTCCCCTGAACCCACAGCTTTGCCAAACTTCCCAATTTCTTTTGGTAGTACCAGCATTTTACCAGTCACCTAGGTTTGTAACCTTGGAGTCATCCTCTTTCACTATTCTCTGTATCTAATCAATTGCCATGACTTATTGACTCTGTCTCCAGAACATCTCTCACGTTTGTCCCTTTCTCTCCTCTCATATAGGAAACCTAGTTAAGCAAGAAATTTTCTCTCATCTAGACTACTGTAATAGTCTAACTGGTGTCCCTGCTTCTAATCTCTTTCCTCACCAATCTATTCTCCACACAGTTGTGAAAATAATCTTCCTAAACAGCAGTTCCAACTGCATTACCCTCTGCTCTAAAATATTCACAGGCTCTCTATTGCTTCTAGGATCAAATACAATTTTCTAACCCTAGCATTTAAAACCTAATCTCCCACTTACCTTTCCAGATTTATTTCATGTTACATCCCCTTTTGCACACACTCCACTCCACTCAAACTTGCCTACAAAGTTCTTTTCTGAAATCAACATTTTACATTTTAGCCTCTGTATAGGTTTGTGCCCTGTGCTTAAATGAATTCCTTTCCCAGTTCCATCTCTCACAATCCCTGGTTTCCTTCAGAGTTCAGCTCAAGTACTAGCTCCTATGTGAAGTTTTCCCTGATTTCCCCAGTTCTGAAGTGTGCTCTTCCTTGAATAAGGACTCTGTAGTAAACTATTTACCATCTTCACTCTATAACTATTTTTTTAAAGTAATGGATATATGATAATCCCATGATGAGAAGGTGACATCCTAAAATGGGCACTGATACATTCCCAGGAGGCTGTGATATGACTTGATGCTACATGTTTCTGGGTTTTTTTTTTAATCACCATTACCACTCTATAATAAGGAAGAAACAAACCACCACCATCATAGCTCCAATTGTGTGTGCCTTCCTCTCAACTTTTTGGATCTCACTGTCTCCTATCTTTGGTGAGCTATCATTGGGTATTCACAGCAGTGGAAGTGGCTTTTTTTGTTTTTTCGGCAGGGCTAGTTTAGAGAATTCCACAAGGGAAATTTTAAAATAATCAGGTTGAATAAGAGGAAAAATGATCAAACCTTGTCCATGCTGAATAATGCCTGGTACTGGGGAATAACTGCATTACGTGGTTCAGTAAGAATCTGTACAAGTGTTTTTTCATCTAGGCTATGCAAAGGAACTACCACGGGTAACCGTCCCACAAACTCAGGTATCATGCCAAATTCAATAAGATCTCTGGCTTCCACATGGCGTAATAAACGATCTTTTTCTTCAATGTCTTGGTGAGTATTTGATTCTCCACTTCGGTTGGCAAGATCTGCTGCTGCTGCAGCCCTCCTGCCTTTTCCTAAATTAGCTGGTGTTCCAAATCCAAGATACTGTTAAAGAAAAAAAATACACAATTATGAGAAGTTCTAAGATTAAAAATGGATATACTCAGTAGGGTTTTATGTTATGGACAAAAATCAAAATGATAATTATAGAACAAATATCAGTTCTAAAGTAAAAAAGAAAATAAAATCATTACAACTGTTATTGAAAACTGAAACAAGTATAGATAATCAAGAAATGTAATCATTCTTCCTTTTGAGGTTACTCTTTTTACAGAGCTTTCTGAAAATTTTATTTTTTAAAAAGCTTTTCTTACAGACAAAACATGTAAGAAAATTGGAAGAGTACTCCTATTTCATACGCACTAGTAAAAAATGGAAAATATAACCAAAAAAATAGGAAAATACTAATTAGCATCAGTTCAAATGTAAAAAATTCGTAATATATATGCATGTACACACACACACACACACACACACACACACACACACACACACACACACACATCCAGCTGAGACTAATCAGAAATGGGGAGGGGATGGCTAGGTGGTGCAGTGGATAGAGCACCGGCCCTGGATTCAGGAGGACCTGAGTTCAAATCCGACCTCAGACACATAGCACTTACTAGCTGTGTGACCCTGGGCAAGTCACTGAACCCCCACTGCCCAACCAAAAAAACAAAACAAACAAACAAACAAAAAAGAAATGGGGAAAGAGTTTTTGAATGAGAGATTATAAAATGACCAAATACAGAAAGATAACCTGTATGCATGAATTAAACCATGAGGAGGTAAGATGTAATTTTACGTTTACATTTATACAGTTCTCACCTTTGAACTGTCAATTTATTAAGAGAAGGTATACACATACTTCCAAAAATTAAGTCTGACCAAAATACAGTAGCAGCAAAAAGTATTTTTGCATGTTGTTACAGTAATGACATCTACAGCTTTATTTCTGTCTGATAACAAATGTTATTTTTAGAAAGCATATAGCTAGAGCAGCTAGGTGGCGCAGTGGATAGAGCACCAGCCCTGGATTCAGGAGGACCTGAGTTCAAATCCAGCCTCAGACACATAACACTTACTAGCTGTGTGACTTGACCCTAGGCAAGTCACTTAATCCCATTGCTTAGCAAAAAAAAAAAAAAGCATACAGCTAAGGTAATTTTTTTACATTAAGTAGCTATAGAAGGAACATATATGCTTTTTATTATAAGAACACAGAAAACGCATCCTGAAAAACCCTGGGAAGTAGGTACCATTATGATTCCCATTATTATCCCCATGAAGAAACTGAGGCAAACAGAGGTTAAGTGACTTGCCCAGGATCTATGCACTACACTACCTACAAAGACTATTTTACAGAGAACTCAAAGAAGGCAAGTGCTAACATGGTGGTCAGAGGAGACAGTGCGAGGACGCTATCAAGGTCTCTCTGAAGAACTTTAATATCGATTATGAGACATGGGAGATGCTGGCAGAGGACTGTCCAGCATGGCATGCCTGCATCAAAGAAGGTGCTATGCTCTATGAGCAAAGCAGAAAAAAATCTAGATTTGTGGAAAGACGCACAACTCTCGAGACATCTCCATCCCAAATGTTCATATGGACTATTTATGCCAGACTTGTGCTAGAGTCTTTGGAGCTCATATTGCACTGATCAGCCACAGCTGAACACACTTGTACTTTGACCCCAACATTTGTCATTTGTCCTCTGAGTATGAAGGATGAACAAGTACCTACTACTCCCAGACACTATCCTTTGCTGGGGACACAAAGACAAAAGTCAAACTGTCTCTGCCCTCAAGAATCTTATAATGTATTGGGGAAGACAACATGTACAAATAAGTATATGCAAAAATATGAAAAAAAACCCCACAAACACAAGTTACTGGGGGCATGGGGAAGCACAAATAAATGTGGAAGAGATGATCAGGAAAACCTCAAAATGCCAGAGACATCTGTATTTAACCCTTGAAGTAACAGGAAAACATTGAGGTTTAAAGTAGAGAAGTGACACATAAGACTCATGTTTCATGAATATCACTTTGGTGGCTATGTGGAAGATGGGACTGAAGTGGAGAGAGACTTGAGGCAGAGAGATAAGTGAGGAGGCTGCTGCTGCAAGAGGTGATAAAGATTTGAACTACAATGATAGCTAAGTGAACACAAACAAAGAAATGAATGTTAGACATGCAGTGGTGATAACACTGACGAGACTTGGCTGCTTACTGTACATATGAAGTGAGGAGGGTAAAGGGTCAAAGTTAACTCTGAGGCTGGGAACCTACATGATGCTCTCAACAAAAAAGTTTTGAAGAGGTGGTAGATTGGGGGAGGAAGATGATGAATTCAGTTTTGGACATGTTTAATTACTAGACCAAGTAAAATAAATCATTTTAATAGTAATAATTACTAATGATCTCATTTTATTAAGCCAAAGCTCACCTTCTCATTTTTCCTCCTGCTGATTATTCTGTCTAAGCCATTAAAAGCACCAGATGCAACAAACAATATGTTTGTTGTATCAACTTGCACTGTTTCTCCACGAAGTTTACGGGAATTCTTTTCTGGAACATTGACTATTGTACCTTCTAACAGTTTTAACAAACCCTAAAGAAAAAAATGACAAGCATATAACACCATATAATAGTACATTAGAGGATAGGGGGAAAAAGAAAAACTGAAACTGCTTTTCTCAAAGAGGAAAAAGCAGACAGATACTAATAGATTAACAAACAAAAAATCCCCAATTTTCACACTCAACAAAAAAATGTAAAATATAAATTATAATCTGTTGTTCATTTCTTTCTCAAGTATTGCAAGACCCTGTTACTCAAGAAATCAATTTGAATTTCTTGGCTCATGTGATCAAGTTTTTCAAAATTTATTACTACTATTTATTTCTATGGAGGTAAGTTGCACATAAGATTAGAAAATCTTCAGGTAAATAAATTTTAATTTGCCTTTAACATAATTAAAAGGCCTTTTTGTATTCCTAGTGTTAAACACTGAGATTCCTTAGGTCCTGGGAAACCTTTCATAAAATATGTCTACTTAAAAACAATTTTACAATATTCAGTACATTTAAAAGTGTGATCATATCTCTCCCTATGCCTCAGACTAGGGAGGAGCTAGTTACTCAACTCAGAATTTATGAAGTTTTTCTGAGGTGCTGCTTATGGCCTGTATTCCTTTCCCCAGCCCTCAAAAAAAGGGGCATTTTAATTAAGAAGTATCCTTTAAACTTAAGAACTCCATTCAAAGCAATAGTCAATTAGATTCCAGAAGACTGATGATAAAAATGACACCCACCTACTATTAGAAAAATGATGTGCTAATATACAGACTGAGGAAGACATTTTTAGACATGACCAATATGAGAATGTTTTGCCTGTCTGTGCTTATCTGTTACAATTTGTTATTTTTATTTTTCTGGGAGAATAAAGTTCAGGGGGCTTATATTTTTTGAATATTAAATAGATGAAAGAAATCAAATGATGTTATAGTTTAACAATGCTTCAACATATAAGAACAAAAACATTCCCCTCACCTACACTAAAATTTGAGACCAAGCTTATTAAAAAATTAAATGATGGAAAAATATCTATTTTGCTTTTATTTATGCATTTCTGCTGTTTATTCCTTGCTCAAAATCATAAACCGAATTGGCTGATTACTGTAGCAAAGATAATGCAAGGAACACAAAACTGAGAGTCAAGAGACTTGAAGACACTTCACAGATGATTTCACTTCTTACTCTACAAAGAACTCTTTAAAAATTAATAGAACTATTTAAAACACGTCTTCTAACTAAGTATAAAGCAAAAAGAAACAGACAAATTTATGCATGTGTAAAAATAATAGAACTCTCTCTAAACAGGTATAATTTGTGAGAAAGTCCTTTCTCAAATGTCACTGAAGCTTAATTTAAGGGCTTTGGAAAAATGACGCTGAAAACCAAAATTCATCTTTTCCCTTTGAAATAACCTGAATTCTCAGTAGTATGGTATTTAAGCATTCAAAATAACTTTCTGTAAACTCTAGGATTTTGCAAGATTACACATGAAGTTTATTGTGGAGACAGCAGGAATAATATGGACTCTAATTGAATGTCAAACCAAACGTACAATATCTGGGAAGTTGATGTATTCCCTTCTTTTTAGTGGGCTTGAACAAAATATTCAACTGCTTACTTGCTGAACGCCTTCTCCACCTACATCCCGTAACTGATGAATGCCTGGCACACTGCCAATCTTATCTACTTCATCCAGAAAGACAATTCCTATAATTTAAGGAGGATTCTATTTATAATATGAAATATGAAATACATACAATAACCTCATCCTTAAAATATTAAGTAATGAAAGTAAGCTTATTAAATGCTATGCTTTAACGTATGCATTTATTTGTTATTACACAGACACACTGTTTACCCCACTCATCTTTTTCATGCCTTATAATTTACAGTGTTATCAGATAACTACACCCTATTCATATTTTCTCCCAGGAATGTGTGTGTGTCTCTAACTCATGCTAAAGGTTTCCAGTTCTTTCTCCTGAGAAGAATCTTGGAAAAGAATCTGTCCTGGCAGGCCTTTCTCACTTCTATTGGGCTTATATGCTTGTGCTAATGCCCCAGAGAAATGCAGGCAGGGGGAGGGAAGGAAATGATGTGCCGGTTCTGTCTTTAAGACTGGAAACAGGGAGTATGATGACAGGGAGAAAAGACGGGACATGGCGCAGCAGCTATACACAGGATCTTGTACAAGGCTACTTCTATTGTTCCTTTGTCTCCAATTAGAGTAAAAGTCCACACATCAACCAATAAGCATTTGTGCCCCTAAGTAGTTGCTCTGTTTTAGCCCCATGACATTGGCAGCGATGTGAGTGGCAGACAGAGCCTGGCAATAACAAGCTGGGGGTTCCTGGATGGCTGAGTCATCTGGCCCCTCTTCCACCTATACCGTCAGCTTACCAACTTCCTTTTGGGGTAGACTTTTCTGGAGCACACTGGGTGTGGTGGATTACATGACAAAATATACACTTCTTAACATTTAGAGGATTTTATTTCTCAAACCAAAACAAAAGCCAGCATTCAAATACCCCAACACAATTGCTTCAGTAGCTTTATTTCTACATGGTGTCAATTAGGGGACGTAATTCTAGAGAGACATACCTTGTTGTGCTTTTTCTACATTATAATTGGCATCTTGTAGCAATTTGGCAATCACAGATTCAATATCTTCACCAACATATCCCGCCTGAGTCAAGGTAGTACAGTCACAGATAGCGAAAGGTACATCAAGGCATTTAGCTAGAGTCTGGGCCAGCAACGTTTTACCTACAAATAGAAACAATAACCAAGAGTTCTGCTGGACCTATACTGGCACATGCTTTGGAAATACAGCAAAACTCAAAACTGAATTCTGGGTGGAATATAGTCATTGTGCTGCTTCTCCACCATTGAACTGTGAGCTTCCTGAGGGCAAGGCCAGTCTCTTGCCTCTCTTTGTATCCCGAGCACTTTAGTCTAGTGCAGGGCACCCAGGAGTTTCAAAGATGTGCCAGTGACTGGCAGCAGTTGTCTGAGCACTGAGCCAAGTGGTCCCTCTGCTGAAGTCCCCAACTCCTCTCCAACCCCGTTCCTGGCTCTTTCATTCCTCTAATTTAAGGACTTTTACAAATCAAAGATGTCCACACTCCTGTGCTAGCCTCCAAGGGAGCAACGCCAGGCCCACTGCTGAGCATGAAGCCTACATGAAGCTGACAACTTATGGTAAGACTGATCCTTTAGACTTCCTTCTAAAGAACCACAACCCTACAAAGAAGGGTATCAAAAACAAATCCTAAACCTACCCTTGCTATATATAATACAATATTTTCTCAAGGAAGAGGAAAATGTTTGAGTTACTTACCTGACCCAGTTGGTCCCAAAAGCAAAATGTTACTTTTTTCCAGCTTTATGTCATCATGGGCAGAATCTAGGACTTCACCTCCCCGTTTTTCCTGAGGTATTTGCTGATTCACCTGTTGCTGCATTGATGCTCCTAGAGCATTACCATGTGGACTAATGCCAGCAATCTGAAGCAATTCTGAAAATATACCGAGGACAGTTTCACTTATTGTTATACCCCCCCCACACCCCCCTAAAGTCAAGTGCCAAAAGAATTATGCTGACGTGAGATTTTATTTAACCTGCAAAAATGCTTTGTGCTGTATTAAGACAAAGGTAATATCACAAAACCTTTTTATAAGATACACTTCAAGCCAAGAAAATTAACTATTTTTCTAATTAATTTTGCCATCATCCCTATTAAATGGTGAAGTGAAAAATACCAGCCAGAGGCTGACTGAAAAACTAAAATACACAGATAAGTGGCCTGGCACAAATAACATAGGTCTTCAGGTCTAGAGGTAGGTTTGCTCCTGTTTGCATGACTACACATGGGATAAGACCCTCACCCAATACAGATCAGCACTTTCTAAGAAATCAACTGTCTTGGGGGGTTTATCTGGGTCACTGGAGGCTAAGAGACTTGGCTCAGAGTCATACAGTTAGTATTTGAATCTACATCTTCCTGGTTTTTAAGCTCCTTTCTGGTATCAAGAAGTGACATTTACACAATAATTTACCAATCACTTTGTATCCATTATCTCATTTGATTCTCACAACAGACTTGTGAGGTAGACAGGATAAATATCAATTTTTCATAGGGAGAAACTGAGTCTGAGAGTCTGGGACCTGGGTTAAACTTGGGCTTTCTGACTCTAACACGTAACAGTTTTTCCCAGCAGAAAGGGCAATGACCCTATTCGATAACAAAATTAGGATCCAAAAAAAACCTAGAATAAAGATAAGAATCTAATAAAACGACATTTAAATAGGATAAGTATAAAGTCTTACATTTGGAGTTTAAAAAAAAACCAGGGGGCAGCTAGGTGATGCAGTGGATAGAGCACTGGCCCTGGATTCAGGAGGACCTAAGTTCAAATCCAGCCTCAGATACGTAACACTTACTAGCTGTGTGACCCTGGGCAAGTCACTTAACCCCACTGCCTAGCAAATTAAATTTAAAAAAAAATCAGCTTCTAAAGTAAGGGATAGGAAAAGCCTAGCTAGACATGTGGAAAAGATATAAGTTTTAGATCAAAACGAATCAACTATGTGATGTGGCAGCCAAAAAGGCAAATGTGACTTTAAGGATGCATTAACAGAGGCAGCAGAGTAGCCAGAACAAGAAAGGTGATAATCTCACCATACTATGCTCTTCTCCTGGTCAAACTACTCAAGAAACATAGTTAATTCTGGAAGCTACATTTTAGGAAGGACAATGACAAGCTAGAGAACTTCCAAAGAAGAGTGACCAAAATAAGGAAGCATGTGAAAATGAACAAGTCACTTAAACATAACGTCTCTGGGCCTCGGTTTCCATCATCGAAAGTGGTGCTAAAACATCTGTCATATCTACTCTCTGTGGCTATCGTGAGATTATATGACAATGGATGGTTTTTTTTCTGTTATTTTTTCAAGCTCCTAATACAATGCCCACATAGTAGGTGTTTAATGTTTATTGAACAGAAATTAATTGGAGCGGTCATTTTAAATTTCCTAAGTGCCCTCAAGTAAAATGCTTTGCAAATACATTAAAATGGACAAAATGACCAAAAGCAACTAACTACAAGATAACTGGCCCTATGATGCTCTTTTATCATTAATAAGTGAGTCCTATCTGCAGCCGAGTAGTTTATTTTTTGTAATCTGACAAACAGGACACCCATAAATTATAAAGTGAATACGCAATGACAAAATTATTTACATAGAAATATTGCTGAATATTATTCTGCATATGAAAAAGAATCACAACAGAAAGGAGCTAAGAGTACCAGATAGAGCTTGGTAAAGCAAACTACAAACTAAAGCTGAAAAAACTTTCCCAGATTTGTATATTTCATACAGAGTAAACACATGTAGAAGGCAGCAAGTTTTCTCAAAGATATACATGCAAACAGAGTCCTATCATTACTACTGAAATATTTCACTAAAGCAAAATTTAAAGGAATAATGTAATACAGAGGAGGACCTGAGAAGTCACTTACTTGTAAATCTGTATTCATCCTCCCGCCTTCTTATCTCTAATTCTAAGAGAGAAATAAAACAGCCAAATAATCACTGTTATATCACTGTTACATATGGGCCCTTCTTGGGTATAAAAATGGGCTCTTTGCATTTGCGGGGACCCCTAGAGAGATTCCCTGACCAGGACTTTAAATTCTGAACATAGAGTTAGCAATCCTAGTGAAACTTGTTAAAAAAAAATTTAAGTTCTCTAATCAGTTGATTTTTCCCCAGTGTGTTACCAAAACAAAATAGTTCCACTGATTCCTTAAATGCTTAAATATTGATACTTTTGATCTATCAGTTATGAGGTCTTGTCATTTCTATCCTCAAAACATCTCCACATGTATCCCCTTTTCTCCTGTGACTCTACAACATGGTATAGACCTTCACTACCTCACTAGACTTCTGCAGTAGCCTGCTGGATGGTCTCCCTGCCTCAGGTCTTTCCACACTCAGCTGTCAAACTGATCATCCTTAAACTCGGGTCTAACCATGTCACCCCACCACCTCCATTCAATAAACTCCAGTGGTTCTCTACCACCTCTAGGATCAAATATAAAATCCTCTGGCTTTTATAGCCCTTTATAACTTTGCCCCTTCCTACGTTTCCATACTTCTTACTCCCCCCCACCATGCACTCTAATCTGGTGACACTGGACCTCTACTGTTCCTTACACACGACACTCCCTCTACCAAGCAAAGGCCATTCTCACTAGCTCTCATGCCACCTCTTACCTTCCCTGGCTTCCTTCAAGTCTCAGCTAAAGTGCCGCTTTCTACAAGAAACCATTCCTAGCCCTTATTAATCTTAGTGCCTTCCCCATGAGAATACCTCCAATTTATTCTGTATATAGCTTGTTTGTACACAGCTGTTTGCAATGTTGTCTCCCCCATTAGAGTATCAATGACCTGAGGGCAGGGACTACTGTCTTTTGTCTTTCTTTGTATCCTCAGAACTTAGCATACAGTAAGTGTTCAATAAATGCTAGCTGACTTGACATAAAAATATTATGTATTTGCTTTGCAGGGTGGAGGTTAAAAAAAAATCCTACCCCCTTCCCTCTTCTGATTATACTAAAAGAAAAACTGTTTATTAATAAAATTTCTTTCGAGTTTTACCTTTTAAAAAACTTACATGCTTTATTTTTTATATTTTAAATATAATTTAAAATAATAACAAAATACATAAGAGATAGATAGATAGATAGATAGATAGATAGATAGATAGATAGATTAGCCTATCAGGACATACAGAAATAAGATCTATAAAAAAACTAGAAAACAATTTTTACAGAAACAGAGCAAAAACAAATAAATGTAGAGAATTACTGAATGTATACTATTTGAACAACATTATCCAAATGAGCTTACGGTTTAATGCAATAGTAATCATAATGCCAATGGCTGTTTCATAGAATCAGAAAGGGGGATGACAAATTATTTGGAATAACAGAAGATTAAGGGAAATCATGAAGAAAAAAAGAGGGAAGATTTGCATCAACAGGTCTTGAATTACATTATAAAGCAGTAATTTTAAAACCATCTGGAAAAATTAATAAATAATTAGATTAACCAATCCTGAACTAGGATCAAAAGTTTACAACAAACCAATTTTTGCTAAATCTTTAAAACAGCAAAACACTGGGAAAAGAAAAATTTTCCAATAAAATTCTGAAAAACTGGATAGTAGTACAGCAGAAAAGAAGATCACATCTACATGACATACTATATACCAATATATTATAACTAGATGATCTATTTTTAAAATTTTTTTTAATAAGAAGATAATAGACTATTATGCCTATGACACACTGAGAGACAGAAAATTCTTAGTTATGCAACAAAAAGAAGAAATTACAGGATGCAAAACAAATAGCTTTTACATATGAGATTGTATACAACAAAAGGCAATGCATCCAGAATAAAAAAGAAAGATTGGGAAAAGGTCCTTGGGAGCAGGGATTATATAATCTCTGTATCCATAGAACCTAACCTAGTACCTATTATACAGTAGGGAGCTTAATAAATACTTGTTTATTGAGATGCCATACTGACTTCTCTGTTGTACTATATGTGACAAATATAAAAACAAAAAAGAAAGCTTACTTTCTTTTTCTCAGTTCAAGTGATGCAAAATAAAGAAAGCTGAGCCAAAAACAACACCGTGACTATAACTATGTAAATGATAATAGCAACAGAAATCAGAAAAAACACACAAAATAAAAAATTCAAAGGGGACATGGAAAAAGAGTGCTCTTATTACCATTAATAAAATAAATACTGTCTTTAAACAAAGTGCAAATAATGAAAATTTATAGTTTCGTGTACCAACTTTTAAAATTCCTATTATTGTATGTTTGAGTTTATTGATGGTTACCATTTGATAACAAGATTCAAATACTTTATCCTCACAGTATTATACTTAGGTGATATCTTAGATTTGTCACCTACTAGAAATTCGAACTTTTAACAAACAGACATGTTATGTGTGTACATTGCTATTTTGTGCTGTATTATAAATAAATAAAATAAAGATACCAGTTCTTCCATTACCTCACACTGCCTTCTAAAAATAAAGTAACTGATTCTACTGTAGAGCTATTTTGTAATATGTTCAAGATGCAGCCTCACTTAATCAGTTCCATATTCAGTCACTGTAAGTCATCCTTAAATACTATGGTCACACATGTTTAATAAAAAGTTGTAGCAGTCACTAGTTCCTGCTACTTAAAATTACTGTATTTATCAAACTTTTTTTATTGACTATGTCATTGTCCATAATATGTCAAGACGATAGCTGTTTGTGGTATCACAATTTACCATTTATAATGACAACTAAGTGAGCCATGGATGCAAATTCTTCCAAAATATCAAAATAACTGTCATAAAATTGAATCTCAAAAAAATTCCACATCTCCATAGCAAAAGAACTCAGAAAAGACAAAAGGGAAAAACAGCTACTACCTCCTAAATGGTGAAACTACATTATAAAAATTACCAAGAACACTAACCTCTAGGAGTTAATGATGTCTGCTTCTCAACTTCCGCTTGCTGCCTCAGGTTGGCTGGGATATTATTATAAATTCTCTTGTAATGATTGTACACAGCAACTGAAAGCACTTTCTTGGCAAACGACTGACCAACAACATATTTGTCGAGGTAGTTATAAATCTGGAGGGAAAATGATTAGGAATGAAAAAAATTATCAGAATTTACTTAACAAAGGTATAACACAAAAAATATCAAGCATATTTTACTTTGAAGAAATTTGAACTAAGATGCTAAGAAATGAAATACAGCAGGAGCGATCCCTTCTTTGCATCTGTAGACCACAGAGCCTGGCACACAGCAGGCAATAAATGCTGACTTAGTTAACTAATTCAGAAGCACAAAATTCTTAATAAAGAGAAGCTCAACTTTATGTTTTTAAAGGTACTTTGCACTTTTATTACTTGTGCTTTGTCTGTCTCTAGCACAAAAAACAAAGATGTCAACATAAACAAAAACATTTTAAGACCCACAATATAAATGAGTATCAAAACAGTTTTTCTCACTGTTGATCAATAAATTTTCCAACTTAATCATATGAACTCTTACCTTCTTCACAAAGACAGAGATAAGAACTAGAACCAAGGTTTACCTTTTCAGAAAAAGGTATTATATAACTATCAAATAATCACAATGTTCATAACATATAAATATAAATATAAATCAGATACATTTAAAATTTGACAGACATGATGAAAAATTTAGCCAGATGTTATGGCTCTGTGGAATGACAAGTAATTAAGAGATTCAATTCTATTTTTATATCAATAGCTTAGGGCATAAAGGCAAAAAGTTTCTTCAGCCTTTTGAGTAGGACTATACCCTTTAAAAATGATCATCTACATATTTTCTAAAGTGTCATCTGAAAATAGATGCCTAGATTCCACACAGAGTAGCACAAGATAATCTTAAAGGCTACTTTTTCCTATTTTGTTATTTTACACAGACAGTTTCTAAGTTCACAATACACATTTTAGTACAATTCTTTTCTACACTTTTCATTTATCTAACACACACACACACACACATCACATCTATAAATCAAGTAAATCTGTCAAAACACACCTGAATAGGGGAATCCCTAAGCTCACTTATAAAAACTAAATGATGAGGGAAGGTGAAGAAAAGGGGTGGGGGGAGGGATAGAAAAAGTAGAAGCATAATGAGAAAACAAGCTGGAAATGAAAGAAGTCACCCTGTGGTAGAAGGAAGGGAGATTCTCAGTCTGGGTGCTGCCTGCGAAAAGCCTGAGCAGGAGGCACCCAGTCAATGACAAGGGCTCTAGGCTCTCCATGAAAGGGCCAGGTCATTCCACAGTCAAAACTAGTTACCACCAGCACTACAAGAAAATACAGTAGGACACCAGTGAGACCAGGCACCTTGACCAAGGAATAGTTTCTGTACATAGTTTAAAGTGCAGATTTGTAGACATGTGAAATACAGTATTTCATTCCCACTGTTTAAAAGGGGAAAGTCATAATAGCATGCTGATTTATTTTGGTACACAGGCTAAAACTAACACAAAAATGATTATAGCTGCTGCTCATTAAGGACCATGTAATTTTTTATTTAAAGCTACTTTAATAATATCTGAATATTTTTTGCTTTTTATTAGTATTTAAAAGGAAAAAAACATTAAAATTACAAATCAATGCAGCAAGTATGATACGATCACAAAAAGCAGATAATTTCTCTATCTAAAAGTTAAACACTAAATATCTACAATATTTCAGATCACTATACCAAGGTTTGGAGTCTTATCTATGTTTTATCACTATTAAAGATTAGAATTCACTACGGACTTAGAATTTATTGGGGGGGGAGGGGATGGAGTATTTTAAGGAAAGAATGCTTACAAAGATTAAACTAAGACCTATACCTTTTTGGGGGGAGGAGGTGGTTTCTGTTGGAATGCCAATTTTACAGCTTCTGCTGCTGATTCAGGCTCTTTAATTATGCTTTTCTTTGAGTCGGCTTCAGATAGCACAACAAAAAAATGATGACATTTTTCACACTTCACAAATCGGGTGGAAGCTGTGAAAGAAAAAAAGTGAACAGGGGCAAATAAAAGAGAAATTATTCAAGTAGCAATTATTTTACCTTATGGACTCAATATAAATGAAAGCTATACCCCTGACCAAGAGTGCCCTGATAGCCCACTCACTAGCAGCAAAAAGGCCTACAACAAAAAATTATTAGTGCAAGGTAACACTAAACGAACTATAAAAATAGATAGGTTGAGTTAATATGAAGCCATGTTAAATCTTGGCCAGTCTTTTCTCCAAAAATTATGTTAAATTAATAAAATCATTTAGAGGAAATAAATAGAAAAGAAAAGGCATATTTGTGCTGAAATAATGTAATATACTGTGGTGGTGGCAGTTTGTAGAAAGCTGAAATTAAGTCACTAGGACCAGGCATTTTGTCAAATAACTAACATTAACTACTCAGATGCTGATGAAATTCCAAAGTTGTCAAATTTTTAAAGTAGCAAAGTACAGATAAAGTTCATTTCACCTGTAAAAATGCAAAAGACATACAATCCAGGAGGTCAAATGTGAACATTTATAAATTATCTAACTTTAAATAATCACAATTATTTCAATATTTACTTCACTATTCAATTACTAATTCTTCTTTTAGCCTAAAATCACTTTGTTTACAAGAGGGAAACTCATGAAATAAAATAACTAGAGTAACAAGAAGAAATATATAAATGTAAATACCACGTATGAATAAGACAGTGCAATACGTGGGCCAAGTATATCACCCAATTGTATGTGATTTAAAAAAAAAAAATCAAGCTGATGAGCTTTACAAGCCAATAAGGACAAACCAGGAAGGATGGAAAAGCTTTCTCAGTTCTAAACAATAAGCCATTGACATATAGTGCCCTAAGCTATGGGACTACAGTTCCTTAGAAAGACAAAATCAACAATTCTGTTCACATTAAAAGAAAGCAGGAATAGATAACCTAAAGCAATGACTAAATCAGTGTTTGTCTACATGGTTTTAGAATGTAGTCAGAAACCCAAATGCTTTTATCCCTTCCATGCCCTCTTCTCTCTCCACTCAATTCTTGTTTTGGTGGTCTCTAGGGCCTCAAGACCACCAATGTTACTGACAACTGGATAATAATAATTTTACTTTTTCTTAGTGTCTTTCTATAATACTGTAACAAATGCCAATACTGACAAATTCTAGAAAACTACAAGGAATTGTTTTCCTTTTAGGAAAGCTACAAATACAAACTTATCTTTATTAATATCTACATTGCATATTTTAGGGGTAAATGTATTAGCAAACACACCTACATATTCACATAATAATTCAAAGGAACATATGATAAAGGCAAAGCTTCCAAATTTAGAAAACAAATGTTCATAGTAATGCAATTTTGGTTTATGTTTTCATTTTTAGATTCAAGATAACTTTCAAAATTTATCTTTCATATATTTAATACATTTTCAGTGGCAAATTAGGAAAATGGATTATTCATCTTCTACTTCTTTTTTAAATGTCAACGTGAGAACTGAGTAGCTATTTAATAAAAGAAAAGCCAACCAAGTCTGCACATAACCCTTTTCCAAATTTCTAACAACTTTTCCAAAGGGCAGCTGTCCTCATCTTGTAAGGAAGCACCTATTTACAAAAGGTTTAGAAGGTAACCAATGCCAAGAATTAAAAACTGGGGGGGCAGAGCCAAGATGGCAGAGTGAAGGCAGTGACTTGCTTGAGCTCTCCTCCGGGCCCCTCCAAATGCTCATGGGGAATGGCTCTGGACGAATTCTGGGGTGGCAGAATCCACAGAGACGGAGTGGGGCGGATTTCCAGCCCAAGACAGCCTGGATGATTGATCAGAAAGGTCTATCGCACCAGACTGGGAGCGCAGTGCAGTGAAGAGTGGGTGTGCAGGCCTCAGTGAACCTGAGGCAGGCCTTGGAGGAGTGAATCATGGGCAGCTGTGGAGGTTTCCAGACTTCTCAATCCACCAATGCCAAAGACAGCTTAGAGGGTCAGTGGGAAAAGTCTGTTTCTGTCGGTGCTGAGGGGGGAAGGCAGGGTTTCAGCTCCATTCCCCAAAAGCGTGGCCCTGGGGGGGGGGCGGCTGCTTCCCGAGCTTCTGGCCCCCAGACTGAGGGGGAATCCAGTGGCTGATCAGAGAGGGACTGCAGGGATCTCTTTGCCAGTGCTGAGGCAGGAATCTCTTGCTTTGCCCGTGTTTGGATCTGGGTCACAGTTCTGGGTGGCAGTGCTGGGGTGAGGAGGAACGCTGGCCTGGTGGAGCTTGTAGTGGCTGTGGAGAGGAACCCCGCCTCACAGTTACCGGACAGAAAGGAATACTTGTGGTCACAGGCCAGGAGGGGAGTAAACACCTCGCCCCTTATCATACCACCCTGTGAGAACTGAAAATTTACAGGTCCCTCCAAGTATCTCTGAAAACAGCTGTACAAACCCCTGAGCTTGGGACAGTGCATTCTCCACACTGGAAGCAGACTCTTACCTTGGCAAAGAGTTTGGAACAAAAGTGGTTGGATCGTGAGCGGGCAGCGCAGAAAGAGTCAGACTATATTATCTTGCTTTGGTAACAAGGAGGATCAAAATGTGCAACCAGAAGAAGACAGCAGGGTTGGAGCTCCTACATCCAAAGCCTCCAGGAAAGATGTGAATCAGTCCCAGGCCTTGGAGGAGCTCAGAAGGGATTTTAAGAGGCAAGTAGGGGAAGCAGAGGAAGGACTGGGAGGAGAAATGAGAGTGATGAAGGAAAATCATGAAAAACAAGTCAACAGCTTGCTAAAAGAGACCCAAAAAAATACTGAAGAAATTAACACCTTAAAAAATAGCCTAGCCCAAATGGCAAAAGAGGTCCAAAAAGCCAATGAGGAGAAAAATGCCCTGGAAAGAAAAATTGGCCAAATGGAAAAGGAAGTCCAAAAGACTACTGAAGAAAATACTTCCTTAAGAATTAGAATAGAGCAATTGGAAGATAGTGACTTTATGAGAAATCAGGACACTGTAAAACAAATCCAAAAGAATGAAAAATTAGAAAACAATGTGAAATATCTCATTGGAAAAACAACTGACCTGGAAAATAGATCCAGGACAGAGAATTTAAAAATTATTGGACTATCTGAAAGCCATGATGATCAAGGAAGGAGCCTAGACATCATCTTTCAAGAAATTATCAAGGAAAACTGCCCTGATATATTAGAACCAGGGGGCAAAGTAGAGATTGAAGGAATCCATGGATCTCTTCCTGAGGGAGATCCCCAAGGGAAAACTCCTAGGAATATAACAGCCAAATTCCAGAGTTCCCAGGTCAAGGAGAAAATCTTACAAGCTGCCAGAGGGAAACAATTCAAGTACTGTGGAAATACAATCAGGGTAACACAAGATTTAGCAGCTTGTACATTGAAGGACCGCAGGGCATGGAATATAATATTCCGGAGGGCAAAGGAGATGGGATTGCAGCCAGGAATCACCTACCCAGCAAGGCTGAGTGTGGTCCTTCAGGGGAAAAAGTGGTCATTCGGTGAGGTGGAGGACTTTCAAGTATTCCTGATGAAAGGACCAGAGCTGAATAGAAAATCTGACTTTCAAATACAGGACTCAGGTGGAACATGAAGAGGTAAACAGGAAAGAGAAATCATAAGAGACTTGTTAAGATTGAGCTGTTTACATTCCTGCACGGAAGGATGGTATTTATAACTCATGAGACCTTTGTCACTATTAGGGTAGTTGGAGGAAAAAAATTATATGTATGTAGATAGGTAGATAGATAGATAGACAGACAGAAAGACAGACAGATAGATAGATATAGATAGATAGATAGATAGACAGACAGACAGACAGATGGCACAGGGTGAGTTGAAGATTAGGGGGTCATATCTGGAGAACGAAATTGGGGAATGAGGGAGGATTGTGCTCGGAGAGGAAGAAAGGGAGAGGTGGAATGGAGTAAACTATCTCACAAAGAAAAAACAGAGGGGAAAAGTTCTTGCAGTGGAGGGGAAGCGGGGGAAGGTGAGAGGGAATGAGTAAATCTTATTCTCATGGGATCTGGCTTAAGAAGGGAATAACATGCACATTCAATTGGGTATGGAGGTTTGTCTTACCCTACAGGAAAGTGGGGGAAGAGGGGGATAAGAGAGCAGGGGGATGATGGAGAGGAGGGCAGATTGGGAAAGGGTGTGATCAGGGGTAGGTACTTCTGAGGAGGAACAGGGTCAAGGGAAAGAGTGGAATAAATGGGAGGGCAGAATATGATTGAGGGAAATAGAGTTAGTTTTTCACAACATGTCTGCTTATGGTAGTGCTCTGCATAACTGCACATGTACGGCCTGTGTTGAGTTGCTTGCCTTTTCGGTGAGGGTGGGTGGGGAGGGAGGAAGACAAAAAATTTGAAACCTAAAGTTTCAGAAGCATGTTTAAAAAAAAAAGTTTTCACATGCCATTGGGAAATAAGAAATACAGGACATGGGTACAGAAGTCTATCCTGCCCTATGGGAAAACAGAAGGGGAAGGGGATAAAAGTAGGGGGGAGAGAAAGAAAAGAGGACAGACTAGGGGAAGGGATATTCAGAATGCATGCCATCTTGGGTGGGGGGAGGGTGAGATGGGTTGAAAATTTGGAACTCAAAAACTTGTGGAAATGAATGTTGAAAACTACAAATAAATAAATTTATATAAAAAAAAGAATTAAAAACTAGAGTTTCTCCTACTTTCAGATGTGATAAAAAAAATCCTTCCTGCCCAAGAATGCAAGAGTAAAATATCCCTCCCTAAGGGAAACTAGGTCAAAGGGAAAGCATTGCCAGTATGACACAACCGTTTAGTATCAAGAGATTTCTTGATTTTTACCTGAACTAGAGTGACATTGAGCTGGATTTTAAAATATATCCAACATAACAGAGAAGGAATAGATTTTGCATGTTTCACTTGAACTTGTTTTCCTGGTACCCCCTCCCTTTACCAGCACTTATACATCATAGAATAAATCCTTAAACTTTACATATCAAAATGAAATTTTTTGTTTAACTAACACAATACTTAAGGAAGGGTGACAAGTTTTAACATCTCATAAATATATTAAAATTTTGAATCAGAAATTCATTAATGATTTTATAAAACGTAAAAGTATATTCCTTGAAATGATTTCCCAAGTATTTTATATTCGATAATAAAACTCAACATGATGAAAATCTTGAATTTCTTGCCTATTTTGAAGGCCTTCTTTCTCTAAAAACCATCATGCAGTTTTCTACAGCACCAAAGACAGAACAAGGCTGCACATGTTTGTCAGATATTGCCTGAAGATTTCTTTATTGAAATTTCCAACAATTATGAACTTTCTATCAGAAGCCACTAAGGAGAGCTCCAAATCAACCAAAAGTTTCAAAGGGATTAAATTTTTAAAAAAGAAAGAAAAATTATTTCAGGAAATTATACATTAACTTAGTCACCCTGGCCTCGCCCGCCATAAAGTTATTTATAAGCCCCAAGAATCCTGGGATTTTGTTGGCTGTTCATCCCTGTGATCCAATAGAGGAGTGTCTTGCATGGAGCAGAGAGTAGGCATTTAGTAAACTGAACTGAACTGAATCAAGAAGTGCTAACTCAGCAGGGCTTCTTCTGTGTCAAATTGGGAAGACAACTTCAAAACTTCTGAACAGTGCATTCCTTTTTCCAAAGAGGACATCCATATTTTAATATTTTAGGTCAAGCTTTAAGAATTTCAAGGGATCCTAATGAAGTATCATGCTGTCCACTTCCAGAAAGAAAGGTGACAGAATTGGGCACAGATTGAAACCCATATTTTTAGACAAGGTCAATGATGGAATTTGTTTGGCTTGACTACATGTATCTGTTAAAAGGGTTTTGTTTTTCTTTTTTTCCCCCAATGATAAGGGGAAGTAGAAAGAGAAAATAAGATTTCTATTGAGTGAATAAGATAAAATAACTGTTTTTTAATTCAGAGGGTTGAAATTTCCTACAGAATAATAATCTGAAAGGCACATCATAGGCAGTTATCCTTCTAAAATTTAAGTTTTTGCAGGGACTTTTAAAAAATAGTTAACAGATTTCAATGCTAATTAGAATATTTAAAAATTTAAACAATGTTCTAAGTAAAATAGCTATACATTTTATTAGTCAAAAATTTTAAATGTAAATAAATTTTATGTATTAAATATTCTTTAGTTTCACTTTAATTTTGACTCATAACTTCCCTTCCTGTGCTTCCATGTTGTTGCCTATTCCCATATTATCTTATTTCCAATTTAAAATAATGATACATAACATACTATGGATTCATTCACATGGTATGGGTCCTAGAGTTCTCTTAAGAATACTTATAAATAAAGAGAGCCCTTTCTCCTCTTCCCTTTTTTCTTGATTCTCCTCCTTTGACACTGAGGTGTGAAAGACAAAAATTTTAACCCTATCTCTATCACAGAAGAAGAGTTTATTACCCAAATGCAGTTCCAATTGGTGGAAATATAAAGGGGATAGTTTTGAGCAAGGGAATCTTCTGGTAATTCTTTACAGTCAGCTACCCACAAAATACCAATTCTCACTTTGACTAGAACACCAAAAGGTAAATACATATACATGAAATTCACTTTGTTTAAATAGTATGTAACTAAACACCATGATTCCTCAACTTCTCAAGCAACTATAGATTCCATAGGACTTAGCAAAATAAATAGCTGTCATTTGGGACAAGAGTAAGACTTACTCAAAGTGAAATGTCCAAAATTTAATTTTTAAAAATTCAAGGAAGAATCTAGGAATATAGTCTTCTGAACATCTAATTTAACATTCAATGTCCATTCATTTGTAGAATTTTCTTTGCAATTAACTTTAAAAATACCAAGCTATTTTCTAGGTCCATGAAACTTAGAAATTTCTTTTAAGACAAAGATACTGGTGTTAAAACAACCACAAACTATGTAATACTACTATTAAAGACTGAATAATTTTGAATCTAATAATCCTAGCTTTAATCCGTTCATACTGATTCTTTCCCCTATCTCTTCAAGGAATAACAATATACCTTTAAAAATCATAAAAGAGGGCAGCTAGGTGGCGCAGTGGATAGAGCACTGGCCCTGAAGCCAGGAGGACCTGCGTTCAAATCTGACCTCAGACCAAACACTTGACACTTACTAACTGTGTGACTCTGGGCAAGTCACTTAACCCCAACTGCCTCGCTAAAAAAAAAAAAATCATAAAAGGAAGAAAAACTCTTCTCACACTAATCTCAAAAGCACAAACTTCTTACACCGACCTCAAGAAGCAAAATCACATAATATTAGTTGTAGAAGAGTCCTTATAGATCTAAACTTCTCCCACCTTATTTTCTGGGTGAAGATACCAAAACACAAGAAGTTTAAGTAAATTATCCATGGGCACAGATGACTTCTTAGTCTAGTTTCCTCACAATTTTCCTTCACGGGTTTAGAAAAAGGTGAGCATCAATTTTTGGGCTGAGGTTTTTTACTGCCTGGGTCTTTTTGAGATTGTAAAAAATAATTTTTTAAGAATTTTATGCTTTTAAATGTTTCAAAATGACAATCCGAACTAATTACAAAATATGAATTTTGGAACTAGGTATATTTCAAAATGGGTGTGGTAGGTTGGGGTCATTATAATTATTTTTCCAATTAATAATCACAGACTCAAAAGCTTGACAACCTTCTTTCACCTGGAACAATTAAAAGGAGAAGGTGAGTAGGGCAGTGCCTTCTGAATAATTTTTTGAATCACTGCCATTAGCTTAAGTACTGCTGGCAAATGTGACATTTGGCTCAGAAAACAACACGAGTAATAGCACCTTTGGATTTGGAAAACTAATACTATTTATAAAGGTATGGTACAATATGGATTTTTTTTTTACTAATTAGCAATGTCTTCATTCTCCTATTCTCTATATTACCTTTATGTCACTTATTACAAACTACTTTATTTCATACATGCTTTATATCTCCCCTACTAGATTTAAAATTCCTTGGGAGCTCCAATCAGTTCCTCATTTTTTGTATACACTCAACCCCCTAGAATGTATCACTGCCTTCCTTGTACTCAGAAGTATTCAATAATGCTTACTTGGTGAATTAAAACCTACTTAAATGTATTCTTGACTTTAAGCCAAGTCTTATGCCACACATTAAAAATACTAAAGACAAAAATAAAGTTAGTAATCAAGGGTCTAAAACTATTTTCTATACCAATGGTGTTAAATTCAAATAGAATCAGATCCCCACTCACCACATATTGACTAAGAAAGTCACAAATTATCTAAGTGGTACTATATTTTCATTTCATTTACTTATTTATTGTGTTATTTATTTACATATTATATATACTATATTATTATCTATTTACTGTATTTTATTTTGTTAAATATTTGCCAATTACATTTTAACATGGTGCAGGTAGAAGTTTGATACCTCTGCTCTATACTACTTTGACAAATATAAATTTTAAGTATTTGCAACACTGCTTGTTTTAAATATCATGTAGGAAATACGTATAATAAGGAAGAAAACAATTCTAGTTTCAAAATCACTGCAATTAATTTACAGAAATGGTAATAAGAAAGAGGAAAGAAGAAGAAAAGAGGAAAGAACACTAAAAGAACACTAAAAACAATGTTAATACTTACACACAAAAGTCTCCACATGTGTGCATAGATCACCACATTTTGGACATCTCAGCTGGTTTCCTCCTTTCCCAGAACTCCCAGAGCCTGATTTTTTACTGCCTCCCTCACTCACTGGTTTCTAAGTGGGAGAAAAAGAGGAAATTGTTAGCTTCATGCTATTATTTTATATACAGTTTACCAATATACAACATTTATACTAATAATATTGTAAAATCCACTAATATTTTTATTCCAACTTCTAATTCTTGAATGTATTAGCATAACTGACTTACAAAGTTTTACAATCTGATTTATTCATTAGGACTGTCAATTTTATTTCATTTTAACTTATTTTTTACAATCACATTCATTTCTAAATATATTCCTCCCCCTCCCCAACCAAGTAAGCCTTTCCTTGTAACAAAGGTTCAAAACCAATCAACATGTCAGCTGTATCTAATAGCATGGGCAACATTCCAAATCCAGAGTCCCGCATTCCTCTAATAAAAGAAAGTAGTACAACCTCTTAACACTGCTCTTGGTCATTATAATAACACTGTGTTTTGTTTCATTTTCTTCTTCCTGTTTATGTTGGAATGATAGTATCTATTGTTTTCCTGGTTCTTAACTTCACTATTCTGTGTCAATTCACATCTTTTCATGTTTTTTTCATATTCATTGTTTCTTGCAGCACAGTAATATTCCATTATAGTAATGTACCACAATTTACTTACACATTCCCCAATTAATCAGCAGCTTTGTTTCCAGTTAAGACACATATGTACAAAAATATTTATAAAGGCATTTCTTATGATGGCAAACTGGAAACTACAAGGGAATAGCCTAACTATATTAGGACATACGACTGTATTAAAAGGATATTATTAAACCACATACAATTATTAAAGGGATGGTTTCAGAGAAACTTGGGAAAATTTGTATGAATTAATGCAGAGTGAGTATACTATCCATCCACAGCCAGGTGATAGACTCCATGCAAAATGAGACATTTTTTTTTGACAAGACCATGTGGGAATTTCTTTTGCCTATGTATGTGTTACAAGGGTTTTGTTTTTCTTCCCCCCTCCTCCTTATGTTGGGAAGAGGAGGAAAAAGAAAACAGGGAAAGGGACAGTTAGCATTGGTAGGCAACTATAGCTTCATATAGTTGAACCAAAAGAGGCATGGTAGACTGTAGTCTTTGTGCTTTTTGCTCTTCAATCTTAGATAATCCCAATTCCTTTTCGAGTACAAAGTGGGACTCCCCACAGGGCATCACAGAATAAAGTACTTTACCACAATGCAACATGTGGGGAAAATACAATCTGTGAAAAGTACAATTAGCTGTAGGAAATTAAACACATGCTAGTATACTGTTGGTGGAGCTATGAATGAGTACAACTATTTTAGAAAGTAATTTGGAATTTTGTAAATACAGTGCCTAAAAAGTCCACATTCTTTGACTCAGAGATTCCACAATTAGGTTTACATTCGAAGGAGGCCACTGACAAGAAAAAAGCAACTACATATGCCAAAATATTTAACTCAGCACTTTTTGTGATGGCAAAGAATTGCAAACAAGCTGTGGTGCATAAATGAAATGGAATATTATTGTGCTATAAGAAATAACAACTGAATACGGAAAATAATGAAAAGAGCTATGAACTGAGAGAAAGTGAAGAGCCAAAAAAATTATATATGATGACTACAAGAATGTAAAAAAAAAATAACAAAAGCAAAACTGTATGTTGCAAAATTACAAAGAATTACAATTACAAAATTACATAGCTCCAAATAAGAGACACAAGAAGATGCCCCCACTCCTCTGCAGAGATGGAAAGCCCACAACTATGTTAAGCTGCATATATTTTCAGACTTTGTATTTATTGATCAATTTTGCTGATTTTTTCTCTCTTTTTGTCTTTAAAAAAATACTACTATATGGGGTGATTTTTTGGGAGGAGAAGGAGTAGGGATGAATACTGGAGGAAATTTTGGTGATATAAAAAAAACAAAGGACATCAATAAATTTCTAAAGTACTATAACAAGACTTTTTGTGATAACAAAAACAGGAAAGTAGATATTCACCATTTAGAAAAAGCTGAACTAATTGTGGTATATGAAAGTCAGATATTACTGAACCATAAGAAAAAACAAATTAGGAATTTGAAGAAACTTGGAAAGACCTGTACATACATAATAATCACAAAAATATTAAGGACTGCAACATTAAAAGAAAGCAGATTCTGAGGACCACAATAACCATTCTAGATTGACTAGACTGACTGACAATGAACATTCTCTCTCTCTTAGCAAAGGATGGAACAGACCAGGGATGAGGAATGCTACACGTGTTATCATACATTATAGATTTATTAGTTTGTTCTGCTTACCAGTTTATCTTTGTTACAAGAAAGGATGGGGGCAGTACTGAGAAGCAACAGTGATTTAATAAAAACAAAAGAAGAAAAAAAAAACAAAGCACTGTCACAGGCAAAATATGCCCCAAAAAGGGGAAAATGCTATCAATCCTATTTGCTAACTAAAGAGTAACTCAATATCATGTAAACATCAAATAGGCAATACTCAATAACTATAAAAGATGAGAGAGGATGAACTTAAGTCTAAATGTATTTACAGTAGGCAGGAGATGGCTTTAAGTGAAGACATTACATCATGTTAAGAACCAGAAAATTCCAAATAATACCACTGACTGGCTCAGATTTCACCTAGATCAATTTCTGTATCATCTGTCTCAATTAATGTATATTAAAATTCATGCATATAAAGGATGAAACGTTTACTGCATATTTATATAACATTACACCAAGCATCTGATAACCATTTTCTCATCAACAAATTATATTCAGCTTCAGAAACCAAAAGCAAAACCTACCAAGGAACCAGAATTTTAAGTTCTTTTTTGAAAGAGATGTTTTAAACACACTAAAGTTATAATGACTACCTTATTTCCATCTCCAGAACCATCTTTGCTAGTCCCATCTTTTGAAGCAAAGTATGCTGGTGTTTCTGAAAAAGTCCTAAAAGGAGTTCTTCGAAGAATCTGTGTCTCAAAGGTCCCCAGCCTTCCTAAAACTGGGAAGTGACTTCGTCCACAAGAAATACCTGGGAAAAAAAAACCCATAGCTGGTTAGCCTACAAAACAGAAGTGGCACACGGTATGTAGAGCTAATAAATCACCTGACGATAATAAAGTTGTCTTTCTTTTAACAAAGTCAGGCCTGGGTTCAGAGGAAGTTGGAAGGATGCTGTAGTCAATTCAGTGCTGGGTCAGTGACATTGGACGCTGAGGAAGAGATAAAGATATCATTCAGATATAGGCCCATTGTGAAAAAATGGGCTAGGATTCAGCCTGGTTTAAGTACCAGAACTGATATGGCCTCATCACTTGGAAGTAGATGGAGGACAGGCTAGCCTCCTGAGCATCACTGTATGTGGCCAACCTATTACGGAATAAGCACACATTCCAAAAGAGGTGAGGTAAATAATGAAGGTCAAGGACCTAGGACCTACCTCAACTTTTAAAGAATAAAGAAAGAGTACCCTATAAAACCACAATCCTAAAATGTAGTCAAATGCCTCCTATATTATTTCTACCTCCAAAAATGACATTTCTGAAAAAGATGACTATCTTTGGAACACATACTCTTCCTGCAATTTTTATGACAACAGACACAACTCTTCACAATCCAGAAAAGTCAATCTACAACCTGTTTAAAAAAAAAAAGGTATAAAGCCTCAGCCTATTAGAATAGTTTCTGTTATTACTCATATTCACAAAAGTTAGTTAGCTGAATAAAATTTTCAGCTCTCCAATTACACAGTCAGGACATAACTAAAAGTTTATGTTTAACCAGAACTAAAATGCAGAGAGTAACATCTTTGACAAAGCAAGATCTAAAACTTGCAAATGATTCCCTTTTTCCCCCCCCAAAATATCAAACTGGATGTCTGAATTTTATTTACTACAACACATGGATTTTTAACATATAAACAAAATGTATTCAGGATATATCTATACTCAAAAACTGATCTAAAAATAAAGGGTTGAATTCAAACCACCAAATTATTTTTTTTTTAGATTTGTTGGTCTGAAACTGATTTCTCAAATGAGAACATCAGGGGGAAAAAAACATTTTGCAAACCGTTAAGGGCTAGAGGCAGCCTATTTTTATGGATCCAGGATATCATATAGGTCACCACTCTTCCATAACTTTTCAACATATGCAACTCTTGTCCATGTTTTTCTAAAAATGCCAAAAACCACTTTATCATTCAACCTAATTTTCCTATTCTGGGTCCCCCCCCCCAAAGAAACAATGTATCCACTAAAGCACTTGAGGAAATAATATTCTTCAATTATTCCTGAGAAGAGTTGATTGGGAAATATATTCATTCACCACTCTGCCTAAACCTACAAAGGACTTTCCTAAAAAGTTTAAAAGGTTCACACCACTCCAAGCAACCTGATCCGTTTTCCTAAAAATAGCACTCAACAACAGTATACAGATGAAGAGTACACAGATGAATCACCAAGTACAGTGGCTTATAAACACAGATATGTACAGAGAGATAAGGAAAATGGTCATAACAAGTGGCACACACAGGATTGGGATCCAGATCCTCCCAAGTCATAACTCTTTTCACTGCATGATGAACAAATGGGAAAAGGAAAAAAAAAATTCAGCTATTCATCCTACACCTAATATAGCCAGTTACAACTAAAAAGAGATTCCTTTTCTGTTTAACTTCATTTTTCTAATGCAGCGGTTCTCAAAATATGGTCTAAAAACCGCTGGGGTCCCTGTGGTCAAAATTATTTTCATAATAACACTATGATTTTTAATAATAGCTAACGTTTATATAGTATTAGTCTGCGCCAGGCACTGCTAAGAACTTTACAATTATTATCTCATTTGATTCTCACAACAACCCTGGCATGTAGGTGCTATTATTATCCCTATTTTACAGTTGAGGAAACTGAGACACACAGAGGCCAGGGTCACATAACTTAGAAAGTGTCTAAAGTTGGATTTGAATCAAGTCTCCTTGACTCTAGGCCTAGTTCTCTTAACAGCTGCGCCAACCAGCTACCCCAATTTTAAATTCTAATATCAATAGATATAACCCAAATAGATTAAAAAAAACTTATTTAGAGGTAGGTCCTCAATAATTTGAGTGTTAAGGGGTCATCAGACAAGTAAGTTTTGAGAACCACTGTTTTAATGTAATTATATTCCTATCTTTGCCTCCAAAACAAATACTCTATAAATATTTCTATTAATGCTGAACAAAAACTTAAGGCAGACAATCTGGATAAACTTTAAGCTAAACATTAACAACCCCACCCCCTCCCCCAGTACATAATGGGCCCAGCAAAATAGGTCAAATAAATATGCAAGCTAAAAAGAACTAGCATAATTCAGAGAGCTTTTTATAAAATTAATTTATAGGTCACTAATTGTAAGTGGGGTTTTGTGATTTAAGTTTCTTGAATGTTTTATTTTGACTATTTTTAAATAAACATTTTCAACTACTCCAAAAGCAAAATGATTAACATATCTTTGAGATCTTATTAACTTAGAACATAAGTAATTTTCTTTCCCAGTAAAAAAAATTCACACACCACCCCCCTTTTCCAAGTACTTTTTAAGACAATTTCAGAAAGATGCAGTAATATTAGTTTACCTGTTATTAGAAAAAAATGGCATAGTATAACTCTTCAAGAGAATCTCATTGGAGAGATTTAAGAAAAATAATAATGTTAATGATCCTGATAAGTAGAAATACCCTGGTTTTGCAAAGATTTGAAATGCGTGACCTCTGGGATAAAGAATTTACTATGGAAGCAATTCAACTTTATTAACCAACCAAAAGAAAATATTACCTATTAAACACATAACATGATTTTTTTTTTAAATTTCAGAATCTAAATCTTCTTAGTCTCTTCACATCAGTAGTACGTTATAGTACTGTTTTAACAAGCAGGAATATTTACATCTAGGGTCAAACTTAACCAACTGACATCCAAACTGCTATACCTAAATGACTAGTTCTAAATAAATATCTTCTAATTCAATCAAGCCAGAAGAAGTTAAATCATTTGTTTCATTAGATAGAGCCTGTTGAAGAAATCAATCTACACAATTTCACATTCATAAGCTCCACAAGTTTTATGAGAAATTAAGAAATCAATTCATATTAAAAATGTAAACAATTACAGCTTGGCAAAACAGACCAAAATAAGGAAGCATTTTGTGTTACATGTTGTATTTCACAAGATTACTCTTTTCATAACTTTTGTTTTTACTGGAGCAGCCATTTTAAAATTATTCCAATAAAATATTTTCACATTGTCAGAATGGCAAGAAACAGAAGAATAATTTACCCAATTTTTAACACTTGCTCTCTTCTGTTAAATTGAATTATATAATTTTCAACTATGCATACATTCTTTTAGAATAATAAGATTATTCAGTGTACAACAGGAAATGACCTTTAATCTTTAACAATTCCAGAGTTAAAATACTGAGCAAGAAACTTTTAAATGTTACATTTTCCCCTTCAAAAACCAAAACTTGACAAAGATCTTTTATGATCAACAATTTTAAGTATACACATTTTAGTCTTAAAGTTATCAAATACATTGCTTGATTAAACACTTGGTTTCCATATAAATGTTGTTTGCAAACAAAATCAATAAGGATAATTAATGTTTTCCCAATTTTGTAAATGAGTCTATACCTCTAGTTTCTACACCAAAGTAGTTTGGTCAGTTTTCAAAGGATCCTATATTCATAAGATTCATTCCTATTCATAGCATTAATTATGAATAACAAAGCTCTCAACTTTTAAGATCTCTTTCCCTATTTTTATACTCTGAAAAGTCTGATTTCTGTGGTGTGGGTTCTCTCAACTAACACAGACCACATTCTTGTTTCTTCTCCAGCTGACATTGCCACAAAATTCAACATCTGGCGAACAAACTGTGATGTAATAAAAGTTTCAGAATACTTGTTGGGTTATCATTAACTAGCCCAATGGTTTCAAGAGGCAACTCGTAAGAGAAACACAGGCTTGCTACAGCAGAAATGGAGATGATTTAGCATTTATCCATTTTGTTGATTTATAACCCCTGTGAAATTTATGTGAGCAAAAGCATCTGAACAACTTTAAATCTTCACCTTAATCCCTAAGAAGCTACTCCCTTTGATTAGGGAAGAAAGGGGAACAGAAGAGTTTCAGGATATCTGATTTTGGCAATCATCATAAAAAGCCTGCTCTTAGAGTTTTCAGATGAAGTCAAAGCTATATAGATAGTCATATTTTTTAAATGCTCCAAAACATTACAATATTAGAGAAATGCAAATTAAAACAACTGAGGTATCACCTTATACCTATCAGATTGGCTAATATGACAGAAAAGGAAAATGATGAATGTTGCAGAGGATGTGGGAAAATTGGGACACTAATGCATTGTTGGTGGAGTTGTGAACTGATCCAATTACTTTGGAGACCAATATACCCAAAGGGCAATCAAATTGTGCATACCCTTTGAGCCAGCAATACTATTACTAGGTCTGTATCCCAAAGATATTAAAAAAAAGGGAGCGGGGAGGAGTTATTTGTTCAAAAATATTTATACCAGTTCTTTCTGTGGCAGCAAAGGATTGGAAATTGAGGGGGATGCCCATCAATTGAGGGATGACTAAATAAGTTCTGGCATATGATTGTGATGGAATAACATTGTGCTATAAGAAATGATAAGCAATCTTTCTCGTGGTTACTCCTATTGGTTCTAATTCTTCTTTACAACGTGACTAATGTGAAAATATGTTTAATAGGAATGTATAAACAGAGACCATATCAGATTGCATGCTGTGTTGGGGAGGGAGGTGCAAAGGGAGGGGAAGAAAATTTAAAACTCAAAAGCTTATGGAAGTGAATGTTGAAAACTAAAAATCAATTAAAAAAATGATGAGCAGGATGATTTCAGAAAAACCTGGGGAAAACTTAATATGAACTGATGTAAAGTGAAGTGAGCAGAACCAGGAGAACACTGTACATAGTAACAATATTGTATGCTAATCAACTGTGAATGACTTAGCTATTCTCACCAATACAATGACTCAAAACAATTCCAAAGGACTCATGATGAAAAATGCTATCCACCTCCAGAGAAATAACTGATGGAGTCTGAATACAGATTGAAGTATACTCTTTTTTCACTTTATTTTTTGTATGGTTTTGTTTTTTGCTAGGGAATTAGGTTAAGTGACTTGCCCAGGGTCACACAGTAGGTGTCAAGTGTTTGAGGCCACATTTGAACTCTGGTCCTCCTCACTCCAGGGCTGGTGCTCCACTGTATCCCTAGCTGCCTTGGTTTTTTTTTTTCTTTTGATCTGTTTCTTCTTTCACAACACATGGAAATATGTTTTACATGACTGTGTGAATATTAAAAATTGTCTTTGTGTAATTGGGAAAAAATAAAATACTTTTTAAAAAATAAAAAGCCTACCCTAGAGTCTGAAAGACGTGGGTTCATTTTAAATGTTGCCTGACATAACTATATTGGCTGTGTGACCCTGAGCAAGTCACTTAATTCCATCTTGCATTGTTAGAGGAGGTTCCCTATGTAAAGAAAAATAAAAAAAGAATTTGTCTACCTTACTGGCATTCAGGATTGGGAAGAGGGAATTGTGGTTTTGGATAATTATATTTTTAGAAAGTAAATTTACTTGTAGAAGCTGAAACTAATTTTTAAAACATACAACATTAAAATTGTGTATATTATTTCAGGAGAAATAAAATTCTGAAGGAAAAAAAAACAATAGTCATACCTGACTTAATTGGTTCTGAAAAAACATGACATTAGGTGGAAAAAAAACATAAGGGCACACTTGGCCTATATAAAAACAATATTATAAATCAGTGATCAACCAAGTAACATTATAGCAAGATTATGAAACATTATGGTTCCATGAACATAACCATGTTGGTCTCTCAGCAACGTTATGCCAGCGTGCCTACATGATATGTGGGTAGGATGCCTACCCTCTTCTGATAGGAGACATATACGGATCATTGCAGTGTCACAGCCATTACTGTTTACCATATAATCCATTTTTCAAATTTCATTTAGAAATTGGAAAGGCTTGAAATGATCAATAGGGTATCTGAAGCGAAGTCTGGTACTTCACTGAGTCCACTACTTTATATTCATTTTGCTTTCCCCAAAAATAATAAAATTAGTTATCTGTTAATTTGTTAAATTAATAACTACAGTTCACAAGAAGTTCAATCCTATTAGTTACTGAAGATACAAACCTGACTTTAAAGTAAGAACCTTATATCAGTATTTTAGAAAAATGAAGTTAGCATCAAGCCTATAAAAATTATTTTAGTAGATATGAATATAGACATTTTATCAAGAAATTTAAAAGCCATAAATAATAAAGGGGCAGCTAGGTGGTGAAGTGGATAGAGCACCGGCCTTGGAATCAGAAATCTTCATGAGTTCAAATGTAGCCTTTACTAGCTATGTGACCCTAGACCAAGTAAGTGGTCACAACCTTGCTTGCCTCAGTTGCTCATCTGTAATATGAACTGGAAAAGGAAATGGCAAACTGCTCCGGTATCTTTGCCAAGAAAACTCCAAATAGGGTCACAAAAGAACAATAACATATTATGTGGACACTGTATTTCAAACATTTTTAAAAGGTTTATTATTATCCTTACAGCTTTAAGATTCTACATTTCACAAAACTAGTGGTGATATATACTAATGGCCCAGCGTACAGAGTGCTGGGGCTTGTATTATAGTCAGTAACACCCGAGCAGAATTCCTGCTTCAGACACTTAATAAGCTGTGTGTGACTTTGGTGAGTCACTTAAACTGTTGGTCTCAGTTGTAAAATGGCGATAATACTCCCTACACTTCCTACCTAGAGTTGTGAAGATCAAAAGAGATACATGTAAAGCATCTAGTTATTATGTAAATGCTAGTTAAAATTAGTAGTAACAGAGCAATTCCCAAAGATGCCTTTAATTATGACTGACAATCCTAATATTCTATTCATTTTTTTCAGAATTTTTTTTAAAGAGCCCTGAACAAAAACTCCACTCTCCTCTATTACCACCCTCCTTTAAAATTACATTACTTATACTATTTTCAGAGAGTATTTCCTGAAATGTGTCAAGCAATCTAAATACCAGGCTCTCTCAATTACTCTTAGTTGCGAAACTGATTCTTGGAATGGGGAGTTTTACCTGTTGAGAACAATTATCCGTAACCAAATTTAGACGGCAAAACACAGGCCTAAGCCATACTGTGTACTATTGAGCAACTGTTACTAAAATCTACTAAAACTATCCCACAGAAAATTGTGCAAGAGGAACGTTTTACTTTTCCAGAACTGAAAAAAAAAAGTTAACAAAGATCATGGTCCTATGATTACAAATTTGTCTTACTAGGCAGGAAGTAATGATTATTTAGGTCTAGGCCTCCTTTACTTTAAGTGTATGGCACTTTTGGGATATGTACTCACGCTTAATTGGGAAAAGCTTTTTGGTTGCTGTCCCATCTCTTTCACATAGGCAGAGATATGGGGAAAAAAACCACTTGCTGACCAAACAATTCCATGCTACTGTGGGGGGAGGGGGGAGAAACACACACACACGGCTGTCTAGTTATGAAAGCTTGCTAACATTCACAGAGAAAGGATAGTATTCTCCCCTTTTTCCCATTCCCTCCTCCCTAAAAAGAAAGAAAATTCCAAGGGGAGTTTTTCCCTGTCTTGCGGACCTCGTTCTTTAAGTTGGCAGAGCTGCTTTGGGATCCGTTTCCCAAAGGGATCACGGGATCCATTAAGTATTGTGAGGCTTGTTTATGTGTGTGTGTGAGCATGACAACACAACGACGGAAACTAGACGTGGGAGGCCCTCAAAGCGCCCTATGCCCCAGAGGTTGCAAAGTGACCGCTCGGGAGCAAGCCCGGACAGGGCAAAAGCCGCGGGATAATGACTAATTACCCCCCTCCCCCGAGAAACGAAGCCAGGCCGTCACGCACACAGACACAGACACGCACGTACAGCCCCCCCCCCCACGGTCAAGTTTGCTAACAAACCACTGGCGGGGACCTTGAGGGTGGGGAGGCTGGGGAGGGGGCGGTGGGACTCGGGCCGCTGTTTGCTACCATCTCCGATTTTCCCCCCATGACACTGAGATCCGTGGTTCTTTCAGTCGCACCCAAGAAGTCTCAGCCCCAAGGATCTGGGGGCCGGGGGGGTATGATGGGAAACGAGGGGATTCACTTTAGATGAGGGGAGCTATCTGAGCCCGCCCCTAATTTGTCAAGAAGGGGAGCGTGGGGGCGGACCCTCCCAGGAGGCGAGAGGACAAGCGAAACGACACAACTGCCCACGGCCCAAGGAGGAAGAAGGCCTCGCCCCCTGACTGGGGAAGGTCCCGCTGTCAGGCGGGCAAACTAGTGCCGCAGCGAGCGAGTCGTCTCCCGCCGCACGGTTGGGGAAAGGAGGAAGAGGGACTACTTTCTTACCTCTCTGCGCGGAGCCGAGCGAGGAGGTGATGAGTCGCGCGGCCGCGCAGGTACAAGCACAGCAGCCGGACATCTCCGCCGGGCCTAGGCCGGGGCTGTCCCGCCGGCTGCCCTCCCGCTGCCGCTTCCCGGCCTTAGCCTCTTTCTCTTCCCCGCAGTCAGCTCCGGCTCGGCTCCGGCCACCCTCGCCTGCCCCGGGTTCAGTGCAGAGCCTGCTATCCTCTTCACTAGGCCGCACCGCCCTTCGTGGCCCGCAGCCGCCGGCTCCGCATCTAACCACACCCCCCCACCCCACTCTTCCCTTCCTCCCCCCCACCCCCTCCCGCCCACCGGGCCGGGGAGCGTGCGCGCGCCTGCGCCCTGGGATGCCGAGGGGGGAGGGGAGGGGGCTTGGGCACGCGGGGGATGGGGGTACGTGAGACTAACGTGAGGTGGAGTAGGAAAGAAAAAGGGGGCGGAGACTTGAGCACGCGACCTCGCGTACCCAAAACTCTATTTGGGGACTACAAGTCCCGCCAGGCCATTCACGGGGGTGGGTGCCCTCCCCATCCTCGGATTGGAAGATGGGCGGCATAGATCCCAGACAGCCTGCCGGGAATTGTAGTGCGACACTTGCTTACTGATTGGCTGGTGGGGATTGTATAGAAATTCTTTCCAGTAGAAGCAAGATAGGAAAACTAAAAGGCAGCCGGAATATCCCCTGGGAATCCATTAAAGTGGTCCAGGAGGGATAATTATGCTAATAAGTCGATGTTGAATTTTAGTCCTTTTTATGTAAACACATTTTAGTAGAAAAATGTATATATGCATTTCAGTGCTCTCTAGATTTTTTTTTTTGACATTCAGTTTGACTTTCCTGAGACTTGAATTGTCCAGTTGAGGACAGTTAAGGGTTTTTGTTCATTTTAAGACATTACAGCTAAGGTGACAGCTTGCAGTTTATTTCAAGCGGTAACTTGGTAGGCTGTGGTGCAGTTTCATGTTGAGATGAATTTTGGAGCATCAAAATTTTAGAGTTGGACATTACAGGTTATGTAATCCAACTTACATAGATGAGTAAGGCCCCAAAAGCTCAGTGACTTGAATAAGTAGCTGAGCTAGGACTCGAACCAAGGTCATCTTATTCCAAATACAAAGCTCAACCGTAATGATTCAGTCCATAAAGGAATCCTATGACTCCAGTTCTTCATGAATAGTTCTTGAATACCGGTCCAAGAGACCTAACAATTATTCCTCCAAATCACCTCAAAATGGCCTTTGTATCTATCCAGGGAAGTTCAGTCTGAAGAAAAAGTTACCTATCAGCAGCCAGTGAGCCTTAAGGTGGCTGCCACTACTAGACTATTCATTTCTCTAAAATAATTTAATTACAGAAGAATGTTGTTACATTGTTTGTAATTTTTGCCCAATGTTGAGTTTTTGAAAAAAATGAATTCTCCTATGTAATTCAATCCAGTGGATTCATGGAAATGCTAGTTTAACCCTATTCTGTGTATTTTCTGAAACATTAATTCTTTTCACCTACTTCTTTAATGGATTAACACTATTAGAATAGTCTTCAAAGAGAAAAGTGGGATTTAATAAACTATTCTAACTGGGTAGTATTGGCGTTTTTCATTTAAATTTAGTTGTGAATTCATCAGATTTATTAATAAATGGTAAAGATGTAAAACTAAAAATAAAAGAGGCCTGGGATAAACTGAAAGCCAAAATATGCCAGCTACCTCAAGGCTCAGTGGCTGTGACAGGTATCCTTTTCACGAGACTGAATTCCCCTGGAAAGAGGCAAAGGCTATTCTGAAGTGATTTGGAAGAATAATTGTTACATCTCCTGGACAGGAATCCAAGAACTGTTCATGAAGAATTGAGGTTATACCAACATTTCATACCTTAAATTGAGATAAGGTCAAAATGGATACATGATTTAGACATAAAAGGGTGATATGATAAATTAGTGGAGCATGGAATACGTAACCTGTCAGATTTATGGATAAGGGAAGAATTTGTGACCAAACAAGAGACAGAGAGCATTACAGGGTGTAAAATGGATAATTTTGATTACATCAAATTAAAAAGGTTTTGCACAAACAAAACCAAGGCAGCCAACATTAGAAGGAAAGCAGGAAACTAAGAAAAAATTTTACAGCAAGTTTCTCTGATAAAGGCCTCATTTCTAAAACATGTAAAGAAATGAGTCAATTTTATAAGAATATCAGTCATTCCCCAGTTGATAAATGGTCAAAGGATATGAACAGTCAGTTTTCGGAAGAAAGCAAAACTACCTGTAGTCATATTTTTAAAATGTTCTAAAACATTATTGATTAGAAGAAAGCAACTTAAAACAATTCTGAGGTACCACCTCACACCTATCAGATTGGTTAATATGACAGAAAAGGAAAATGATAAATGTTGTAGGGGATGTGGGAAAATTGGGACATTGATGAATTGTTAGTGGAGTTGTGAACTGATCTAACCATTCTGAAGAACAATTTGAAACTATGCCCAAAGGGCAATTAAACTATTCATACCATTTGAGCCAGCAATACTGCTACTAGATCTGTATCCCAAAGAGATCAATGAAAAAGGAAAAGGACCAAATGTACAAAAATGCTTATAGCAGCTCTTTTTGTGGTGGCAAAGAATTGGAAATTGAGGGGATGCCCATCAATTGGGGAATGACTGAACAAGTTGTGGCATATAATTGTGATGGAATACTATTGTGCTATAAGAAATGATGAGCAGCCTAGTTTCAGAAAAACCTGAGGAAGAGAATATGAATTGATGCAAAATGAAGTGAGCAGAACCAGGAGAACATTTTACACAGTAACAGTAATATGTATGATGATCACCTGTGAATGACTTATCTATTCTCACCTATGCAATAATCTAAGACAATTCCAAAGGATCATGATGAAAAATGCTATCCACCTCCAGAGAAATAACTAATGGAGTCTGAATGCAGATTGAAGCATACTTTTTTTTTTACTTTCTTTATTACTCTTGGGTTTTTTTTAATCTGCATTTTTTTTGCAGCATGGCTAACATGGAAATGTTTTATGTGACTGTACATGTATAATCTATGTCACATTGCTTGTTTCTTCTGAATGAAGGAAGAAGGGAGAGAATCTGTAACTCAAAATTTAAAAAATAAATGTTAAAATTTTTTGTTTACATGTAATTGAGAAAAAATAAAATAAAAATTAAATGGTAAAAGTATATGTCTGTGTTCTATGTGTGTGTGTGTGTGTGTGTGTGTGTATGTGAGAGAAAGAGAATGTGTATACATGCTTTTCTTCAAATTTATTTGATCTCATTAGCAAAATGACAGCCTAAAGGTTAAAATGCTCTTGCCACTTAAAAAAAAAAAAGAATTGCGGTCATAGGATTCCTTTATGGATAGGATCAATGTGGTTGTGCTTTGTATTTGAAAGAAGACCTCAGTTTGAAACCTACCTCAGCCCCTTACTCCTTGTATGATCCTATAAGCAAGCCACTTAACTTTTGGAGTCTCACCCATCTATATGGATTGGACTATATAACCTATAAGATCCAGGATCAAAACTCATCAGAACATGAAATTGTACCATAGCCTAGCAAGACTTAAGGGAACTTGGTACTTTTCTTAGTTTTTAACAGCTGAGCTGATTAAAAATAATGATAGGTTATATTAAGTTCTGTCTTCAGATTACCTGGGAATATCCTGCTCTGAAGTCTCATTGGGGTGTGGAGGTGAGACTAAATTCTTTAAGGCTATATACCATTGGAGCACAAGCTCTGACAAGTCAGCAGATTATACTGGCTGGGTAACATGTGTGGGAAGAACAGGTACACAATAAATATTTGATTGATTAAACACTTTATCCACTTGCCCCCTACCAACTGCCCATTCTGTAACATTTGTATTCCAAAACTTGGGATATTGACTTTACAAAACCACCACGCTGATGTTTGTTTGCCTAAACAATCCCTAAACATAAGTGTCTTTATCAAGAATTCCGTTAGTCATCCATCTCAACAAATATGCCCTGTTTTGACTTTTGAGTATTTTTCAATACTCTTCCTAGGTGAATTGAGAGTTTTCTCTCAAAGATGATAAACAGGAAGGAATTGTGCAATTTTTTTTCCTCAGAGCTATGAACAAGGTTCATGCCACTTTGCAATCAGGCCAGTGAAGTCTTCACATAAATATCTCATTTTGATTACTCATTATCCAAAAGCTATATTCACTGGCGGGTACATTTTAGCTAAGTAGTAATTAGCTCCTCATTTACCTTTGGCAAGTAGTATGGGCCTAGTGGATAGAGGAGCAGCTTTGTAGTCAGGAAGAGCTGGCACAATGCACTCCAGAAAAGCTGAGGCAGTGATTTAATGCTCTTACCTCCTTACGCTGCTGGCAGTGTGGTGAATGAAAGCAGGACTTCTGGGCATTAGAGGATGTGAAGCAGTGAGGAAGGTAGACTGTGTACTGAACCTTAGAGACATATGGGACATCAGGAAAAAAGGAATATAAACTAAGTAATACAGCTATTATCTGCTCTTTCCTCCTGCAGGGCAAGGAGGGAGAAAGATAGATGCATGTGATCTTGTTAGTGAGCTACAAAGGGCAAACAGCTCTTGGTAGTGTAGTGTTCCTGTTCCTTTATGATGTCATCATAGAATCATAATTTTAGAGCTGAAAGAGATCTTACAGATCATAAAGTCAGTCATTCAATCAGCAGGTATGTATTGAGTGTCAGGTACTATGTAAGCACTGGGGATATAGGAAATGATGAAACACTGCTTGCCCTTTAGGAGCTCATATTCAGATGAGGGAGACAACATATAAATAAGTATATCTAAATGGAAGATTTTCAAGGGAAAGGCACTAGCAAGTGTGGGATCCAAGAAAGGACTCCTACAGTAGGTGGAATTTAAATGAAGGAGACCCTTCATTTTATAGATGAGGAAACTGCATCTCAGAAAGGTTAAGTGACTTGCTTAGGGGGTCACATAGCTGATAAGTAGAAGAGTTGGGATTTGAATTCACTGTGACAGATTCTGACATTAAGTATCTGTTGACTTCTGTTACCCTTACAACAATTTAATGAGAAATCTTGCACAAGGTACTGTGCTAGTCACTGGAATTATATTGTCGCATTTCAAGTATAATGTGGTTTTCACCCAAGCCTGGGGTGTTTTTGTATGGTACTGTGTACAAGACACACCTGGATAATAGAGAGAATGCTGACCAGATATGACACTGAGTACCCTATCCAGGGAGTGAAATTGGTACCAGAACTTGGGGAAAGATACTTATGGTGAGACACACACTCTTGAGGAGGAGAAAAAGAAACTTTGGAAGCTGCAAACATGTAAAGGAAGCTTGATTCTCAACATGTCTCTGACTGCCAGCTTACTTAACAAAAGACTTTGAGGACTTTTCCCATGAGTGAGACTGCAGCCTCTGTCTCTTTGTTTGAGGTGAGATGTCATCTCACTTTCAGCAAAGAGGGCTCATTTACTCTTGCCCATTATCTGATATATTCTAATCTCTATAACTTATATTTCTGCTTGCTTGAATAAATGGGTTTACTTATTCATTATTCACTATGATGGTCTTTTGTGTAACCAGCATTTGGTAGGAAGGGACCAAGCTGGATAGTATAAGTTTGAGGCTATTCTCCAACTGGAGGACCTGGAGGAACTCCAGCAACTGGGGAAGCACCCTTTTTTCCGAGCTCATTGAACCCTGGGACCAGCAGTTTTTAAGGGGAGCTGACATAATTCTAGTGTTAGACTCCTGTTGGAGTCAGCCAGTAAAAAAGCATATACTATTCTAGATGCTGGGGATACAAAGAAAGGCAAAAGACACTCCCTGCCCTTGAGGAGCTCATAATCTGATGGGGAAATAACATGGAAACTATGTACAAACAAATAGAATGTGAGATTTTAGCTGGGACTTGAAGGAAGCCAAGATGTGGAGACTTTCTGGGCGTGGTGATGAGGATGGAATCTAGACCTCAAAAAGGAAAAACCCTGGACTTTCCCACTTGGCTATATCTCTGATATTCCCCTGAGGCTATAATCCCATCAACTGGCTTTTCTTTGTGGCTACACCCAATCACCCAATTCTGTGTTACCCTTAACCTAAACCTAGCCCTCCACTTCCCACCCTTAATCCTAGCTAGGCTCCATTCTCCCTTGGCCATTGTGGTTCCAGGTCCCTGGCATTCTATTACCTCACAGTCCCCTGCAAACTACTTGGCCACTCCTAGATCACTCCCACAGTCTTTCTGAATATAAGGTCCATCTTGTTTCCATTAAGGTGCTCTGATTCTTATAATCTAGCCACTGCTCAGATTTTTACAATCTAGCCAATACCTCACAGACTCTCAGATTCCTTAAGAATCTTTAGTAAACCTTGTCTTTAGCTGAAAGAAAGCTTTGGTTGCCTAGACTTGAGAGGTCAAGGGGCAAGTAGGGCCAGAGTAATTGGTTAAAACCAAGAATGTAGCCACCATATTAGGCAAGGGAGAATGGAGCCTAGCTAGGATTAAGGGTGGGAAGTGGCCAGGGGACATAGGGAGGTAAAACAATGGAGGGCTAGGCTAGGTTAAGGGTAACAGAGAATTGGGAGATTGGATGTAGCCACAAAGAAAGGCCAGTTGATGTGATTATAGTCTCAGGCGAAGGCCAGAGATTTGGCCATGTGGGAAAGTCTAGGGTTTTTCTTTTTAGAGGTTTGATTCCATCCTCATCAATAGGGGATATCCATGAGAGCCTGAAGATGGAGTGATTGGGGAAACAGTGGAAAGGCCATTTTCACAGGGCTGAAGGTGTAAGACTACGGGGGTGGGGGTGGGGGGAGGTTATGAAGGACTTTGAACTTCAGAGTAGACCTAGCAATACTAATACTAAATCTGTACTTCAAAGAGATCAAAGAACGAGGAAAAGGGAACAGATATAAAAAAAATATTTATAGTAGCTCTTTTTTTTTTTGTGGTAGCAAAGAATTGGAAACTGAGGGATGCCCATAAGTTGGAGAATGGCTGAACAAGTTGTGGTACATAAATGTGATGGAATGCTATTGTGCTGTAAGAAATGATAAAGGGCATGGTTTCAGAAAAACCTGAGAACGCTTGTATGAACTGATGCAAAGTGAAGTGAGCAGAACTCAAAACAATTTATATAGTAACAGAAATATTGTAAAGGTAATCAACTTTGAAAGATCTGATCAACACGTTGACCAACCACAATTCCAGAGGACCCATAATGAAGCATGTTCTCCATCTCCAGAAAGAATTGAATTATATTTTCTTCTGTTTCTTTCTCTCTCTCTTTTTTTTCTTTTGGGAGGTGGTGTGTGGTGGAAGGGGTAATACAGAAATCTATTTTGAATGTCTATACATATTTATAATGGGGTTTTATTTTTCTTGCCTTCTAAATGGGTGGAAGGAGAGAATTTGGAACTGAAAATAAAATAAAATTGAATTTGATGTTACAATTTTTAAAAAACACCAAACAAAAGATTTTGTACTGCTTACTAGAGGTGAGGTGATAAGAATCCACTAAAGTTTATTGAAGAGAGTCTTGACATGATCAGACCAGCACTTTAAGAAAATCACTTTGTTAGCTGAATGTGGGATGATGGACTGGAGGGGGAAGAGACTTGAGGCAGGCAGACCTATGGGCAAGCTATTGGAGCAGTCCAAGGGGCCTGCGCCAGGGAGGTAGCAGCATCAGAGGAGAGGAGTATTCAAAAGATGCTGTGAAGATGAAATTGACAGGCCTTGGCAATAGATTGGATATGAGAAGTGGAGAGAAGGTGAGGAATCCAGGATGACTCTTTGATAGTGAATCTGAGGGACTGATAGGATGGCGTTGCCCTCCATAGTAATAGAGGAGTTTAGAAAGGGGTAGAAAATGTCTACAGGAAGGGGCAGCTAGGTGGTGCAGTGGATAGAGCACTGGCCCTGAAGTCAGGAGGACCTGAGTTAAAATCCGGCCTCAGACCAAACACGGAAACACCTGACACTTAACTAGCTGTGTGACCCTGGGCAAGTCACTTAACCCCAATTGCCTAAAAAAAAAATATCTACAGGAAATCCAGTCTGAGATTTCTAATAGGCAATTTAAGACTGCAGGTCAGCAAAAAGATTAGCACTAGTAGATTTAGATAATCATCAACATAGAGAACTGAATCTATAAAAGCTGAGGAGTTAGAGATTGAGAGAGAAGGAGCAAACACCTAGCCACAGCCCTTCTTCCCTCAAGGCAGAGATTTTGATCTGCTTTGGAGAGGGGTGGGCCAGATTCCAGAGATCCATGTTGCCTACAGACCACATTTAGACAAACCTTGTGGACATGCATAATCTCTATGGACATCCACATCTTACACAGGCAAGACCCAGCCACCAAACTTCATTTGATTTCCTACTTTCCCGCATCAGCCCAGCCCCAATAACTACCTAGCTGCCAGTGGAGATTATCCCTCCCCTCCTAATTAATGTATTCTTTCCTCTCCCCTCCCTCCCATTTTAGTTCTGGAAAGGTGATCAGATCTACTCCTGCCATCGTTCTTGAAGGACAATGTCAATCTACTTCCCAAGGCCCTATTCACTACCTGGTAGGTGGTATTTCCAGACCAAAGCAGATTCTGCTGATTCTTACACCCTGAAGGCAGGAACTGTCTTTTCATTTGTGTTTATATCTCAAGCATAGTGTTTGTCACCTAGTAAGCACTTAATAAATACATTCATTCACATTCCAGGTAAGGAAAGGAGCTTTCAGAGCCTAGCAAGAATGGCGATAGATGTGGAAGCTCAGGCTAAAAGTAAGATGGAAGTTAGTGGGCCACTGAGGCACATTTTACCGAAATTAACTTCATGAACAACAGTTAGGGAGCACACCTGTTATGAAATGTTTACTGTGCTTGTAGTAAACTTTTACACTATTGTATTGAACAGTGATAAATTAAAAAAATTTTAATTTAGTGTTATGAACTTGACAAACCTGAACAGACACACACATTTCTTTAAATAATGAACAGATAAATTTGGTTGTTCAGTCTGTCCAACTCTTCATGACTTGTTAAGTTTGAGATAAACTGGCGATGGGATCTGGACCTCTAAAAAGAAAAGACCATGTCTTTGAAAGCAACCCAGTTCCTGAATTTTCCCATACATTTCAGCAGCCC
Source organism: Phascolarctos cinereus (assembly GCF_003287225.1). NCBI lineage: Eukaryota > Metazoa > Chordata > Mammalia > Diprotodontia > Phascolarctidae > Phascolarctos > Phascolarctos cinereus. The sequence goes on from NW_027555736.1 coordinate 144,630,993, forward strand.
AGATCACTGGACCACCCCAGACTACTTGATCACCTAATTAGCTTACTTGACATGCCTTTCACTGTCTTTCTTAGCCCACCCCAGACTATTTACTAGTCTTTAATCTCATCCAGATTCTTTCACTGTCCCTTTTGTATATAAGCATCAGTTTCACTCCCATTAAGTTGCAGGTTCCACTAGGAACCCTGCCTACTTCTATAAGCCTTACAATAAACTTTGAAGGTTGACTGGAAGATGGTTTGACTACATCAATTCATTTGGGGGGGGGAAGAGATACTGCCCTGTACCCTGACATTTCAGGGTTTTCAGCAATCCCAACTTAGTGTGACTGGGGACATCCAGTTTGAAATGTCAAATAGATGATTATATAGAAATCCTTGCCAGAGTTTATAGTAAGAAAACTAAAAATTTAGATTTTTCTGTCTGTTGTGAATTATGGGAAGAAATCTACTATCTTTTGGTCAAGGCTGACACCGATGATATAACAATGTTTTGGGACCTCCCTTACCTTAGTTGACCCTTTTTAATAGCGACCGTCAAGGATTGGCCAAGAAGTCACTGCCTTTCATTTATAATTTGTTAAAGAGCTCTGATTTAGAATTTATCATATAAATTCCAGAACTTTTGGCAATGATTTCCATATAATTGCCAACAATCCCTGCTAGTAGAGGAAGCTGAGGCTGGTGGATCACTTGAATGTGAAAGTTCTGAGCTTAGCTGTGTGACCCTGGGCAAGTTACTTAACCCCAATTGAAAAAAAAAAAGATTGTTCATGCAAACCATTCAGGGCATCTAGGTGGTACAGTGGATGGAGCACTGGCCCTGAAGTCAGGAGGACCTGAGTTAAAATCTGGCCTCAGACCAAACACTTGAAACTTACTAGCTGTGTGACCCTGGGCAAGTCACTTAACCCCATTGCCTAAAAAGAAAAAAAAAGTTCTGAGCTGTATGCAGTAGAGCTAAAGTTAATCAGGTGTCCTCACTAAATACAAAACCAATGCAGTGAGCCCCCAGGATTAGGGGGGTCACCAGGATGCTTAAAGAGAAGCAAACAGTGCAGGTTGGAAATAGCAGATTAAAGCTTTTGTGCTGATCTGAAGGAGGGATTGGTTCTGTGAGTGGCTGCTGCACTTCTAGCCTAGGCAAGATAGGGAAACCTAGTCTGAAAAAAAAAAGAAAAGAAAAAAGGAACTAGATTACTCAATCCCATCCTTATGCTCTACTGTTTGCTGATATCTCTTGATAAGCACACATGTTTCCTGTCAGGAACTTATGAGGTCTGTCCTATTCTTCTGGAGCTTACCATATTCTCTGAATCTTCATCTAACTAGGAGCTATATGTATTCCATATTGACTTAATACAAGGCTAGGCCTTGCTGCTGACCTGGCTTTCTGTATTAGCCCCTCATCTTTCTATCTACTTCTATTTTGAATGATTAGTTTTGACATCTTAGCTTTTTAACATTCTGCACTTCAAATTTTGTTGGTTGTCTGTTTAGCTAAACCCATGTATGTTCCCTTTTGTTCTGTTAGCAAATAGACTTGACTGGTTTCTTAAGAATGAAATATATTCTGTTCCACATGTGTACTTTTTCTAGCCAGAAATTAAAGAGGTAGGATTATGTACTCATTTTTGCAAGCAGTCTGGTAACTATCATCCTTAACTGTATTTGATTTGGGTTAGAAGTTCCTCTACCCGAGATAGCACAGGAAAATGCCTACCTATTTTCTACCAGATTATCCTTTAGGCTACTAGGTAAAAGTGCAGTTACTCTCTACAGTAATCCAACTTAGCTTAGAAATCATAGTTGTTTGTCCTTCTTTCTCGAAAAGGACCAGTGACATCAGGAAGATAACATCATAACTTGCAAGTGAATTGGATTTAAGTGAGGGCAGGCTGTGCAAAGTCACCAGCCTCACTTTCTCTTCTGGAGCCATCTGAGTCCAGTGGGAAGATATAGATCAGGACAAGTGGAGATGGCCCCAGATGTAGTGGGAAACCTTGGCGTTTTTAAGCTAAGGTCTCTCCCAGGTCTCAGTTTGTCTGAGGCAATGCCCATTCAGTGATTAAGGCTAGGTAAGAAGTAAGGCAAAGAATGGCTTCTTTTACCTAGCCAAAAAAAAAAAAAACCCCAACAACCTAGGAGGGGAAGAACCTCAGAATTTCTGGCCAAAACAGAAACAATTGCTATTTACACTCACTGAGGCATCAGAGCCCAAACAGTGACCAAGTGAGGGTTGGGAATAACTCAAATGCCCATGAGTCATAATTCATCATCTCTTTTTGGAACATAATATATCCAAATCACAATATCCTTCTGCTCTTTTCTGACAAGTTAATGATGCTTGAAAAAAAAAGTCAAATGTAATTTTCCAGCTCAAATCCTTTCACTTGGGGAGCTGACACTTTGTCTTCAGTTATTTACCTTTTATGTGCTGCATATCTGAAAGCAAGTTTTCTCTTTGAATGACTTTATTTTCTGTAGAACTCTTTTCTTTGAATTTATTTCAATATTTTCCTTGCACCTTCCATTACTGTAAAACTAAATCTCTTGTTTGTGAAAAGTAGAAACTTTAGAGTTTATCAGTTAATTAATTGGTTGGCATCATTGACCTAATGTGTACAAAGCACTGGACTAAGCCCTGAGAGAGGATCCATGGGAAATACAAGATTTATTCCTCATCCTTAAGGGGTTAAAGACTGAGTTGGGAAACTCAGAAGACAGGATGAGAATAGGAAATAGCAAGTAGACCTATTTTGCTGGAGTATAATGTCCACAAAAGGGACTGCTGGTTATAGGAGAAATAAAGGAGGAACTTAGGTAACTCATCTCAAGTCTGGAAGAAAAGAGAAGCATGACATAGTAGTGATAGGAAATTTCAGTTATCTGGATATCTTCTTAAATCCTCTTCCAAAAAAGGAAGAAGCTAAAAATGTCTTGGCTTGCCTTAATGTTAATTTTGTCCTTCAAAAAAATGGATGAACTAATGTGGAGCAACTGATGACTAGAGATGAGAACTTTGGAGGGAAAGGGACCACTCTATCATAAAATTTGTGATGGAAGACAGAAAAGCCAGGTTTAGTCTAATAGGTGCCCAAGATTTTTAGAGAGCAGTTTTTGAAGGGTTCAAAGAGTTCAAAGAAAGGAAGCTGGAGTCTCATAGACTAAAGTTCTCCAGGGGCAATGTGCCCAGAGGAGAAGTTCTCAGTAAGGAAAAGAAACAAAAATAGAATTCCAATGAGGAATGAAAGGAGGAGTTGTTTAAGGAGACTAATGTAGATGCCCTAGAAACTCATCAGCCACCTTTGATTTTTAAAAGATGTATTGAAGATGGAAGTAAGAGCAGTGAAAATGAAGGTGAATACAAAAGTAGTACAATGATGTAACAAGTGTAAAGATGATGAAAGGGGTTTGGTTTTTTTAAACTATATTGAGGGAAAGAGGGAAGGGAAGATAATGAAAACTGGAGAGAAAGCAGAACTACTGAAGTTTGTTTTCTTCTGTTTTATCTGTCAAAGAGAGTAATGGGCATTAGACTAAAAAGAGAACAAAAATAGCTAATAAGGAGTAGAAACCTCCACATAAATAGAGCAGTAATAAAAGTTCTGAAGTGCCCTTAATAAGTTCATGTCACCTGGCACAGAAAGATTATATTACAAGCTAGTGAAAGAGATAACAAAAATAATTACCAAGTCACTTCCAATGATCATTGAGAGATATTGGAGAATGGGTTCCATTTAAAAAAAAAAAGGAGAGGATAGATAGACCCTGTAAACTATAGACCAGTGAGTTCGCCTTCAATTTTTGGCAAAATGCCAAAATGTATTATTAATGGGTCCCCAGGGATAGCAGAGAATGAGATGGACAGATAGTGACATGGGAGCAACAAATATAAGCTTGGACAGACTTCAGGAGAATAGAAGGGCTTGGCAGGCTATGATCCATGGAGTCATGAAGAGTCAGACATGACTGAATGACTGAACAAAAAAAATTATTAATGAGAAGGTTAGTGAACATTTAAAAATCACAATTAGCCAGCATAACTTAATCACAAACAAATTGTGTCAAACTAATCCCATTTTCTTTTCTGATAGGATAATTAAACTAGTAGTTTGGAGAAATGTCACTATAATTTACCTAGATTTTTATCAAAGCATCAGAATAATGTTGTTTGTACTTTCTTGCGGAAAAAAAATAGGGAGAGGAGGAGTAAAAAATAGTGGATTAAGCATTGGCTAGATGGATGTACCCAAAAAGTAATCATTAATGATCCTATGTCAGTTGGGAAGGTCATTAGTGGAGTACCCCAAAGATCTGTACTTGATTCAATGGTGTTTAACACTTCTATAAATAACGTGGATGAAGGCAGAAATGGAATTTACAGATGCCACAAAGTTAGAGGGAATAACTAATACTCCCAATGACAGTCAAGTTCTAAGGAGACCTCAATAGATTAGAACTCTGAGCCAGATCTTCAATTCTTTGATAGATCTGGAACCTCATTAATGTGGATACTTATTTCAGTGATATAGATTTTTGTTTGTTTTTTGGTGAGGCAATCAGGGTTAAGTGACTTGCCCAGGGTCACACAACTAGTTAACCGTTAAGTGTCTGAGGGTGAATTTGAACTCAGGTCCTCCAGATCCCAGGACCAGTGCTCTATCTGCCCCTCAGTGATATAGATCTTAATCCATCCATTCCTTGTCGTCCTTTGTGTCTTTTGTCCAGGCCCTTTAAATCCCCTATAAGGATACTCAGTGTGCTAGGGGGATTGCTCTTGTTCTGACATTGAACAGATACCCATAGAACGCACAGGCTATCAACTATTTACCTCTTACCGTTGCCACATGATTAGCCCACCTTCTTTTCTGGCTATCCATTACTTTTATGATATCCTTTACATTGCTTCTCTTGCACAATTCTTGACTAGTAATATGTTTCAATCCACAGAAATAGGAACCTATTTCAAGGCTTTGATCACCATCTTTTGGTGATGTCATCACCCTGCCTTCTACCATGTACCTCTTCATTCCCTTTGAGTGACCTGTAACTTAACCCTTTGGAGACTATGATATCCTGTAACTTGGAGCCCTGCAGCATTGCTTGAACATTATTGGTGTTAAAAAAAAATGGACCTCTAATTTATAGAGAAGCTTAGGGCAATTTAAAGCACTGTGTAATTTCCCAACGGCAATTCAAGCCAGTTTTCTTCTGTTCAATTCTGGACCTAAAGCATTGTCCATACATAGCATCTATCCAAGTTATATGTTCTGATTGATCAACTCTACAGGTTGTCCATCTAAGTGAATATCACAGTTGGGACAATAAGCTTAGTTCATTTCCTTCTAGTGTGGATAGTTAGGTCAAACTCCTTTGATTATAGTTCTCATTTACGAGGCTTTGCCTGTTACAACGCTTATTATCATTTGCTAACGAGAGCATTTGGAGGGTTTATGGCAATGAGGAATTCTTCCATTTGGACTCTGCACTAGACACCTTTAGCAAATGTACATCTCCGTTCTGTACCTTGATTTATAATAATCAAATGGTAACTACTCAAATTTATCTCAGCTCTCAGGGGATCTTACACAACTTTGACAAAATCATGAGAGACAGTGTTGGAAAAAAAAGTCTTTAAAGCAACATTTTGCTCTGCCAGATCAAATGCTTTTTTATAGTCGAACACAGTGGGATCCTTTCTTCTCTAAACCTTTCAGTCAATTGTGTGAATATAAAGATGTAGCCAGCTATTGTTTGCAAAACCTAGCTTGTTCCCTGCTTATAACTTCATCAAGAATACTCTAGATATGTGTATAGATTATACTCAGAAAAAGTTTGTGGAGATGAGAAAGTAGGCTTTTAAGTTATCAGTAATTAACATTCTGTCACTTTTTTTTTAATAACAAAAGGCTTGAGATTCTTTTCTAAGCCAAATCTAATAAGATGAAATTTAAGGACAAATGTAAAAATTTTATATGGGCTCAAAAAATGACCTTTATAAGGTATAATAAGGGATAAGTATGGCTAGACAGAAGTTTATGTGTAAAAGATATGGGGCAAGAAGATAACACGACCTCGGGCTTTATTAAGAGAGGCTTAGAGCCCAGAATGAGGAGGGAATACTCTTGAGCCCTGGGGTCAAACCACATTTGAGATACAATGTTCTCTTCAGGGTGTCACATTTCAAAAAGGATATTGATAAGCCAGAATGTTCCCAGCATAAAATAACCAGTATGTCAGTGGACCTGGAGATTATCTTGTATGATAATAAGTTCAAGGAGCTGGGGATATTTAGCCTGGATAAAGAAAGACTTATTACAGACATAATATCTGTCTTCAAGTAGCTGAAGGCTGTGGTGCAAAAGAGGGATTCTAGTTCTGTTTGGTCCTTGGGGCAAAGCCACGGTTGGAAGTGGAAGAGGTAGATTCTGTCTTGATAGAAGACATTTTCTTTAAAAAAAATTTTTTTTGAGCTCTTTAAGAGTGAATTGAGTTGCCTTGAATAGTATAGGGTTCCCTATCACTAGGGAAAAGACAGGGTTTCATTTAGAGAGGGAATTACTGTTCAGGTGTAGCTCACTCCCAGCTGTGAGATTCGGTGAATTCTACGAGTAGCAGAAGATGAAATTGTTGTTACTGCTCAGTCCTGTCCGACTCTGCATGGCCCCATTTGGGGTTTTCTTGGCAAAGATATCAGAGTGGTTTACCATTTCCTTCTCCAGCTCATTTTACAGATGAGGAAACTGAAGCAAATAGGGTTAAGTGATTTGCCCAGGGTCACGTAGCTAATAAATGTCTGCAGCTAGATTTGAACTCACAAAGATATGTCTTCTTGACCCTAGGTCTGGCACTCTATCCACTGTGAAACCCAGCTTCCTTAGAGATCATACTAGAAAGGTAGGTTGGAACTAGATTTTAGAATACCTTAAATACTAATTAAACTATGGAGTTTTAGTTTTATGCTTTAGGCAGTAGGATATGACTCAAAATTTTTGAGCTGGAGAGTAATTCAGTCAGACCTCTGCAAAGGTAATTTTGGTAATTATATGTAAGATATATTGAAGATAAGAGAGATTTAGGGTAGAGACACCACCTGAAAGTTTATTATAATGCTCCAGGTCCTGAAGTAGAAGGTGCAACTAGATACCAGAAGTTGGGTGTGAAAGATGTTTTAGAGGTTTAAAAAAATAGGAATTTGCAAATGCTTGAATATAGGAGGTGAAGGATAAGAAAGAATCAAGTATGATTTGGAAGTTTCCCAGTCCTCTCACTATCCTAGTCAACTTCTTCTGGAAACATTCTAGCTTGTCTCTGTCTTTCCTAAGATTCTAAGGTAGGATCCAATGTGGTAAAATGTTTCAGAGGAAGTCAGCCCAGGTGAGGTAGGAGATGCTCAAATGAAACTCTTACACATGGGAAACAATTCGAATACGGAAAAAAAAATGGGATGTGTCTGAAGAGATCAACATGGATGGAGGGGGAATTCACCAAACAACCTAGATTTTTAAAAGATGGAAGAAAGGTCAGGTAATAGAAGATGACAAAAGAGAATGAAAATGATCTTGTAAAATTCTTATCAGGAATGCTAAAGCGCAGACTGAACTGAGACTGGTAAGGGAAGCTAAGGACAACAAAAAGGGGGATTCATTGTTTGTTTTAGCTATATTGGGAGAAAATGGGAAAAGAAGATGGTATGGAACCTTTGCTTAGGGTGGATGGGATGATAATAACTGACAACAGAGAGGCAGCAGAGCTACTCAATACTTTGTTTCTGTTTTCTCTTCCAAGGAAGATGACCTATACACTGAAAGTAAAAGAATTCCTAGCTACCCTTGATGAATTCAAGTCAAGAAGAATGGAGAAAGGCAAATATTGTCCTGATTTTTCAAAAAGCAAAGAAAACAGAATCAGGTCAGTGAGCTTGACTTCAATTATTTTTTTTTTCATTTTTACAGTTCATTTTGTTTTTAATTTGACTTCAATTCCTAGGACACTCTAGAACTGATCATTAAATCAATGGCCGGCAAACCTCTGAAAAGAGAAGCAGTGGTTACCGAGAGCTAGAACAGTTTTATCAAACAATTCATGCTTGACTAACCTCCTGTCCTTCTCTGAGACAATTACTGAACTAGGGGAATGCTGTGGATATACTTTATTGGGATTTTAGCAAACCTTTTGAGAGAGTATCTTGTGCTATTTTTTTCATGCTGTTTTTGAGGAAAGGATAGAGAGATATAAACAATTATATAATCAGATGGATTTAGAACTTGCTGGTTGGCCAGACTCGTAGAGTAGTTATTAGTGGATTAATGCCAATGTGACAGCAGGAGAACCTTACGGATCTATGCCTGGTCCTGGGTAATTTAATATTTTTATCAGTGACTTGGATAAAGGCACAGATGGATGCTTATACAATTTTCAAGTGGCAAAAAGCCAGAAGGGATAGTTAAAAACTGGATTGGCAGAGTCACAATCCAAAAGCTAGGGCAGGTAGATGACACAGTGAATGGAGGGTTGAGCCTGGAGTCAGGAAAATCTGAGTTCAAATCCAGTCACATAATCTTACCAGCTTAACAGCTGATTGCCTCAGTTTCCTCATTTGTATAATGGGGGTAATAACTTAAATATCTACCTTGTAGGGTTATTGTGAGGTTCAAAGGAGATAATATTTGTATAATGCTTTGCAAATCTGTTTTTAAAATTTTCTTTTATTTTTAGGCAATTGGGGTTAAGTGACTTCACCAGGGTCACATAGCTAACAAGTGTCAAGTGTTTGAGCTGAGGCTGGAGTTGAACTCAGGTCCTCCTGACTTCTAGGCCTGTGCTTTATCCACTGCACCACCTAGCTGCCCCCATGCTTTATAACTCTTAAAGCACTATATGATGCTAGCTATTATCATTATTCCCTCCTCATCTCTGCCTTTTGGAATCTTTATCTTCCTTTAAGGCTCAATTTAGGTTTCATCTTCTCCATGAAACTTTCCATTGGATGCTCTTTCCCTCCCCAAATTACCCTGCATTTATTTTTTTGTGTATGGATGCCTCCAATAGAACCCTGCCAAGCTTGGTACTTTACCTCTTCCCCACCCTGAGGCCCTCTGATTGGAGGGTGGGGCCATGAAGCCCAAACCCTCCATGTGAGGAGGAAGCTCAGCTCAGAACATCTGTAGGGCTTCTCTGAATTTCCTGCCCTCATCAGGTACCTTCCCTGTCGCCTCCCCCCTCCTCCAGCACTTTAGCTTCCCTTTGTGTGTTGTCCTTCCCACGTTGGACTGGGAGCTACTTGAGGGCCCAGCTATCTTTTTTGTATTTACACCTTCAGGTGTTGAACACAGTGCCTGGCACATAGTAGGCACTTAATAAACATTTACTGATTGATTGATTTATTGGTTGACTGCTAGAATGCAGACTCCTTGAGCAAGCAAGCAAGGATGTATCTCTTAAATACCTTGTAGGGGCCAGGCATTGTGTCAGGTGCTGGAGCACAGGGATTGTTCCATTTTGATTCTGGTATTCCCAGCACCCAGCACAGTACCTGGCTCATTGCAGCTGCTTGGTAAATATTTGCTGAATTGATTTAGCTGACTAGGAAAATCAGGGAAGATTCCCTGGCGGAGTTAGAATTTAAGGTGGGCTTTAAAGGATTGGTGGGAAGTCAGTAGGTGAAAAGGGGTATTCCAGACACAGAGAATAGCATGAACAAAGGCATGGAGGCGGTGAAACGTAGGATATGCTGAGAGGATAGAGAGTAAATAATTGAGTTTCTCAGTAGGTGAAAGAAGTAAAAATGTAAGATAAAGCTAATTTGACATTATAGAGGGCCTTGAATACCACGCAGTGGAGTTTGAGTTTTACTTCGTAGTGCGGTGCAGCTAGGTGGTGTAGTGGCCTGGAATCAGGAAGACCTGAGTTCAAATCCAGTCTCAGACACTTACTAGCTGTGTGACCCTGGGCAAGTAATTTAACCCAGGTTACCTCAGTTTCTTCATCTGTCAAATGGGCTGGAGAAAGAAATGGCAAACTGTTCTAGTATCTCTGCCAAGAAAACATCAAATGGGGTCACAAAAAGTCAGACGTAACTGCAATGAAAGAAAGAAAATATCAAGTTGTAGTTGGTTAGTAAGCTACTGAAGACTTTTGAGTTGTGGAGTGACATGACCAGATCTCTGGGTAAGAAAGACTACTTTGATGGTGGTCTGAACCCTAGAATAGAATGGGGAGAGAATGGCTATATTTGCAGTACTTCAGGTGGGTAGAAATTAGACCCTCTTTTCCAAGCTATTGACTCTCTCTTGCATACTTCTTATTTCTTTTCCCATTTTTCCCTCTACCTCTCTCATTTGACTTTTAAAATCCTTCTTGAGCTCTTCTAAGAAGGCTTTTTGGGCTTCAGACAAGTTCATATTCCCTTTTGAGGTTTCAGATGTGGGTTTGTTGACAATGTTGTCCTCTTTTGCCTTAATCTTCACTGTTCCCATAGTAAGAATCTAATGTACGTTTCTTTTTCTCATGATGTTTGTTTATCTCCTGGCCTTTAAAGAGATTGAGTTGTCCTGCTGGGGAGCAAGGGGCATTGACCCGAGCTTCTTGTGTTGGGACCCTAGAGCCTGGTGACTGGCTTTGTGTTCTGGGGCCTCCAATGCTGGCAGTTGGAGGCTGTAGGGTTCTTGCAGCTTACCTGGTGTTGGGCTGGAATCAGCAACACTAGAACTCTAGGGGTAAGATTGGGTAGTGTGGCTCCTCACCCAGGCCTTTACTTCCTTTTGCTTTCTTCAGCTCCTTTGAGATGAATGTTGCAGGATGTTTATCTGCCTGGGGCCCTTTGGAACACTGCTTCCCACAGTTTTGCTGAGGCACTGGGAGACTCAGAATGCCAAGGCACCTGGTGGTTTTCCAAACTGGTTTCCACCAGTTTCCCCACCCTCACTGAGGCACTCAGGGGTCCTGGTGTTGGTGTTTGCCTGCTCCACCACTTGGGTTTCAGGAAAGCAGTTCTTAGGGGAAGTTTTATATCTCTAAATGCTTACACGAATAAAATAGAAAAAGAGGAGATGAATGAATTGGGCATACAACTGGAAAAAACTAGAAAAAGAACAAATTAAAAATCCTCAGTTGAACACCAAATTAGAAATACTGAAAACCAAAGGAGAAATTAAGAAAACTATTGAACTAATAAATAGAACTAATAAATAAAACTAAGAACTGGTTTTATGAAAAAAAAATAGATACACTTTTGGTCACTTTAATTAAAAAAAGAAAGAAGAAAATCAAATTACCAGTATCAAAAATGAAAAGGGTGAATCCATCACCAAGGGAGAGGAAATTAAAACAATAATCAGGAATTATTTTGCTCAACTGTATGCCAATAAATTTGACAATTTTAGTGAAATGGATAAATATTTACAAAAATATAAATTGCCCAGATTAACAGAAGAGGAAGTAAAATACTTAACCCCATCTCAGAAAAAGAAATTGAACAAGCCATTGATGAACTCCTCAGGAAAAAATCTCCAGGGCTAGGTAGATTTACAAACAAATTCTATCAAACATTTAAAGAACAATTAATTCCAATACTATATAGACTATTTGGGAAAATAGGTAAAGAAAGAGTCTTACCAAATTCTTTTTATGGTACAAATATGGTGCTGATACCTAAACCAAGAAGAGTCAAAACAGAGAAAGAAAATTTTAGACTAATTTATCTAATGAATATAGATGCAAAAATTTTAAATAAAATATTAGCAAATAGATTACAGTAACTCATCACATAAACAATACACTATGACCAGGTAGGATTCATACCAGGAATGCAGGGCTGGTTCAATATTAGGAAAACTATCAGCATAATTAATCATATCAACACCGAAACTAACAGAAACCACATGATCATCTCAATAGATGCAGAAAAAGCTTTTGACAAAATGCAACACCCATTCCCATTAAAAACACTAAAAAGCATAGGAATAAATGGAGTCTTCCTTAAAATAATAAACAGCATCAACCTAAAACCTGCAGCAAGCATTATATGTAATGGGGACAAGCTAGAAGCTTTTCCAATAAGATCAGGGGTGAAACATGGATGTCCATTATCACCAGTGTCATTCAATATCATACTGGAAACATTAGCTTTAGCAATAAGAGAAGAAAAAGAAATTGAAGATATAAGGATAGGCAAAGAAGAAACAAAGCTATCACTCTTTGCAGATGACATGATGATATACTTAGAGAATTCTAGAGAATCAAGTAAAAAACTACTTGAAATAATAAACAACTTTAGCAAAGTTACAGGCTATAAAATAAACCACATAAATGATGATCATCATTTCTATATATTACCAACAAAGCCCAACAGCAAGAGATAGAAAGAGAAATTCCATTTAAAGTTGCTGTAGACATTATAAAATATTGAGGAGTCTACCTACTGAAACAAACCTAGGAACTATATGAACACAATTACAAAACACTTTTCACACAAATACAGTCAGATCTAAATAATTAGAAAAACATTAGCTGCTCATGGGTAGGCTGAGCTAATATAATAAAAATGACAATTCTACCTAAGCTAATTTACTTATTCAGTGCCATACCAAACTACCAAAAAATTATTTTACAGAGTTAGAAAAAATAACAAGATTCATTTGGAATAACAAAAGGTCCAGAATATCAAGAGAACTAATGGAAAGAAATTCAGGGGAAGGTGGCCTAGCCATTCCAGATCTTAAATTATATTATAAAGCAGCAGTCATCAAAACTGCTTAGTACTGGTTAAGAAATAGAGTGGTGGATCAGTTGAATAGGTTAAGTATGCAAGACACAGTAATCAATGACTATAGTAATCTATTATTTGATAAACCCAAAGACCCCAGCTTCTGGGATAAGAACTCACTCTTTGACAAAAACTTCTGGGAAAACTGGAAAAGCATATGGCAGAAAGTATGCATAGATCAAAATCTCACACCATGTACCAAAATAAAGTCAAAACGGGTTTGTGATTTAGATATAAAGGCTGATACTATAAGCAAACTGGGAGAGCAAGGAATAGTTTACCTATCAGATTTTTGGAGAACAGAAGAATTCATGACCAAACAGGAGATAGAGAACATTATGAAAAGTAAAATGGGTAACTTTGATTACATTAAATTGAAAAGTTTTTGGGAAAGAATTTTTACAACCAGCCTCTCTGATAAGGACCTCATTTTTAAAATATATAGAGAATTAAGTCAAATTTGTAAGAATACAGGTCATTCCCCAATTGATAAATGGTCAAAGGATATGAACAGGCAGTTCTCAGATGAAGAAATTAAAGCCATCTATAGTCATATGAAAAAATGCTCTAAATCACTATTGATTAGAGAAATGAAAATCAAAACAGCTCTGAGGTACCACATCACACCTATCAGATTGGCCAACATGACAAAACAGGAAAATGATAAATATTGGAAAATTGGAACACTAATGCATTGTTGGGGGAGTTGTGAAATGATCCAACCATTTTGGAGAGCAATTTGGAACTATGCCCAAAGGGCTATAAAAATGTACATACCCTTTGACCTAGCAATAGCACTTCTAGGGCTGTATCCCAAAGGGATCATACCAATGGGAAAAGGACCCACATGTACAAAAACATTTATAGCAGCTCTTTTTGTGGTAGCAAAGAATTGGAAATTGAGAGGATGCCCATCCATTGGGGAATGGCTGAACAAATTGTGGTATATGAATGTAATGGAATACTATTGTGCTATAAGAAATGATGAACAGGCTGGCTTCAGAAAAACCTGGAAAGACTTGTATGGTCTGATGCTGAGTGAAGTGAGCAGAACCAGGAGAACATTGTACACAGTAACAGCCACCTTGTGCGATGACTAATACTGATAGACTTAACCCTTCTCAACAATACAAGGATCTAAGACATCTCCAAAGGCCTCATGATGGAAAATGCTATCCACATCCAAAGAAAGAACCATGGAATTTGAATGCAGATCCAAACATACTATTTGCTTCTTTTTACTTCTGTTGTGTTTTGTTTCCTCTTTCTGGTGGTTCCTCCTATTGGTTCTAATTCTTACTTACATATCACTAATGTGAAAATATATTTAATAGGAATGTATATGTATAGCCTATACTAGATTGCGCCTGTCTTGGGGAGGGAGAGAAAAATTTAGAACTCAAAAGCTTATGGAAGTAATTCTTGATAAATCAGAATAAATTAATTTTTTAAAAAAGAAAGCAATTAGACCCTGTGCTCCCACAGAGTCAGCGAGAAGAGAGAGAAAGGGGACTGATACAAAAGATGTTACCGAGGTGGACACCCAGGACTTAGTGAGTGGATAGGAAATAGGAAGAAAAGCCCAGGTCACGGAATGATAATAGCTAGCATTCACATAGCACTTTAAGGTTTGTAGAGTGCTTTATATTTTTATCTCATTTGATTCTCCCTACAACCTCGGGAGGGAGGTGCTGTTATTTTTCTCGTTCTACAGATGAGGAAACTGAAGCAGACAGAGGTAAAGGAAACTGCCCACAGTCACGTGGCAGGATCTGAACTCATGTCTTCCTGACTCAGGGTCTAGCGCTCCTGGCTACTTACATGACAGACTGGGAGAATGATGGACAGATATGGTGGAGTCAGGAAGGGATAATAAGCAAGCCCTTTTTATCTTAAATAGCATTTAATTCTTGGAGTCAGTGAAACAGCCAGATGGGGTCTAGAGTTCAGCAGAGAGGTCAGAGCTGGAGAGAGACTGCTTGCTAACGGTCTCAGTTCTGTGACAGAAGAACGTGTAGGACCTCTGTCTGTGGACTGTGGTTCTCTTGACATCCCGCCAAACGTCATCGGTCATCTTATTTTGATGTTAATGGCAGAGTTGAAGTTGACAGTATAGTGGGAAGAGCATTGGATTCACAGCCAGAAGCCCTAGGTTCTGGCCATGCTACTCACTACTTGCGTGTCCCTGGGTACCTCAGTGCTTGTTTTGAGTTTCCGTTTCCTCCCCTTTAAAATGAGAGGGTTGGATTAGATGAATCCTTCAGGTCACTTTCAGCTCCAAATTCTAGCATTCTGAGGTGGGGCCGGATGGGGCGCTGGGCTCCCACTTCCTGATGTTCAGGGAATGGATCAACAGATGGCGCTAATACACCATGTGTGATCCGACCCGTTGTTTTACATTACCCTTGTCCAGAGGGAAAGGGAAAAATCTCACTGCATAAGTGATTGTGTTTTCCAAACAAAAAAATTTGAGACCTGTGGTCTGACAAAGTTAAAAAAAAACAAACCCTTATTAAAAATATACTCTCTCTTATGAAACACAGGACTGGAAATATGATCTCCATATTGAAGCCAGTCAACTTGTTGACAACTAAACGTTAGAGTCCCACCTAGAGTTTATATATAGTGTTGCAAATTATGTCTTCACGAATATGTTTTGAGTGTTTTCTTACGTGAATTTTTTTAACAGTTCAAATTTATTGTCCTGAAGCTTCTTTCTCATGCCTCTTTCTACTTTTATCGCATCGCTTTAGTGCAGGGAACCTTTTCATTTCAAGTGGAGAGCTTCCTCAGGTACAGGGAAGGGGTAGAAGTGAAAGAGGGCTCGTTCTGTAAGCACTTTTACATTTATTTGATCACAGGGGGGCACTGCTGCCTCGTTTCCTGACCCATTTTTTGGTGAAGGCCAGGGATTAGCAATTCCAGATTCACCCCAGCAGTTACTTGCTCCATTCAACCCCAGACCTGCTAGAGGGAGAAGCCAAACTCTTTGGTTCTCACAGAGCTGACACACTCTATTTCCCTAGCTCCAACAGTCCTCTCTTTTGTCTGGAGTTGTGGTTACAGTGGATTTATCCAATTTGTCTTTTGGCTCAGCCCTCACCCACAAGGAGACTGACCTCTTTCCTTCTGTAATGGATTTAAGTGGATTCCAATCACATATGTGTGGCATGATAGAATAAACCACATATGTGGTTTAGCTGTGTATTATCCCTTACTTTGATCAATGAAGAGAAAGGAATAAAATCAAATATGTTGGAATCCATGGGAGTTGCATAATTATGGCTCCTTCCAAACCTAGGCCCCTTAAAATCAGTCTATAGGCATACCCCAAACCTGGGAGTTTAAGAAAAAAACACAGGGGCAGCTAGGTGGTGGGGGCAGCTAGGTAGCATTGGCCCTGGATTCAGGAGGACCTGAGTTCAAATCCAGCCTCAGACACATAACACTTACTAGCTGTGTGACCCTGGGCAAGTCACTTAACCCCATTGCCTAGCCAAAAAAAAAAGAAAAGAAAAGAAAAGAAAATACACAGCTCAGTTGCTTAGACTCAAATCTCCAGCTCCCATTGCCTCAGCAGGGATAAAGCATTAGCTATTGGGGGGTGTTTAGGCGTTTAACTAGTTCCCCATGCCATTCTTGGTTAGCTGTTAGGGGAAAACATTCACCTAGCACTTTACCCCATGTTTCTCTCTTTTTCTTTGTCTTTACTTACCTATTCTCTTTTAAAGTTGAAGCACTGGCCATATCCCATGTCATTTTCATCCAGGGCCTTGTGCTATTTATTATCCTCCCTCAGCAGCAAAAGCCTGAAATCTCTATGGGCCAGGACACAAATAGCCACTTTTTTCTTCTTCTCACGCTCTCATTGGTCAGGAGTAAGGAGGGGGTTATAATTATGTTAAACTTGATCAATTTGACTGGTATTAAATTAATAAGAAAGCATTTGTTTTTATTATTATTATGCATTATTTAATAGAACATCAGAGTAGAATTTCCCTTTTTTTCCTCTTCTTTCCAATTTATTATTTATTTAACATTCTTTTCTTTTGAAATGTTGAGTTTCAAATTTTCTCCCTCCCTCCCTCCCACCCCCTGAGAAGGCAAGCAAAATGATATCACTTATACATGTGAAATCATATGTAGCATATTTCCATATTAGCCATATCACAAAAAAGCAAGAAAAATAAAGAAGGCAAGAAATTGTACTTCATTTTACACTGAGTTCATCAGTTCTCTTTCTGGAGGTTGATAACACTTTTTCATCATGACTTCTTTGGAATGTGCTTGGGTGATTGCATTGATCAGAATAGCCACATCTTTCACAGTGATCATCATTACAATATTGCTGTTACTGTGCCAGACAATCCTCTGGTTCTTCTCACTTCACTTTACATCAATGTATACAGATGTCGCTGTGGGGTGTGTGTGGTTTGTTTTTTTTTTTCGGAAGCCGTCCTGCTCGTCATTTCTTATAGCACGATAGTACTTCCTCAAAATCATGTGCCGCTATTTGTTCAGGCATTCCCCAATTGATGAGCATCCCTTCAATGTCCACAATTTGCTCCCACAAAAAGAGCTCCATAAGTATCTTTGTACATATAGGTCCTTTACCCTCTTCTTTGATGTCTTTGGGTTATAGACTTAGTAGTATTTCTGGGTCAAAAGATATGTGGTTTTAATAGCCCTTTGGAGAAAGTCCAAATTATTCTCCAGAATGATTGAATCAATTCACAACTCTACCAACAATTCATGGATATACCTATTTTTCCCTCATCCTCTCCAGCATTTGTCATTCCTGATGGGTGTGAGATGGTACCTCAGAATTGTTTTAATTTGCTTTTTGCTAACCAATAGTGATTTAGAGCATTTTTTCATATGACTAGAGATAGCTTTGATTTCTTCTGAAAACTGACTGTTCATATCCTTTGATCATTTATCAATTGGAGAATGGCTATTATTTTTATAAATTTGACTCAGTTCCCTATATATTTGAGAAATGAGGCCTTTATCAGAGAAACTTGCTGTAAAAATTTTTTTGGTATTACCTCACTGTCTATGGTACCTTTTAGCAAAGTGTAGTTTTTCTGCTTATCTCTTTTAATTTAGATCATTTTTGCCTTTACTTTGTGTGACATCATAATTGCTACCCCTGTCTCTGTTTTACTTCAGTTGAAGCATAATAGATTCTTCTCCAGCCCTTTATTTTAACTGTTTGTGTGTCTTTCTGTTTCAAGTGTGTCTCTTGTAAACAAAATATTATTGGATTCTGGATTCTAATCCATTCTAGTATCTGCTTCCCTCTTATAGGTGAGCTTGTCCCATTTACATTCAGTTATGATTACTATCTGTGTATTTCCCTCCATTCCATTTTCTTCTGTTTATCTTTCTCTCTCTCTCTTTGTATCCTGTTCTCCTCAAAAGTCTGTTTTGCTTCTGACCACTGCCTTCCTCAATATGCTCTCCTTTTTATCATTCCCCTCCCCTCCCACTAATCTTTTATCCCCTTCCCTTCCTGTTTCCCTGTGGGGTAAGACAGATTTCTACACCCACTGAATGTGTTCATCCCTCTTTGAATCAATTCTGATGAGAGTGGAGTCTAAGCATTACCCACTACCACCCCGCTATTTTCCCCTCACTAATAAAAGCTCTTACTTGTATGCCTCTTTTAGTTTTTTTGTTTGTTTGTTTTTGTTGTTTTAGACAGTGGGGTTAAGTGACTTGCCCAGGGTCACACAGCTAGTAAGTGTTATGTGTCTGAGGCTGGATTTGAACTCAGGTCCTCCTGAATCCAAGGCCGGTGCTCTATATGTATGCCTCTTTTATGTGAGAAAATTTTCTTCATACTAGCTCTCCCTTCCCCTTTTCTCTCCATGCATCCCTCTTTCTCATCCCTTCATTTTTTTTTAAAGAAATCATCCCAACATAAGCAACTCACACCTATGCCTTCTGTCTGTGTAGACTTCTTTTAACTTTCCTAACAATGATAAAGTTCTTAGGAATTACACGTGTCATCTTCCCATATAGGAATGTAAACAGTTTAACTTTATTGAGTCCCTTATGATTGTTCTTTCATGTTTACCTTTTTATACTTCTCTTGAGTCTTCTGTTTGAATGTCAGATTTTTCTATTCAGTTCTGGTCTTTTCATCAGGAATACTTGAAAGTCCTCAATTTCATTAAATATTTACTTTTTCCCCTGAAGTATTGTGCTCGGTTTTCCTGGGTAGATGATTTTCTTTCTTTCTTTCTTTCTTTCTTTCTTTCTTTTTTCTTTTTCTTTCTTTCTTTCTTTCTTTCTTTCTTTCTTTCTTTCTTTCTTTCTTTCTTTCTTTCTTTCTTTCTTTCTTTCTTTTTGAAATTGATGGGTTTTATTTTGACACAATCATTTCCAAGAAACAACCTCCTCCTTCCCAACAATGATACCTTCCCTTACTGAAAGATAAACAAACTGGATTTTCTGTAATATGCCATTAAACCATTCCAATAAAACACTCCCAGACCTTCTTAATTTTAGTGTCTTCTCTCTGACTATTAGGTAGGTGATTCTTGGTTAGAATCCTAGCTTCCTGAATATCATTCCAAGCTCTCTAGTCTTTTAACATGGAAGCTGCTAATCTTGTGTGATCTTGACTGGCTCCATGATATTTGAATTATTTCTTTTTGGCTACCTGCATTATTTTCTCCTTGACCTAGGAACTCTGGAGTTTGACTGTAATATTCCTGGGAATTTTCATTTTGGGATCTCTTTCAGGAAGTGATTGGTGAATTCATTCAATTTCTATTTTATCCACTGAATCTAAGATATCAAGGCAGTTTTCCTTGATATTTTCTTGAAATATGATGTCTAGGACAGCTAGGTAGTGTAGTGGATAGAACATCAGCCCTAGAGTCAGAAGGACCTGTTTTCAAATCTGGCCTCAGACACATAGCACTTACTAGCTCTGGGACTCTGGGCAAGTCACTTAACCCCAATTGCCTCACCAAAAAAATAAAATAAAATAAAAAATTGTATATTGTATATATATATATATGTACATGTACACATATATATATGTATGTATGTATGTATATATGTATGTCTATGCTCTTTTTTTTAAATCTTGGCTTTCAGGTAGCCTAATAATTCTTCTTTTTTTTTTTGTGAAGTAGTTGGGGTTAAGTGACTTGACCAGGGTCATACAGCTAGTGAGTGTTATGTGTCTGAGGCTGGATTTGAACTCAGGTCCTCCTGACTCCAAGGCCAGAGCTCTATCCACTATGCCACCTAGCTGCCCCCTAGCCTAATAATTCTTAAACTACCTCTCCTTGATCTATTTTGCAGGTCAGTCATTTTTCCAATAAGAAATATCTCATTTTCTTTTATTTTTTTCTATTTTTCATTCTTTTGACTTTGTTTTATTGTTTCTTGGTGTCTTATGGAGGCATTAGCTTCCACTTGCCCCATGAGTTGTTTTTTTAACCTTCTTTCGCATTTGGTCTGTTCTGCTTTTTAGGAAGTTCTTTTCTTCAGTGAATGTTTGTCTCTCTTTTACCATTAGGCCAATTCTTTTTTTTTTTAAGTGTTCTTTTCTTGAGCATTTTCTGTTCCTCTTTTACCAAACTGTTAGTTCTTGTTTTCATAATTTTCTTGTATCGCTCTCATTTCTTTTCCCAGTTTTTCCTCTCCTACTTTTATTTCTTTCTTAACTCTTCCAGGAATTCTTGTTGTTCTTGAGTCCAATTAGCATTTTCTTTGAGGCTTTACTTTTAGCTGTTTTCACATTATTGTTTTCTTCTGAGTTTATGTCTTGGTCTTCCTTGCCACCATAGTAGCCTTTTATAGTCAAGTTCTTTTTTTGTTGTTTGATAATTTTTCCAACCTTTTTGGTGAATTTGAACATTATGTTAAAGTTGGGCTCTGCTTACCTGGGGGTGAGGAAGTACTGTCCCAAGCTTCAGGCTTTTTCGTGCTGCTGTTTTCAGAGCTAGTTCTAGGGGTCTGCAAATTTTTGATGTTTCCAAGATGGTGTGACCTGGGGAGAAGTGTGGTCGCTGCTGTCCTGGTCTGTGCTCTGGTCTTCACCCTGCTCCCCAGCAGCCACAAGAGTTAGTGCCTTCTTGATCCTGGAACTATGACTAGGGCCCTTGCTCTCCTGCAACTACAAATGCTGGTGCTCCTCTCTGTCCTGGAACTGTAACCAGGGCCCCTGCTCCTGCTCCCTTGTGACCAATCACAAACACTCCTCTTTACCCAATAACTGCGAAACAAAACTGCTTATGGGTAATAGAGTTGCCAGTCAGTTGCCAGTCAACTCCATGCAGTGCTAGCAAAGGGTTCCTTGTTATCTCTTTCTACCCAGTTGTCTGACCCCTTTACTTACCCCTCTGGGCTGAAAGCTCCCAAAGGTTCTGCTGCTTTGCCATGGCAGCCACCTCCAAAGCCAACTGCTGGTGCTTCAATCATGCTCTGGGCTGATTCCTACCCGTGTTACAGACTTCTCTTGCCAACCTCCTATGTTGTCTTAGGCTGGGAAAATGTCTCATTCTGACTTTTTTGTTGTCTTTGCCACTCCAAAATTTGATTGGAGATTTTAAAGTTGTTTGGAGGACAGTTTTGAAAGAGTTCAACTGGGTGGCCACCTCTACTCTGCCATCTTGACTCCCTACCCAGAATGGAATTTCAACTTAGGGCTTCACCCCACAGCTAGAGCTTCTTACCAGATAAGTGTCCTTAACATTGTATGTTGCTTTAGATGTGGTCTAAAAAGGTTGGTTACCTGGTCTCCCAGCCCATACTATTGAAATGAAAGATGAAAGGTGGGAAAAGGAGTGTTGGAAAAGTATGTTAATTCACCCTTAAGAAGTGAGAACCTGACAGGAAGGCAGAATCAAGAGAGTCAAGCAATCAGAGGTCATTTAGTGTATGGTCAAATTGTCCCATCCACTCAATGATCTCTGAAAGTATTGCTGTATTATTGTACAGCTAATAATCAATATCTCCAATGATGATCCTGAATCATCAAGAGAAAGTTAAACTATATTGAATATCCTATTTAATAAGACAGGAATGTATGGGATATATTTTGGAAAGCTTCTATTCAACATGATTAAGTTTTTTTTTTTTACAGCACATAAAGGAATAAGCTCCAGTTATTTGGAAAATTCACTTATAAGAAGTAGGTCATTCCTACTACTTTAAGATAAATGAGGGATTACTCAATTCAAATGGCCAAATTCTTGGTCAAAATATTCAACAACTCTCAACAAATCTCTTCCCCTCCCATCTTTGCTTAAGCTGTTTATTCCTTCTGCCTGAAATGTTTTCCCCTATTTCTCTCCCCATCATTCAAGGCTTAGCTCAGATCCCACTCTATCATAAAGACTCTGCTGACCAAGTCACCCTTCTGTGGCCTTTCACCCTCCTAAGCTCTACAGTTGTACAGACTTCTCAGTATACATGCTATATCTTGCTAGTAGAATATAAGTTCCGTGAGAACATTTTTTTTTATCTCTGTCACCTAACACATTACCCTGTACACATCAAACACTTAATAATTACTTGTTGAATTGAACTGAAACACTTACTTCCTGGAACACTCATTTGACAATTCCTATAACCTCGATAGTTATTTATCTTTTTACTTACAGTGTATGCCCTATTTCCCTAGCTACCTTGTAAGTTCCTTGAGAGCAGGGATTATTTATGTTTTTTCTTTGTATCTCCAGAACCTTGCACAGTGCTTTGCAAATAGTAAGTCGTTAGTAAATGCTTGCTGTTCACAGGATCATAGATCATAGATTTAGAGCAGGAAGGGATCTTAGAGATAATCTATTCCAATTCTCTTAATATACAGATGAGAAAAACAGTCCCAGAGATGTTACTCGTCTGCATAGGTAGTAAGCAGCATAGCTGAAATTTGAACCCAGGTCTAAATTCAGTACTCCGTCCACCACCATGTTGATAATGGTGATGGTGACAATTCAACATACCTTCATGTTCTTTTAGTATCTCAGAGCCTCTTCTGAAATAAGCTAAAAAAACCCTTTTATCCTCATGGTACCCTCTGAGTATGTACAATGAATGTGGACATTTCATTAATAATCAGAGGTTTGGTAAAATGAGGGTTTTCAGAGAACCTGAGAATCTCAGTCTTTATCCTTTAGGGCTTTGGTTCATTGAAAAGGCATACAACTTGGGAATGAGGAGTCATTGTGAGTTGGCTTAAGAAGGGTTTTCCAGCTTCCAGCACTTCTGATAGAGTGTTAATTCACTCAAGGGAGCCAGGTCAGTAAGAAGTGTGAACTGGTAGGGAGAGGGAATTGGTAGGGAGGGCAGTCTTCTCAAACTGTCAGTGCCCTTGATGTTAAGTATTCCTTCCAAAGGGAAACACACAGGGCATTTTGGAACTTACAGCAGTGAATTCTGGCTCAGGAAGCTGGTAAAAAGAGTGTGGCTGCCTCCTTTTCTTTTCAGCGTGTGCTCCAGATGGCTGCAAAAAAGCCAGCATTGGTTCTTCAGCCCAACTGACTGGGCGGGCCTAAGAGGCTGGGCTGCAAGATGGTCCTTCTGGGAACTGGTGGACAGAAGCACACTCTGGAAATGGGTCAAGGAGCAATCACAGCCACACCAGACTTCAGCATCAACTAATTCTCTGTGACTTCAGGGATATGCTTAAATGACTTGAGAAATTTGTAATTGGCCAAGAAGCTTTAGGGAGCCCAGATGAGCATGAGTCAGGGGCTCAAACCCAGATCAGGATGGCAGTGGCCAAAAGGAGCTATTATATGGGGTCCAGGAAGAGAGTAGATGTTCATTTGCTCCATTTCTCATGAAATAGTTCTCCTAATCAAAAAATGCCTCCCACTCCCACCTTGGCTCTTTCTCTTGGCAGTCATAAGAGAAGGTCAGGGAACACTGTAGCTTGCCCTGGACTGTAGGTAGAGAATGAGCTTCAGGGTGCAGTATCCCTCTGGCAGCATGCACTAGCCTCTGATGTGCTATTTTAAACTAAGCCCTTTCCAAAAGAAAAACCACTTGGACTGAATGTTTGGCTGGAAGGGACACAGGTTATACACAACAGTGATCGGGTGTCTACAGAAGTTGTCCATCTTTAGAACAGCCTGGAAAAAAACAAAGAACAAAAAAGCACTACTCAGTGAGCTCAGCTAGTCCAGCTGGAGAGAGAGCCAGGCTTGAGGAAGCTGAAGGTCCACTTGGCACTGATCAGCAGATCCCCAGGCCAAGCCATTGCATAAGCTCCCTAATGCTGGGGGAAAGCATTTGATTCTTGTTCATCACATTACTTGAAGGACCTAGACTGTGCTCAGTGACCTACGGCTCTCAGCTTATCCTTGCTAATGGAAAATGTGATCCATAAGAACAACCCCAGTGGTTGTACTTTATGCCTTGTTACACAGCAGAGGATACACTTCCAAATAAACTCTGTAAGAGCGCTGGGCCTCTCAACCTGCTCTGAACTTTACATTCTCTGGAATGAAATCAATCAGGTCTCTCTGGTGGCTTACGTGGTCCTTCATGTGAATGCTTTTACGGCCAAACACAGAAAAGAGGGAGCCAGATCAAACTGAAAAATACCTCTTTATTTCAATCTGCCCTCAGCTACACTGGCATTTTAGCTTGAATAAGATCAGAGGAGTGAGTGAAGTTATCCCTCTTAACAGAAATGCATTTATGGAATCAAGACAGTCATCTTCCACAACTGCCGTAAAGGACCTGTGATTATAGCTCAACAGCTCAGCCTCGCATACACACAAATCACTCTAAATCTAGCAAAGAAATAAATAAATTATGTACACTTCAAGTACAAAACCTTGTGGTTTATTCTTCTACCTTGTTACCAATTGTATGAACTTTGCTTGATTCACTCCGGTCCCACTGATCGAGGGCACCGTTATATATCTTATGTCTGTCATTTAATCTGCCATTATCACGTCAATCACACTTGGCGAAGGAGGCTTCAAGTTCTTTCTTCCCAGCCCCAGAATTTTATCAGGGAGTTAGTTCCTCTGTGTGTGTGTGTGTGTGTGTGTGTGTGTGTGTGTGTGTGTGTGTGTAGAGGGGCCTATGAAGGAACTTTTCTTGAAATAGCCTTTCTGAATAAATTGCAATTAGCATGGGCAAAGACAGCAACAACCTCTGGAACACACAGCAAATTGTACCAGGACATATATACTTAAATTAACTTGGTAGCGGTTTGTACTACATTTCCACAAGATGTTCCATGATAAAAGAAACACCATAGAGTCTAGTTGTTGAGTGGTTGTTGTTGTTGACCGGGTCCAGGAAACCTCACAGAGACTGCCCCTCCTCCACGGCGCTGTCTCTCCTGCCTCCGCCCAGCCACTCTTCCTCTGAGGGAGCCTGCAGTGACCCGAGCTGGGGGGCTCTGAAGGTACTGAAAGGCACTCTGCCTCCCTACCTGCCTCTCTGCACAGTTAAAGGTGAGAGCGACCCCCACATTGCTCTTCATGACTCGGGAGGAACCATCAGATGTGCCGTCAAAACACCTGCCTAGGGCTATCTCCTTAGCTGTCCGAGGGTCCTGGTCTGTGACAGTGTAGATGCCATAGTTGTGCCCAAGTGGGTCTAATGGTGCCAGCATGGTGTACTCACTGGTATCATTGTTAACTGCTAAGGGGAGGTGGTTGACCAGGTACTCATGTAGCATGCTGTTCACACTGGCCCGGTAGCAGCTGCCCTGGGGGGTAATCTTGACCAGTGTGCGATCTACCCTGTCCTGGTCATAAAGCATCCCACTACATTTGAATTCTAGACAGGCAGATGAGACATTGGGTTGGTCCCTGTCTCGGGTGCTCCTCACATCCCGGATGCCATAGAGTTTCCCGACTGTCTGCCGATGTGTACCACCCATATTTCGTGACCTCACATTTACCTCCATAGGCCCCACAATCTTAACTTTGATGTAGCATGCCCGGAACTCCATGGGCTTGGGCCACCATGTCAGGTAGTCCTCTGTCCAACTCATAGGGTCATCTTCATTGAAGGGGACAGTGTTGTAGTCATACCTGTCTCCCTCTACTCTATAGAACCGGAAATGGGGTGCACTGTACGGGGCTTCTTCACACTCCTGGAGGTTCTCAAAGGCATAGATAGGACCATTGCTTTCCTCAGGTGTATTTGGTCTTGGTTTGGCCATGTTGATCTGGAAGGCCGTTTTCTTGACTCTGGGATCGTCATGGTCTGTCCTTCTGTACTTGAGCTTGTTGAGATAGGGCTGGGGGACTCCAATGGCATTGGGGTTGAATTTGGGGGAAGACTCCACAGCTTCCAGCTCTTCTCCACTCAGGCTTGCCAAAACATAGGCAGAATAGGCATCTGGGGACTGATCATCACAGAATGCAGGCAAACAGGCACCATTGGGACCTGTGATGACACTGTCAAAGCGGCCCCAGGCTCTGGGATTGGATGAGAAGCCACTTTGTGGCTCCAGATTAATTACAGAGACCACAACCCCTTGGACCTGCTCACTGGGAAGGAACCTCTCGCTCCGGTAAGCCCTCACCTTGATGTAGCACCTCCTGTTCTCAGGAACATCAAGATTGAAGAGTCTCCTCTCACGGATCTCCATGTTTCCCACCAGGAAGGTTCGCTCCTCCCTTTTGTTTCTCCTCTTGTTCTCAAACTTGAAATCTCCTTCCTCCTCCCACAACCCTGTGTCAGGGTTCAGTGACCATAGTTTCATCACAGGTACATGCTCGGGCATCTTGACCTGAGCAGAGTCAAGATGTACTTTCACTTGGCCTGCATTGAGCGATTCGGTGGCAGCTTCATCTGTGAAGTCTACAGAAAACATGCCATATGTCCGGAGTGGGAACATGTCCCCTTCATTGTTGATGAAATTCAAATCGCTTTGGGTGGCTGTGGCTGTGGAAATGTTCCGTGGGTCCAGGAAAGTCACACTGGCCTTGACTTTGCCCCTGTAGAGATCCCCATTCTGCCTGTAAAAACTGTTGGAAGGGATTTCTAGCTCTGCCATGGGATCTTCTCCATCCACCTCCCCCAGGGGGATGATGTTGGTCTCTGTAGACTCCAAGGTAACTGGTGCTTTCTTCCTGAGCATCTTAATCTCATGGAATACCGCACTGCCCTTCTTATTGAATGGAAGCACTTTGGTGGTGTTCACAAACTTCTGTAGCCGGTCCACAAAGGTGAGTACCAGCCTCTCAGTGTCCTGGGGCACATGGAGGGTGAAGGTCCCCTTGTAGCCAGTCATGCTAACTCTGTGGTTGCCCATGTAAATGTGGCCAAACCTCATGGGCTCCCCATTATCTGCTGCACTGACTCGGCCCCTGACTATGCTCCTTGTCTCTGTACACTTTTGGCAGCTGCATGCTGTGGCCACCTTTGTAGGGAGTGTGTATCCACTACACTCAATCTCCCGCTCTTCCATCTTGGACGTTCCACAACAGCTTTCTGTAGCATCTTTGCATCTGAGCCCATTGTCATGCTGCCCGGCACACGTCTTGATTGGGCACCTCCCCACATCATAGTAGAAGGAGTTGGTGGCATTCTGGAAGCAATCATGAGGCAGCTGGATGAAGTAACTCTCAGGTGTCGGGTTGCAAGGAGGCTCATTTGGCGCTGTGAAGGTAAATAATGCAAATACCGTAAAAGATTATTTCGTATTCATATACATAGTGCTGGGGTGGAAATTTCCATTTCCCATATCCCAGCACCCTGGACAGAGACAGTACCTAGACTAAACACTAGCTGGGGGGCCCAGGACCTCCTCCTCCTCTGCAGACAGAACTGTATTCTGCAGGTTTAAGGCTAAGGTGGCTCAATAGTGTCTCAGGAGTTTCGCTTTGATTCCCAGTCAAAGGGACCTAGGACTTAAAGTTAAAAAAAGCACTAAAGGGGCAGCTAGGTGGCGCCGTAAGTAGAGCACCAGCCCTGGAGTCAGGAGGATCTGAGTTCAAATCTGGCCTCAGACACATAATACTGACTAGCTGTGTGACTCTGGGCAAGTCACTTAACCCCAACTGCCTCACCAGGAAAAAAAAAAGCACTATGGACAGCCTTAATTTACCTATATTAGACAGACATCATTAGAGAATCTTGGCAACTGAGAGAAAGGAGACTGATATCAATTATCTGCTTAGGACTGTTTTGTTTTTATGAACGTGACAATGGAAAGCTTGAGTGAGTAACCCATATTTAAAGCTTGCCCCCTTCCCTCCCACCCAAAAACAAAAGGACATATGACAGGATTGGTGGGGGGGGGAGAGGAGTGGTAAACTGTACTGTTTGTCACTTTCCAAGGTGTAAAGGGACTGATAATGACCAGAAATCCTGGAATCCCCTACCTGCTGATCTGACAACAAGGAGGTTTTCTGCTTTGGGCAGCTTATTCTATTTTTATACATTCCCCAAGTCAGGGAGGACTCAGTAGTGTCTTAGATGGTGTGACTGGCTACTGTTTCCTCTCTGCCCTTCTCCCAACACCCAAACTAGGAGAATGGACCCTAGGATTTTGAGACAGCATTTACTCTTTCAGGGACCTCAGGCTTATTTGATAAATAAATGCCTCCCTCAAACCACTGAAAGCCAGCACACTGGAAGCAATTGCATTCCCAAAAAGAAAACCCAAGTTAGCAGCAAACTCATGATTTACTATTCTCTGATTTTAATATCTATCACAGCATTTGTTCTGTGAGAATGGGCACTGGGTTCTATGTCAGGAACAATCCCTACAGAATATCCTTGGAATTTATTATATTCATTGTATTTCTTTCTGTGTATGTATGCATATATGTATCTCTATATATTTATATTATTATGTGTGTATGTATATATATGTGTGTACATATATGTATGTATATATATATAGTGCTTTTTTATGTGTGAGGCAATTGAGGTTAAGTGACTTGCCCAGAATCACACAGCTAGTGAGTATTATGTGTCTGAGGTCAGATTTGAACTCAGGTCCTCCTAACTACAGGGCTGGTGCTCTATCTACTACACTACCTAACTGTCTCTATAGTGCTTTTTAAACTTATATTATATTATATTGTATTGTATTGTATTATATTATATTATTCATCTATATTCCCATCCTTCACCTCAGAATGTGCCTCTGTTGGTAACATTTGCTTTTTATTACTATAAAAACTGCTATACTGGCTTATAACCAGTGTTTCATCCAGTCTCCATATTCTGCCCCCTTATGGTGGCACTGAATAATGCATTGTGAGAGAACATGGTTGCCCTCCATTTTGCTGACTTCAAGGAGCCAGGGATATGCCCCCAACTTCTCTGTAGCTGAAGGAGTACTGGACTCAGCATCATTAGACCTGGGCTCAAGGTTCAGCTCTGCTTCTCGTTAGCTGTGTAACTTAGACAAGTCACTTCACCTCTCAATCTCAGTTTCCTCAACCATAGAAATTCAAGTAATATGAATTGCACAGCCTCCTTCATATCTTAGTTGTGAGGATCAAGTATATAGAAGATTGGTTTGCAAACTGAGTGCTTTATGAATATGTGATTCTGCTATTTTTTTTGTATTTCCTAATTCATTAAGAAGCAGAAATAGATAGTGGCCTAACTTCAGTGTCAAGAAAACCTGGATTCATGTCCCATCTCTGGCACATGTTGGCTCAAAGACCCAGGGCAAGTTATTTACCCTCTCGGTGCCTTAGGGAACTCTCTGAGACTAGAAGTTGCAAGGAAAGGTGTCCATCAGCACTGACAAAAAAAATTCCTCACTGGGAATTCACTACACCAATGAACTTACAAGACTGCTCCTAATAATAGTAATGTCATGATGACCTATCTTCCCTGATACCCTTCTTGAACCTCCTTTTATTGTCTTAAAACTACTTCTTTTGAGAGTTAATAAGCTTTGCCTACTTCTAGTATCCCATGATTTAGTGAATGAGTTGACCCCTGCAGGGTCAAGACTGATTGGGTAGAGCCTGTCTTTTTAAGACATAGCACGGACTATTTCCCTCTAGGTGTTATTAGCTGACATTAGCCCTCATTGCATCTTGTCTGGCTCCTTTCCCCCTACCCACTAACAGGCCTCCCCTCCTATGAGCATAATGAAGCATATTTGTCCTCTCAGCTTGACACTTCGGCATGAAGAAAACCAGAGCATCATCTTAGACATCAAAGCTTAATGTAAAATGTGTGCGAATGACTTCCCATGTATAATCTACATCAAACTGCTTACCTTCTCAAGGGGAAAGGAGGGGGAGGGAGGGGGGAGAGAGAGAGAGAGAGAGAGAGAGAGAGAGAGAGAGAGAGAGGAGAGAGAGAGAGAGAGAGAGAATTTGGAACTCAAAATTTTTAAAAACAAATGTTAAAAAAAATTTTTACACGTAATTGAGAAAAAAAAATGTAAATGGAGATCCACTGCCATGAGTGTGCTCAGAGAGTTCAGAACCATTCTTGGCCTTACCTATAATAGAGAGCCGAGCAATCTGTGACTTCACAGCTCCCGCATCACTTTGGGCCTTGCAGAAATATTCCCCAGCCTGCACCTTCTGCAGATTTTTCAATATCAGGTTGCTCTCATGCTTATATAATGAAGGGTCCAGCAGGGTATTGTTGTGGTACCTACAGAGGGTGGAGACGCTGAACTAATCTGGTCCTCCTTTTCCAACCCATTCACCTTTCTTGAAGCAGATGGCTTGACCATGTGGCAGCCACTATGCCCCTGGAAATACTGGAAGGACCAAAGAGGGGGCAGCTACTCAATAAAACAGCCCTGGAAGCAGGGTAAGAGATAACCCCCCTGGTCCCTACAGCCAATTTTAAGACCATTCTTGAACCACATCAAGGGAGGTGCTGGTTTCCCTGGGGAAGTGAATAAGAATCAGTTGGAAGGGGAGGCTATGGAGCTGAATGATCCTTCTTACCAGAAATACTTCTCTGGGCTGGGCTTCCCTGTGGCTTTACAGCAGAAAGACACACTCTGTCCAGTTTTCCTTGCCTTGGTCTCTGGATTCTTCACAATGTAAGGTAGCTCTGAGAGGAGAAATGAACCTTTACAGTTGTAAAATAAGTGTGGTTTTGCCTTTACTCACACTCAGCCAAACACAAGTTACAGAATAATCAGTGAAGATCTCCTAGGCTATGCCTGGGTTACCTGGAGCTCCTAGCCCAAAGGACTGTGTCCTGTAGCTCCACTCCCAACTCCTCCTTAAGCCATTAATCCCCTAGCCTGGGACAGCATCCATATTTGCCACACCCTCCTCCCATCCTAGGTCCCACATCCTCCTACTTGGTACAAAAGCAGAGGCTCTTATGAATGGTTTTTGTGTGTCCTGGGCCTCTTTGGCAGCCAGGTGAGGCCTAGAATGTTTTTAAATGTATAAAATAAAACACACAATTGCAAAGCAAACCAATTCTACTGAAACACAGTTATCAAAAGATGTTGTTTTAAACCAAGTTCATGAACCCCAGGTTAAGAACTCTTACACTGACTTGTATGGTCTGATGCTGAGTGAAGTGAGCAGAACCAAGAGAACTTTGTACACAATAGCAGCCACGTTGTGTGATGACTAATATTGATAAACTTAACCCTTCTCAGCATTACAAGGATCTAAGACATCTCCAGAGGCCTCGTGATAGAAAATGCTGTCCACATCCAAAGAAAGAACTATGGAAGTTGAATCGCTATCATTTTTTTTCTCTTCTGTTGAGTTTTGTTTCCTCTTTCTGATGGTTCCTCCTATTGGTTTTAATATTTACTTACAACTTCACTAATGTGAAAATATGTTTAATAGGAATGTAAATGTATAGCCTATATCAGATTGTGCGCCATCTTGGGGAGGGTGGTGGGGAGGAAGGGGGGAGAAAAATTTTAAACTCAAAAGCATATAGAAGTGATTGTTGATAAATCAAAGTAAACTAATAAAATTGGAAAAAAAAAAAGAACTCTTACACTACAGGTGCTAGAGAAGCTTGTAGGATTCCCAGTGGGCTGGGGTAACCATCTTGGGCAGGGACAGGGTTGTCTCTTTCTCCTCTGGCCCTTGGAGGCCCTTGGAGAAGGAAAATGAGGAGAAAGGGGAATCCTGTGAGGACAGGAGCTTCTTGGGAATTCCCTGGGATCTCTACACATGCTTTTGGCCTATCGCAACTTCCCAGGCTGGTCTATCATAGGACAGCCTCTGTGACCTTATTACATCATTTCTTTGGGGTTAAGAGGAACCTAAATCCCTTCCAACAAGACTGACTACCCTCTGGTCCAGAGATGAACATTTTTTGGTGCAGTCTGATGAGGCTTATAAAGACCTCTCAACCTCAGAATCAGGTTTTTAAAAGCATAAAAATACCTAGAAAACCAGTTATATTGAAATATAGCCATCAAAAATATATTATTTTAAAAAACAATTTCATGTGTCCTAGGCTAAGAATTCTTGTTTTAGACTCATTCCCAACCCAAGAGGGACCAGAGACGTACCTGCTCGTGCAAACTCAGCACTAACAGTGGCCGTCCTCTTGTTAGTCTTGGGCATTGTCAGGACAATGGGTACAAACTTGGCTTTGGTGATTTTCAGAACAGTTTCGCCATCAGGACACAAGCCAGGGATTCGGAACCTTCCATTTCTATCAGTCTGGGTCAGGGGCTTCACTGTCTTGGTCAGCAAATGGACAGTGGCTCCAGAGGCGGGGCCACCTCCAGGAAGAGAAATGGTGCCATGCAGTATGAAATCCTCACACATGCAGGCATCGCAGTCAGCATTCACCTGGCCCATGGTGCATGACATGTCACAAGCTGGAAAAAAAAAAACCCAGTGACCATGGACAGATGGACTGATGGCCCTTGTCATGTCATGCCTGGATTACTGCAATAGCCTGTTGGTGGGTCTGCCTGCCTCAAGTCTCTCCTCACCCTCTTTTTCAGCCACTAAAGTGATTTCCTAAAACTCAGGCTGATCATGTCACTGCACACCACCCCACTCAATAAAAGATGATTTCCTATTGCCTTCAGGAGCAAATATACAAAATCCTCTGTCTGGCATTCAAAGCCCTTCATAACCTAGTCCCCTCCTACCTTTTCAATCTTCATATACCCTACTCTTAGATCCAGTGACACCTCTTGCTGTCCCGTGAACAAGACTGTCTCGGGTTGGGGCATTCTCTCTGGCTGTCGTGCCCCTGCCTGGAATTCTCTCCCTCCTCCACTATGACTACTGACCTCCCTGGCTTCCTTTAAGTCCCAACTAAAATCTCACCTTCTACAGGAAGCGTTCTTCAACCTCCCTTAATTTCAACGCCTTCCTGCTATTAACTATTTCCTGTATGTAGCTTTTTTGGTATATATTTGTTTGCATGTTATCTCCCCATTAGATTGTAAGCTCCTTGAAGGCAGGGACTCTTTTTATTAATTGTATCCCCAGTGCTTAGCACAGTACCTGGTACATAGTAGGCACTTAATATTGATTGATTGACTTTTCCTTCTACCTAGAAGGGAAGAAGTGAGGTGGGATGGGAAGAGATGAGTGAAGAAGGGAAATGGAATTGGGGCAACTGGAACATCTCCATTTCTTTCCACCAATCAGTGCTCTTCCCCTCCTTCAATCCTTTGTTGGAACTTGTGAGGACTTTAGAAATCATCTGATACAAATGACTTATTTTACAGAAAAGGAAACTGAGGCCCAGAAAGTAGTGGCAAAACGAGGTCTAGAACTCGGGTTTTCTGACCCTTGTATTCTTTTTCCTACCCCAAGCTGCCTCTCTGGGAGAGCTGCCCTGATTTCATCTCACCCCAGTGAGATCTTTCTTTTACTTCTCATCTTCCCAGCTCTTATGGATTGGTTTTGTGCTGCCTGCATTTGCACTTAACATTGGACTTGAAGTAAAAAAAACCCTGTGTTTGAATCCTGGTCATTTAATCTCTTGAGCCTCAGTTTTCTCATCTATAAAATGGGGGTAATGTTACTTATATTACTGGCTTCATAGGGTTGTGCAGAAAACAGTTTTAAAATCTTGAATTTTAAACCTTAGAGCTATCATCACTATCATCATCATCACTACAGAGTAATCCTTTTTTTTTTTTTAATATGTAAGCATCCTGTCTCATCGACCTGACTTAAATTTCCTTTGAAGAGGGACCATGTCTCCTCTGTTAGATCAGAAACTGCCTTGGGAGGCAGTAAACAGTTCTTGTTACTGGACGTGTTCAGGAAGAGGCTGAATGACCCCTAGAATACTATACAGAGAATTCTTGTTTCAAGTGGCAGTTAGACATGCTCTGTTCTGACTCTGAGATTCGAGGATTCTAAGAGCCTCTGAGCCTACACACTTACACACACAGAAATTTGGGATTGAAGAAGACTTTAGAAGCTATCTGGTCTAACCCATCCTTGAGTAGCAATCAGCTCTACGGTACCTCTAAGAAGTGGCCATGAAGATTCCCCTTGAAGATTTCCTGTGACAGAGAATATATAGTCTCCTGAGATAATTTATTCTGCTTTTGAACAGTTCTCTAATTGTTAGGAAGTTTCTCCTTGCATCAAGCCTAAATTTACCTCTCTCTATCTTCTGCCAGTGGGTCCTTGCTCCTTCCTCTTCATTCCAAGCAGAACAAGTCTTCCCTCTTTCACACAATAAGTCTACAAATACTTGAAGGCTACTATCTCCACCTTCCTTAGTACATGCCTTTGTACATAGTGGGTACTCAGAATAAAAAGGATTGATGGGCAGGTTCAGGTAATAGGAATGACCCACATAGCCATCACCCAGGGAAACAACTCCCAAGGAGAAGGGTCCAGCCATCCTCATCAGCTGCCAAACAATTGCAACCCACAGGTCAAGCATGGCACCCCGAGGGAAAGACAGGAGGCAGCATGGGCTGGGCAGGTCCAACCACAGTCACCACTTTGATCACCATCTACCCTCAGACCCCTACGGAGAGTGTTCTGAGAGCCTTGGGAAAGGCAATACTTCTAGTCCAGTGCCCATAGGCATCATCCTGGGAGGCAACCACTGTGGAGATGCAGGCTGGTAACTAACAGCTCCTGTAGGTGCTGCAGCCACAGCTACTGAAGACCCAGGAAAGAAAATCCTTGTCACCAAAGTCCTTGACATTGTCAAATGGTTCAACATCAGAAATTGATGTTATTTTCTTGGTGGAAATGACATTAAAGAAGAGGCATGACCATCTGCATTGCCGCTGTACCCTAAGGATCATGGGACCTTTCCATCTGACTTAGAACTGAAACTTTCCCTATGTGTTGTCTCCCCCATTAATTAAAATGTGAGCTCCTTGAGAGCAGGGACTGCCTTCCTTTTTAAAAAAAATTTATTTATTTTTTAAAAATTAATTGTCTGCCTTTTGTACGTGTATCTTCTGTGTGTAACACAGTTTTGTATTTAGTAAGTGCTTAATAAAGGTATTATTCATCCATTCACAGTAACTAACATTTATATAGTGCATTAAGGTATGCAAAGCTCTTTACATTTGTTACCTGATTTGAGCCTTACAGCAGTGCTGTGAGGTAAGTGTCATTAATATCTCCATTTTGCACATGAGGAAACTGAGGCTGGGAGTTGAGTGATTTCTCCAGGTGTCATGCAGCTAATCATTGTCAGAAGCAATATTTGAACTTGGGTCCCCTTGACAGTAAGTGCAGTGATTTATCCACTAAACTACCTAGCTGCAGACAACCTCAAATTGGGTTATTTACGTCAGTCAGTCAACAAGAATTTGTTAGACTCTTACTATGTTTCAGGCACTGTGCTAAGTGGTGGGGACACAAAGAAAGGCAAAAAATACAAATTCTGCCCTCAAGAAGCTTACATTCTAATGGTGAGGACAACATGCAAACAACGATGTACATACAAGACATATAAGAAAGGAAATCTCCGAGGGAAGGCACTAGCAAAGGGGGAGGGGAGGGAGTGACAAGGAAAGCCCTTACAGAAGCTGAGACCTGAGCTGAGCCTTGAAGGGTGAGATCTCATGTTGCCTTCCCTTTCTCTGGAGAGAAGCTTGAGGATTTCCCTTCTTAACCCTCATCCTTCTAGGCTTTTTTGTTGGCCCTCCCTCCCTCTGGACATCCCACCCCATTCCCACCCATTAGCTTCTCATCTCTGTCTCTGTTGGGGGAGGAGAGGGGAAGGAGGCAGAGAAAGATGAGAGGTGTTAGGGGAGCTTGTTTCTCAACCTTGTGTTGATTTTCATACCTAAGGTATGACAGAGCTAAGTAGGAGCATTTCCACCTGGGATAGAGTGCTGGGATGGGCAGGGGAAGGAGTGGCCAAGCTGCTGGTACCTGCACAAGCAGGGCTCACACAGAGCCGGCCCTCCTCTGTGGCTTCGCTGCAGAGCCAGGGTGTCTCTACTATACAATTCCGAGTGCGGGTTTGGACACCAGTGTGACCACAGGAGGCTGAGCAGTCACTCCATTGAGACCAAGGACTCCAGATCCTCTCATTCTCTCGGCGTAAAGATCCTGTGAGATGGCCCAGGTGGAATCAGTAGGGTGCTCTGTTCAGACTCCCCATGTCCCATTTCCCTCATCTCCAAAGGTTAACTGCCCAAAGTCACCCTCAGCCTTTTTTTTTTTTAGGCAATTGGGGTTAAGTGACTTGCCCAGGGTCACACAGCTAGTAAGTGTCAAGTGTTTGGTCTGAGGCCGGATTTGAACTCAGGTACTCCTGACTTCAGGGCCGGTGTTCTATCCGCTGCGCCACCAAGCTGCCCCACCCGCAGCCTTTTAAAGGACATCTGCCAAAGGTCCCCAGTTGGCAGACAGCCAGTTCTCACCATGCAACTCTTCCCCAAGAATTCTCCAGGAGAATTGTCCATGAGAGCTACTACCAAGAAGACAAAAGACCCAGGGGTCTTGTTTAAAGTTGGGAGGCAGTGCGAAGTTTGCAGTGACTTGCATAGAGTGCATGATGTGGTTGAAGAAATTCTTGCTCAGATACAAGTTGAACTAGGTGTACCTCTGAGGTTTTGTGAATCCACAGATCTCTTCTTATGGACTATTTCTACACTTGCAAAGAGTAAGGGATTATTTGCTGAACACAATATCACTTTTAAAAATAGTACATTAGAAAAATAGGCACACTAATGCAGCATTGGTGGAGCTGGGAATTGGTCTAGCCATTCTGAAAAGCAATTTGGAACTATGCCCCTAAAAGCTACTAAACTGCATGCCCACTGACCCAGCAATACCACTAGTAGGCCTGTGCCCTAAGGAGATCAAATAAGGAGGGAAAGGACTCATGTACAAAAATATTTAAGGCAACTTTTTTGCAGGGACAACGAAGTAAGAACTAAAGAAGTGCCCATCAGTTGGGGAATGGCTAAGCAAATTATTATATGTGAATGTAAAGGAATATTATCAGAGCCATGAGAAATAATGAAAGAGAAAGTCTTAGAGAATTCTGGAATGACTTATATGAACAGAGCAGAACCAGGAGTACAGTTCGTACGTTGACAGCATCATAAAGACAAACAACTTTGAAAGGCTTGAGAACTCTGAGCAACTAAATGATTAACAGGGATTCCAGGGGTGAGTAATGCAATCTACCACCCACCCCTGTACAGAATGATGATGGACTAAGGTTGCACAATGAAACATACATTTTTTGGGACACAGGCAATGTAGGCATTACTTCTGCTATATTATGCATATTTGTTACAAGGCTTTTGTTGTTATTTTCCCCAGTGATGGGGTTGGCAGGCCCTGGACCTCCTAACCCAGAGAGCTGAGACACAGAAATAATCATCAATTACAGTGGGGCTTGGAATTGAGACCCCATTTATTCCCCCATCACCAAAGTCTTGGTGAGTGAAGGTCACTGGCCTTCACCAGAAGACCACATGAAGACAATAATAATCTATTCTCATCAATCCAACATTAGGCTGTGTAGCATGGGCAGTCTGGATTTCTGAAACAAGAATTGGAATAAATTGCCCAGAGAAGAGGAAGGCCTACAAGAGGAGCAGCACTGGGCATGGGGGTGGGGTATGTGTAGGCTCCATCTACCAGTGTTATTATCTTCACTCTAAGTGACCTAAGGGGCTAACTCCTTTCTTCACTCAATGACTGCAAAATATTGTGATCCTTGGGGGAAAAGGGCCCCAGTGGTCTGCTGACCAGGGGCTCAAGCTGGGAAGAAGTGGAACAAAAATTAAGTTGATCATATGAACTAGAGGTTAAGGTACTAGACACCTAGGTGCTAGACCTTTACCAGGTTCCCCCGTCAGTAAAACTGAGAGAATGAGTCTTAATTCTGGTGCTCCATTATGGAAACGGCATATGGGTAAATGAGAGAACACAGAGCAGAACCATGTTTCCAAAAAACCCGCAGGACACACTTTTAAATTTAATCTGCA
Source organism: Phascolarctos cinereus (assembly GCF_003287225.1). Taxonomy (NCBI): domain Eukaryota; kingdom Metazoa; phylum Chordata; class Mammalia; order Diprotodontia; family Phascolarctidae; genus Phascolarctos; species Phascolarctos cinereus. The sequence goes on from NW_027555736.1 coordinate 144,669,085, forward strand.
TTATTTTCTCCATCCCTTTCTGAATCTAGACAATAAACCAGGCCATAATTTGTAACATTTACAGATTTCTGAAGTGTGAGTACCTGCCTTGAAAAGTTTAAGCAGGGCAAAGGCTTTGAAGAACTCTAGAGACCCACTGACTTGCAGCCAGCCACTCTCAGTTACTCACAAGCTGGTTTCTCCAACCCCTCAGCATTCTCCAGCGTCACTTGGTATACATTCAAAGCATGAGGAAGGCAAATCTGCACTCCAGAGCAAGGCTTTTGGATTATAGGATTTAGAGCTGGAAGGCTCATAGGATCTTATCTTTAAAGCTTGAGAGGACTCTAGAAATCATCTCCAGTGTTGGGAAACCTGCCACATGTGGCCTTCTAGGTCCTTGGGTGCAGCCTTTTGACTGAGACCAAGTTTTACAGAACAAATCCTTTTATTAAGGGAATTTGTTTTGTGAAATTTAGATTCAGTCAAAGGGCTGCACTTGAGGACCTAAAGGGCCACATGTGGCCTCGAGGCCAAAGGTTCCCCACCCCTGATCCTAGTCCAACACTGTATTTTGACAAAAGAGGAAACTGAAGCCTAATGGAGTATAGGACTAGTCCAAGACGACCCAGGAAGTAAGTCGGTAGAGTTAGCATTCAAGGCCCAGTCATCTGACTCCAGATCCAATATACCAGACTGCCTCTGGATGATTGCCCCTTTTCAATTGATAATGCTATCACTGACTATTATGAGAGGGTCAGGGAGGAGTGTGGGAGTATTGCTGTCCCCTTGTGCCATCCAGACCCTCACGTTTTTGCTACCATTGTCTCAGGGCAATGATCTTCTTTCTCTGTCTCATAATATGTGTGTGTGTGTGTGTCTGTGTGTGTTGGAGGGCAATGGACTGCATATCCCTTACTCACCTGGGGGGCAGAAGAATCTGACAGTGTAGTTGGAACAGTTTTTGCCTGGCAGCTGCTCCTTGTTTATGCACCAGAAGCCCTCCTGAGGGCTGCTGTGAACCCTCTGGCCAGTTCTAGCCATGGGTATCCAGTCAGTGGTCCGGGCCTCAAGCCGCAGAGGCCTTGAGCACACTCGATCCCCATAGTAAAAGCGTATGGCATCCAGCCGCTCGTAGTCACCCTGTCCACCAGGGTGGTCAATGTTGAACCATGTTGTCCACTCCCCAGGACCTGAGTAACCGAGACACAGGGCAGGTTTACAACTGGGGGTCATGGAACCTCTGGGAGCAGCCTGTCTTGTTTGGGGTAGGGATAGGGGGTGGGTGGGCAGGAGAAGGAAGAAGATGAAACAATATGGCCCTGAGCCCATAGAAACTGCTTGGTGGCCTGAGAATCTGCCTCTCCTGATTTGAGAGATCACCCAGTCTTGTCAAGAAGAAATAGTAGGGTTGGCTGCTTTTGCTGCTAGATTAATCTTTCTAAACCATGATTCTTATCGAGTCAGCCCTCTGCACAAAAACTTTTAACAGTTCCCTAATACCTGAATAAAATACAAACTCCTGAACCTGGCATCCAAACCACTTCATAATCCATCCCAAACTTACCTTTTTAGCCCTACCTCCTATTCCATACTCCCTAAATACCGCTGAAGCGTCCCACCCCGTGCCTTTGCTTATGCTGTGTCTTCTGCCTAGGGCACCTTTGCCTCCCGCCTCTCCTGCTTGCTCTGCCCAATTCCTAAAAAGCTCAACTTAAAGGCTGCCTCTCTCCTGAAGCCTTCCATGAGTCCCTCCATCTAGAAGTAATCCCTCCTTTCTCTGAACCCTGTAGCACTTTGTAGTTCATTCATGGCACTTCCTTGTCCTACCTTGTGTATGTCTCATTTCTCCTAATAGACAGTAAACTTCATGAGGGCAAGGAATGTGTCTTGTACCACTTTTTGTCGCCCCATAAGGCTGTGGAGAAATGCCTCATAAATACTTTTTTGGTTTTGTAGAGAAAGTGCTTTAAAAAGTACAAAAATACAATAATAATTCATGGTGCCTTTATAATTTCCACTGGACTAAATTCACTCCAGTGCAGGTATGTTCTGGCTTTTCTGATTTTCTGGTCATCTCAACCTTTCCACTTATAGGATGTGGTTGGGGCTCTTAGTAGCTACTGAACCAGTCTTCTCCCCTGCCCTGCCCACTTTTATCCCCCTTCTTCCAGACTCCCACTACCCAGGGGCTGAGGGCCCAGAGAGGTCAGTGACTCACTGTCTTCGGGATCAGCAGGCTTGGCAAAATTGTTGAGGTTCCTTTTCCCTGGCTGCACTCTCCGAACAGACTGGGAAAGCATCATCTGCCTCATCCCAGGACCTGCAGCGGACACTAGATTGGGGATTAGGAGGGCAAAGACACAACTTCTGTAGGAAGAGAGCCTGACCAACGTGCCAGGCACCTGGATGACCATGAGGGTCTGGGTGGGTCCTCCTTCCCAGACACCCTGGCCATTTGTTCTGGGGAGCCCAACACGTCACCCTGAACAAAACTGTGAAGTCTATAAAGTTAAAAGTCTTTGGTAGCCCCAACCTTTCCTTTCTCTACCCTCTCCCTCTCTTATCCCCCGACCATTATTAAACACCCAGTATCTGCATGCTATCTTCTTGTATGGGGGAAAGTAATTAAAGAAACTCCTTCATACTAAAGCATTAGTGGCTTCATATATTCTACCTCCTAGAGGGATTTGCATTTTTAAAATAAGTTTGATCTTGACATTCTTTAGACCTTTCTTTTAGTAAATGAAGACATTATAAGGGTCCTGCCTATAGTTAGGTAGCAAGTCAGTAGCAGAGCTGGGATTAGAACTCAGATCTCCTGGCCTGTCCCCATCCGATGTTCTTTCTACTATACCCTGTTGAATAAAACTAATGGCAGGATTTCAGGGACCCTCAAACCCCATCTATACATGGGACCCCTGAGACACCTTATGTGGGCCTCTAGGGATGTGGACAGACTTTCCTTTAGCACCAGCACAAGTGCCCAGGAGCCCAGGGTATAGAGATGGGAATTTACCAGCTCAGGAAAAGGCCCCTGACCCTACCCCAGCATATCTATTATTCCTTCCCATCTTTCCACACTGCCTTAAGGCCCCTTGACAATACACAGTGACACAGGGAGACAGTGAGATTATAGTGCTGGCCTGAGTCAGGGCACTTGGATTTTAGGCTTAGCTGTGACCCTGGGCAAGTCATTTCACCATTCTAGGCACCCTTTCCCCATATGTAAAATGAGTAGAGGAGAAGCGTTTAGATGGTCTTTAAGTCCTCTCCCAGCTCTGAAAACCTGATTTTTTTTTTTTGGCTAGACAATGGTATTAAGTGACTTGCCCAAGGTCACACAGCTAGTAAGTGTTAAGTATATGAGGCCACATTTGAACTCGGGTCCTCCTGACTCCAGGGCCAGTATTCTATCCACTGTGTCACCTAGCTGCCCCTGAAAACCTGATTCTTTAACAAGTATTGATGAGTCCTACACCACCAGCATGTGAAACACAAGGACATCAATGCTCACACTAGACTTTTCCTGGTCATTAAAAGCTCTCTTATTTCTCTATAGCCTCCCTGGGGAATGGTTAGATAATGACTCTGATGATAATGGATATTTATATAGTGTTTTAAATTTTGCAAAGTACTTTATATACATTATTTCATTTGATCCTCACAGTAAGTTTGTGAGAAAAGGATTATTACTATCCCCATTTTACAGAAAAGGACCTTAAGGGTCAGGAATCAAAGTCACTAATAATAAGAGAAAGAGATTGGGGAATATGTCTATGAACACTATTATTACCTTACCTTACCCCACCCCACCCCACACACATTTGGCCTGGACTGGCTCTGACCCTTCAGCTTAAGTCTTTTCTTGAAAGCCTGGCTTCATACAAAGCCCAAACCACTGAGGATTAAAAATATTCCCCCCTCCCCATCCCTAGGGGTCTATTTTGTAGTGGGACCTGCTATCATATCAGCAGCTCATCTTAAGTTCCAAAGGGAGCATTAGCTGTTGAAGGCCATCCCTCCCTGCCCTCATTGCCAGATCTTATCTTTACCTTCTCTGATCCAAGTGTATGTTTATAATCATAGAAAATTGTAGGATTTAGAGCTGAAGTGGATTTTAGAGTTGAAATGGACTTTTAGAGACCATTTAGTCTAACCACCTTATTTCACAGAAGAAGAAGTTGAGGGAGAGGGCAAGAGACTTGCCCAAGGTCACACAGGTAATACATTACAGAGCTAGGATTTAAAGCCAGGTTCTCTTTCTTATAAATCCACCACCCCAGACCATCTTCCCAGTTCAGAACTGGGGTGAGGGGTGAGAGCAGGAAAGGCAGTAAGGCAGCCTCAGCAGCATAGCAATAGCAGCTTTGAAAACCAATTAACTCTCATGTTCAGAACCCAAATTAGAATTTTTTTTCTGTTGCTTAATTGAGGCACAGGAGTTCTTTTTAATCAAACTAATTTGATTTTCTCCCAGATTGCCAAATGTTTAATTATCTTTTCAAGCTGCCAGCTGTCAGAATGGAAAATATCAAGGAAGAAACTGAGGGGGTTGGGGAAGGGGTGCTGAGACAACATTTGTTCAAGCACCTGAGTGCTGAAAGCTGCCGGGGAATGGCAGCATGGGAGGGGGCATTTAAAAACCACTTACTCCTGTCACCCCCCTGAATACTACAGTTTGGAAAAGGGGATTCTGGAGTCTCTAGCAGCACCAAGGTATTTGAGGAGCCCAGCTAGAGGAGATCCTTTCCCTCTCTTGGGAGCAGAGCGGGGCTGAAGGGAACTTTCTAGTTGGTGGCCTGGCTCTTAAAGCTTGAAGTCAGAGGCTGGGCATGAGTCGGTCCTCAGACCAGGTAGTTTACCAGACTTCTCCTAGTCTAAAGATGGGCACATGTTGCCAACTTGAAACCAGACATCAGAACCCAAATTAAACTGAAAGGATTTAAATGAAAATGGCAAATGGGCCAACACCCAAACTTTTTGAGGCCTTTGCCACTCCTTGGCTAGGGAGAAGGGCTAAAAGTGGAGATTACAGTAGGCCTACAGTTGGGATCTGGGTCAGGCACAGTTAAGTCTAGCCTTTGATACAGTAGGTGGAAGACTTATACAATAACCAAGCAGGACTCCAGAGGTCTTATAATGAGACATGCTACCTACCTCCTGACAGAAGGGTGAGGGACTCAGGCCACAGAATTCAACATGTATTTTTTGGACATGGCCAATGCAGATTCTTTTTTTCTGACTGCATATTTGTTATTAGGGTTTTCATTTTATTTTCTTTTTCCTTCAGTGATGGGGGTGGGGGAGGGAAGAGAAGACAGACTTTTGTTTATTGTGGAATCCTGGGGAAATAGTGGATACTTAGCCTTTACCCAGTTCGAAGGTAACCTCCAGGATCAGGAGGGAGACCACCCACGCCTTCACCACTGCCATAGCTCTCTCTGGCCCCTGGACAGGGAGGGCTGTGAGTTGAGAAAGGGTAGCTCTGGACTGGCCAGTCCTTCCTCTAAAGATAACTTTCCCACAAGCTTCTCCAGATTCAGTGACCTGTAAAGAAGGTTGGTTATATTAGATTCTTTAGTTCTCTAATCATTTATGGTTTAAAAGAGAAAAGCTTCTCATGTTGGGAGGTCAGAAGCATTGCAGTTGGAGCGAGATATCTTCCTCATTGGGTCTAGGCCACACTGAGACCACTGTTCTACCCCTCTCCCCCGGGTTAAATCAGGCAGATATCCCTCCTACTACCATACACACACACACACACACCCTAATTTCTCCCTTGGAGCAAGTGCCCCATTGCTTCTCAGCTCATAACCCTCCACACGCCAGCATCTGGAAGCAAGAGGATCAGTTAGGCTTATTCTCATTACTAGTGCCAATAACATCCAGCAAAAGAACCAGGGCTTCTCTCCAAAGGTAGACTCTGGCTTGAATTATTTAACAGCCCCGCTCTTCTCCCCTGCCCCGTTCGTGCAAGACTCCAGGGTACTATTTATCATCTCCATTCTCTCTGCTCAGATCCTCCATCCCCCTTCACCACACACACCTTTAGTCCCCAGCACTTCAAGGTCGTCAGAATCTGCTTCTTGACCCCAACCCCTGCCCTGGTGCTCACCCTCCCACAAAATGAGGAGGCTTTGGAATCTATAGCCACAACACAGTTTCCACTCAAGGTGTTGTCCTTTCAACCTTTGCCCCCAACCACTCACAGGGGACCGACCGGGAATGCTGAGAGAGGGAGGACAATCGGCATGGAAGGCAAATGAATCAGAAACAGACCCCTCAGCAAATTTATTTCCAGATGTACATGGGTTGCAGCTGGAACAAATTTCTTTCATTTTGTTTGGGAAGCCCCGAGCCGGAGGCCACGCTGGGAGACAAGTAATGAGAGTGAGATAATAAGGAGCTGAGAGGACTGAGCGTGAAAGCAGACTTGCTTCCCAAATGTCCGAGGCCTAGCCAAGCCATGTGGGAATGCTTCATGTCCCATTAGGGGAACTCTTGGGTTTGTTTTTTTTTAAAGACTACTTCAACAAACTGTAAATCGGACTTGTAAAGGGAGATGTGGACCATCAACCATCAGGACGTTTTTATCTCTCCCCCAGGGATTTGGCCAAAGTTGAATCTAGCTGGTTCCTGGAAAACTGGGGCAGAGGGAGATTCAAAAATCCTTAGTTTCAACATCCAAAGTCTAGCTCAATTCAAAGGGCGGAGAAACAGCTGGGGGTTGGGGGATGGGGGTGGGGGTACAGATTCCAGATGGGGAAGAGAGGGCAGGATGGGAAGGGTGGGGTGACAGCCACCCATGAGGAAGAATCAAACCACACCCTTGGTTCTAGAAATCTATTTCATAGAAATTTAGACCTGGTAGGGGCCTTAGAAATCTAATAAGCCTCTAATGTTACCTTTACAACTTACAAATGAGGTAACTGGAGCCCACAGCGATGAAGTAGTATTTTTGCCTAAAGTCACAGCACAATTGGGTGTTTTGCCTTAAGACGAGGTAGAGATCCGACAGAGGGAAACAAAGAGGCCCAAAGATCTGTCAGACTTAAATCTGAGCGTTCTCTCTATAGAGATCAGGGCAGCCTCAGGTACCTTGTGGAAAAAACATTCCCCTTCTGGCAGCTCTGAGAGCTTTCCTAACCACATTCCCTGACTTAAAGTCTTTCCTGCTTCCACAAGTAACCAAAGCCAGTGGACAAAGCAGCTCCAGGGAGCATCACAGAGAGAACATGAGATTCTTCCAAAGGTACCAGGACTCTGAGCAGGACCAAGAGGAAAGGAGACTGCTCGGTTTGCGGAATGGAGGAAAAAAAAACAAGGAGATAAAAGGATAGATAAAGGTAGGACATTACGCTTTCCTACAAGAAACAAGGGCTCCAGTCTCACTGTGCGCAAATTCCAAACAAGCTGGAAAGGAGCTTGTTCAAGTTTGGTCTAGGACAGGGGAAAGGTGGTTGAGAGTGAGGGTGGGGAGCAGGTTCAGTGCTTAGAGATTGAGGATGGGGACGGGCATGAGGATGGGGAAAGCCATTGCTTACCAGAGTCCTCGGCTCAGCTCCTCAGCTAGGGGACTGTCTTCTCCACACAGGCCAGCCGCACCGCCCGGCTTATATAGCACAGCTGGTGGCTCAGCTCGTGGCACAGAGCCACGGGAAGCGGCAGCCGAAACCAGATCTGAGCCTGAGGAAACCTCAGCACCCACTCCCCTCCCCACAGCAGCCCACAGAGGCAATGATTTGACATCCAGACCCTCCCTCAGCAAACACTTTGCAAACGGGGGATAAAGAGCTTCTGGAATCCTAGAATTTGGGAGCAAGAAAGGATAGCACCCCGGGAGTTGACTAGGGCTCTGTGGAACATGAACAGTTCAGAGGAAGGGGATGTGGGGAATTTGACATTTTCTGCTATTTTCAAAGTGGGTCAGGGCATTTTTTTTTCCTGTCAAACTGTGGTTGTCACCCTCTTGCCCTCACTCCCAGAAATGGAGAAGTAATTTGTTTAAAGCTGAGCTCAGCGTACTCTGAACTCTCCTTCACAGACCTGACCAAGCCCAGGGACCCTTGAGCTTATCCCCTGCCTTCGGAGAGAGTCTATTGGGAGAGTAGGTGGCCACAACTTGAGCCCTGGTTGAGAACCTGGAAGGTGTGAGGTGGAAGTCATAGAGAAGTTTTGCCTTCTTATTTGTGCCTGAAATCTCACCCTTGCTCCCCTCAGCACACACACCCTACTCTACCCCATGCCATTTGGAAGCCTGTTTTAACCCCTTCTATACCCCTCAAGAGTTCAGTCCCAACTCTCATCACATGCCACAATTGGGCACTTGCCCCAGCTTCTTCTGAGCCCTCTAGTAAATCTGCCCAGTGCTCCTTTCTGTGAGCATGCATGTGCATGTGTGTGTGCATGTATACACATATGCAGCCAGACTTACCAGGAGGTGGAGTAAATAGTGCCCTACATGGCTCAAAAAATGGTGACATGTGAATGTAATGGAATATTATTGAGCCATAAGAAATGACAAAGATGAAAAATTCAGAAAAGCTTGGGAAGATTTGTATGAACTGACACAAACAGAACTGGGGAGAACAATTTGCATGATGGCAACAAAAATGTAAAGGAAAACAGTATGCAAAGACTTCAGAATGCTGATTAATGGAGTGGCCAATCATAAGATCTGAGAGGCTGATGATAGTGGAGCATGAGGCCGAGAGGTGATGGATCCTAAGTATACAATAAAGCATACTACCTACTTATATAGAAATGTACTGTACCTTGTGCAATAAGGTATGTATTGTCAGATCCAGGTTTTGAAAACTTTTAATAATGGCAGAGATAGAAAAGGGGCAGAATAAGGGCAGGCTTTCTTCCTAGAGAAGAGGCAGAGCTCTCTTGTGCAAGATGCAATTGACAGGATTATAAGATCATAGATTTTGAACTATCTATTCAAACTACCTCCCTCCCCCAAACTATTTTACAGATGAGGACCTAGAGAGGTTAAGGGATTTGCCCAAGGTCACACAGTGATTAAATATCAGAGATGGGATTTGAATCCAGGTCCTCTGACTCCAAAGCCATTGGGGCCCTAGACAGAGTTCAGGAGTTAGTAAAGTCAATCTTGGCAAGGAGCAATACAGTCAGTCTTAGCAACTGGCCTAAACCATTGAAGAAAATATGGATTCGGAGAGAAGACCCCAAGAAAGGAAGCAGTAGATATCAACAAGATGGTCAGGAAGTCAACTCCACCAGTGGTCTTTTATGGTAGAAATGTACTCCCGCCTCACCCCTGGATGGGGGAGGTTCCTGGATACCATCACTTGATTTTCCACACCTGATAGGGTATAATGTGTATGTCCACATGAGAGAGTATATGGATATGTATGCAACCTAACAGTGGATATGTGTATGTTCGCATGAGAGAGGATATGAACACACAACTAGATTTGGATTAGAAGACCAGGTTCCAGTCCCGCCATTTATTCACGTGTTACTCCTTTGGCCAAATCCCTTCATTTCTCTGTGAAATGAGAGGGTTGGATTATATGGTGTCCTTCTCAGCCCTAACATTTTATGATTCTAGAAGTAGTGAAATCTGATTAAAGCTGTATAAAAAGGAACCCAAGAATATGGTGGCACATGAGAAACATTTCTGATCAGTGTTCTTTTTATTTTTATTTTTTTATATTTGGCTGGGAATTAGGGTTAAGTGACTTGTCCAGAGTCACACAGCTAATAAGTGTTATGTGTCCAAGGCCGGATTTGAACTCAGGTCCTCCTGAATCCAGGGCCAGTGCTCTATCCACTGCGCCACCTAGCTGCCCCTGATCAGTGTTCTTAAGAGCCTCACTGCCAGCATGGTCAATGGCAGGGGTCAGCAAACTATGGCTCAGGGGCCAAATCCAGCCTGCCCCTGGGTTTTTTTTTGTTTGTTTTTTTAACAGCTGGGGAGGTAAGGATGGTTTTTACATTTTAAAACATAATTTAAAATGTAAAAATCATTCTTAGTTTGTAGACCATACAGAAATAGGCAGCAGGATAAATTCTGCCCCTGGGCCATAGTTTGCCTACCCCTCCATAGATAATGGTGATCATAGGGTCCTTAAGAACCCTAATCAACCTAAATTTGGCCCAAGAGCCATAGTTTATTGACCCCTGATCTACAGGGACCATATTTTCCAAACCCAAGCTAACAAAGGATATTCTTTTCGTAAAACTTTCTAAAAAATACGTTTTCTTTTCTTGAAATTTTGGCTGTTCTTCATATATGCACCAAATGGTATAGCATCTAAATTTTTGAAGGAGACGCTAAGTTGTAGGAGGAAATAGACAATAAAACTATACTAGTGGGGAACCTCAACTTTCCTCTCTCAGAACTATATAAATCTAACCAAAAAATAAACAAGAAAGAAATTTTGGCTGTTCTGGAAAGTAGGAGACATATGATCACCTTATCCAGGTCCAGAGCTTAACTAGCCATGCTGGGTATGCCTCTGCCTTGGCACATGAGTAAGCTATGGGGTGTGGCTCCATCCATTGGAATATTCCAGGTCTGCCCCTGCTATTCCCCTATTCAAGACGCTTCATTGGCTTCTTATTACCACTAAGATAAAATCCAAATTCCTCTGGCATTTAAACCACTTCACCTTCTGGGTCCAGCCTGTCTTTCCAGACTGATCAAGATATTATTTCTCTTTGTACACTCTCTATTTCAGACAGATTGGTCCACTTGCTCTTCTTTGCATGTGACTTTTCATCTCCTGCTTCTTTGCCTAGGCACCAGGCCAGTCTGCCACGCCTGGAATGCTCTCCTTTCTCACTTCTGTTTCTTGGAACCCCCACCTCCCTTCAGCAAAGTGGTCACCTCCTTCAAAAGGCCCTTCCTGATTTCCTTCGGTTGTCGGTGCCTCACCAAAATCACTATTTATTTTGTACATATCTGTGTACATGTTGTAGCCCCCTATTAAAATATAAGCTCCCTGAGGGCAAGAACTGTTTCATTTCTGTTTTTGTATTCCCATTGCCTAACATAATGCCTGACGCATAGTAGGTACTTAATAAATTTTGGTTGATTGATTGATTCCCCTTTCTACTAGCCCTCTCACTGTGAAGTGGTAGGTCACCCAGCATCCTCCTCCATCCAGCCTTGACCAATGGGGTCCCTCCACATCAAACCCATTGCGGGCATGTTAGCTGATTTCCTCCCTCTCTGCCCTCATCCTGGAAAAGCTGGGGCTCCTCTGGGAAGGAGGGGCTGAACCTATTTCCGGTATTTGTGACTATACTCTGACCTGAGGGTCTGGCTTACATCATAGCCTGGGAACTCCTGTTCTATGTATGAACCAAGAGAGCCTGACACATGTGGAAGCAGCTGGAAGTGAAGGAATTTGCAAGTGACCAGTTACAAGTGCCCTTCTCTAAGTGTCGGGAGTGCTGAGCTCTACATCCTCAAATTCTGAGCCAAGTCTCAAGGCAGAGTCAGGCTGAGGGACAGACAGAGGAGAATCCCATGTACACTCTGGCCTGAGGAGTCTCTTTTTTACTAGATTAGATTATAAACTCCTTGAGGGCAGGGACTATTTTTTGCCCCAGTGCTTCCCTGGCACTTAGTAGGCACTTGATAAATATATATTGAATTGCTATGAGGCATCTCTTTCCACCAAGTGCTTGGGAAGAATGTCTAAATTTCAAACTCTTTCTCCTAGATGGCAGTGAGATGGCATAGTGGATAGAGTACCAGACCTGAAATCAAGAACACCTGAGTGTGAATCTTGTCTCAGACACTTTCTAGATGTGTGACCCTGAATAACTCACTTAACCCCTCTATGCCTCAGTTTTCTCATCTGTAAAATGGAAGAGTTGGACTTGATGACTCTAAGCTTAATCTGGGATACTATGATCCATCCTAGGGGAGACCCCACACGTGCTTCTTCCCAGGGAGAGAACAAGAATGTTAGTGGGGGGTCGGGGGGAGTGTGAGATGATGGCAAGGTGGGAAAGAATTTATAGCTACAAGGGAACAGAGAAAATGGTGTTTTGAATTCTCTCTCTCTCTCTAGCCATGTTGTGTGTTGGAGGTAGGGTGACAGTGTCCTGAATTTGAGCTGTGAGTGAAGCCTCTATCTTGATCAAACACAGCCACTAGTAGAGGCTGATGTCTTGTCTACAGAATTCTGTGGCCTCCACCTGAAACCAGCCCCTACCCTGTCCCGCCCAGTTCTAACCCTGGCCATAATCTGCTAAATCCAGACCCTGGCAGCCCCACAGCCAGCCCAGCCCAGCATCAGGTTTGCATCAAAGCCTGCACCAGGCCAAAAGCCATGGCTGTGGATCTTGTCAAACATCTGACCTGAGTTCTCTGTCCCTGCTGGAGGAAATCAAGGCAAGTGGCCTGAGGAGAAAGGAGCTAGGTGGCAGCCAGAATGGAATGGGACAAAGAACCCTGGACTCTGAGATAGAAAACCCCAGTGTCTCTGGCTCCTTGTTCTGTCTGGGACTAGCTGTGTGACTTTGGACAAGTCACTCAGAAAGATTCTCAGCCTGAGGTAGAGAGGGTTAAGCAATGTTGATGAGGAGTACGGGTCCTTGAGACTGAGGCAGCTGATTGTCATTGCTGGCTGAGAGTTTGATGGTTAGAAGCCTTGGCCGCCACATCTTTATGTAATATTCAGGGTCACTGGCCAAGGCCCTGGGAGCCAGGGGTTTAAGGAAGGGATAAAGGGGAATGTAGCTTGGGACCCTAGAGAGGAACCACATATTTCTACCTCCAAACCTTTGCTTTCACTATTTCCACCTACTTTCCTTTCTCTCTGACAATTCAAACCCTTAGAGGCTACCCTCAGACCCCGCTTTCTTGGGGAAGCCTTCCCTAAGCACTCTAGCCAACAGGGCTCTCTCTCCTTGCTCTGATCCCAGATCTCCTGACTCTCAGATCAACAAAGGATAAATACTTGGTGTTTCTGACCCTCACTTGGCAACCAGATACCTGGTGCTCTTCATTATGTTTCATGTATGTGTCTTGTCTCTCAGAGAAAACGAAACTTCTTTAGAAGGGAGATGATTTCTTGCTTTGTATCAGTCCTCCTCCTCGGCAGTCCCTACGTGCTTATGGATTGGTTGAACCAAAGAGGGGAGGAAGCAACAATGAACCAAACTCCAACAGTCTCTACCACTCTCTGCCCTATTGACCAGATGCGTTTCCACAAGGAGATGGGGGAAGCTGGATCTAAGTACAACAATGATATAATAATACGACCTGGCATTTATGGAGTGCTTTAAAGTGTTCAAAGCACCTTACAAATATTATTTTATTTTATCCTCACAGCTGCTCTGAGATGTAGGTGATGCTATTATCCCCCTTATACAGATGAGGAAATTGAAGCTGGGGTTAAGTGACTTACTCAGAGTCACACACTCAGTAACTATCTGAGGCAGGAGTGTTTAGTTTTCTCCCAACATCAAAACTGAACAGGGTGCTCTTATCAGGCCCACCCCTAGCAGAGGCCATCAAATCCACTCCCTTCATTTTACAGATAGAGGAACTGAGTCACAGAAAGGAAATGTGATTTGCCTGGAGTCACACAGCCTGCCAAGATCTGAAGTGAACTTTGAACCCAGATCCTTTGATTCCAAGATCACTAATTCTGTGCTTGCATGCGTCATTGTTTCCTAGCACAGCATTTCATATATCGAAGGAGATTAAATTAAATATGCACCATGTGGACAAAGCCTTTTAGAGATCATCTGGTCCCTCCCTTGCTTCCAGGAAAGAGAGTTCCTTCCTATCTCAGGCTCCAGAAATGTAGAATTTCTTCTTTGTAAAGACCTTTAGGGAGAGTTATGAGTCTATCCTCTGTACAGAGCCATAACTAAGAATTTTTGTGCCTGGGACAAGTATCACAAACAATATGCTCATATGTGAGAGGTGGCCACCCTGGGGAGACAGAGATACCAGGACACCAGCAGGCCACCATTGCTAGGCAGATGTTCATGGGGGTGTGTGTAGGCAAAAGAATAGTGGGGTGCAACTGGGAAGGAGCTCAGTTCGCCCCATTCTCCATCTGTTATCTTCTTATGTTAACTAATTACTGTTGCTAATTAGGTGCTAAATTCTATCAATTCTATGCTTCTGAAGCTCATCATTTAACAGGTGATATAAATGCCAGTCTCAATTTGGTACCCTGAGGCAATGCCCAAACCTACTGCCCTACTTATGGCTCTTCTTTTTCATACAGCATCCCTCTCCTAGGCAGATGAGGATCAGGAAACACAGTATTGGAAAATCACCTGTCCACCACACTTATCATAGTATTCTCTCATCTTAAATTTGGCATAATAAATTCACCACATTTGTGTGACAAAATGCTCCTCTATTTATTTTCTAAGGGGTGCTGTATTCTATCTGGAGGCAGTAGAAAACCCTATCTTTGCCTTTGTTTTTTCCCTTGGTCTGGAGAGAGATGGTTAGGTAGTTAATGGCTAAGTCAGAACATGGTCAGAGCACCCACCAGCCTGCTATGCAATCCAAAAGTTTCTTCATAGCCTGATTCTGGAGTTGAGGTAGGGGCCACTGAGCTCAGGTCAGAAAGCCTAGGTGAGGAAGAAATGGAAACGCATAACTAGGAAACAAACTAGATAATCCAGACCCAAAAGCAAATGAACAGTTTCCCAGGGTTCATTAAACCTGAGAACGCAAACTGTTGGGGGAAGGACTCGAGATTGATATATACAAAAATTACAGTGTCACTGAAGGCAATGCTCTAAGGCAGCTGATATCAGCAATGACCAATATTGGTTCAGGAGGACGAATGATGAGGCATACTTTCCTGCTCAGGAGAGAGGTAAGGTTGGATCAATGTGTGTGGAATAAGCCATAGTTGTTGTACTGGTTGGTTTGATTAAACTGTTTTTCTTTGTAACAAAAGGAAAGTTTTTAAGGTGGGGAAGGAGAATTAGGAAATGATTGTAGTGAATCAACCAGAATCTATCAATAAAATGCTTAATTTTTTAAATAAAGGGAATAGTATGAAAGTGTATAAAGCTCCATTGAGGCTTTGAAGATGGTTATATCTGCATAGGAAAGTGTCAGGAATGTGGAAGAGAGAATGAGTTTGAAGCAGGAGGGGGTAGGGGTTCCATTGGCGTTGTCTCTGAGTCTTTTCCCTATTTATTCACCTGCATGGAAGAAGAGAAAAGGCTTAAGGTTCAAAAACCAGGGAAGGCCAACCCCCAGAAATGTTTAGTAGTTATTAGGCAAATAACCATTACTCCTGCTAGGTCTGAAAGGAACAAGATGGGAGAACTCTAAAGAAAGGCTTTTTTTTCTGGTCCCAACCAAGAGTTTCTATCCTTTTCTGAAAGAATTATAGCAAAAAAAAAACCTTATAAAAATTAAAAAAAACTAGCTTATGAACTTCATGATACAAAAGTATCTCAGCTCCCATTCTTGTCTTGAGAAAGAGATAAAAAGATTTCAGATGAGCCAGAAGATGGAGATGGCAAATGATGTCCAGCCAAACTATGTCCAGCAAAGCAGTGTCCAGCGGAGAGTACACGTCTGGCTGAGAATCATACATCTAAGCAGCACTCAGCAGAGCAGAAAGGAGTCTGACATAGTGGAGTAGTTCCCTGTGGCTAAGCATCCATCCAAGCAGTGTTGTCCTTCCATGTATGTACACTCTCCAAGTGTGCTCCCTGAATGTGGGCCTCTCCATCCACATATATGTTCCTTTTGCATGTGACCCTGTATACGTAGTCCCTATGTGTGTTCACCTTTCCCAGTAATGTTGCGTGTATTTATGGGAGAGTGTATCCTATATTTGTAGGAGAAATACTTTGTTGCTGATCTTCTACTGCAATTATGTCAAGCATCTTTGCTTTGAACTTATTGTTTCCTCAGGCTATCCATAAAAGATAAAACCCATTGGTGGGAGCTTGTGAGCTATTGTTTAGGGAACGTACACCTTCAGAGTACTCAAATACTCAAATGGATCTATAATTCTATTGATTCGAGACTTCCCTTCAACAATGTAAATTGGGACTCATTCCTACTTGCCCATCATGAGCAACTATCATCCGTGTTCTTCCAAAAGTTCACTGTAGGGACTCCAACCAAACCAGTGTGCTAGAGGCCTTCCTCACTTTTTACCGATCTCATGAATATAACAGCAGAGCATTCCGGATGTCCACCCATCATCTCTTGCGTTCTCCCTCTATCTAGCCCACCGTTCCTTGGTGACATCCTTTACTCCTGCTCTTCTTCAGAGTTCCTTGTTAGTTCTATCTTGCAGCTTGCTCACTCCCACCATCTTCCTCTGTGTGATGCTTATCTTTGGTTCTCTGGAACCAGCAAAGTTCCAGGTCTCACTGCCAAACAGCAGTACAGGTAAAATGTTTGTATTGAAAAGACGGCTCTCTGCTTTTAGGGGAAACTTGAGGTCAGTACAAGTGCTTTGCAACTTCCTCAGAACAACCGAGACTGCTCTTCTCTTCCTCCTCTTGTTCCTCTGAGCCCAGCTCATGGCCCATCTGTACTATCTGTTTCATATATACACACACTTGGACAAGCATTCCTTCATATGCATGTTGAAATCTGGGCCATAGACATTCTTTGTCCTTTTGGTCTTTTCCTGTGTAGGCAGACAAGCCAAACTCCTTTGAGTGAATACGAGCCTCTTCCAGGAGACTCTGCAATGTGTTGGAGTCTGCTATAATCAACATAATGTCACAGACAAACAGGAGCATCTGGAATATCTCATCATCAGCTGGGGATCCTTTAACCTGTATTTGATGCTGGATCACCTCCATCAGTGGCAGACGCTTTGGGTTATATAGCTAACATTTCTATAGCCATTTACGGTTTGCAGAGCACTTGAATAGGTTATATTATTTGAACTTCACAATAATTCTTAGATGTAGGTACAGTTATTATCCCCATTTTACAGATGTGGAAACTGAGGCTGAGAGATTGAAAAATGCCTTAGCCAGGATCATGCAGCTAATAAAGGTCTGAGGCAGAATTTGAATTCAGGTCTTCATTACTCCAAGTCTAGCACTCTATCCACTGTGCCATACATTACCCTATTTTATCCTCACTAGTTATATATGATTATAGTGTCATTGGAGAGGGTTATTTCTGTCATTACATCTTCAAAGGAAACTTGAATGATCTTGATTTATGGATGGGAGACACTTTGCTTTAAAAGAGGCTGTAAGACTGAGTTTTGCGTTTTGTTTTACTGAGTGGAGTGATTTTTTCATAATTAACAAACAATAAATATGGTAGTACCCATTCTCTACATCTCCTAGTGAATTGTAAGATGATAACAATATGGTCCATCATAGAGTATATTTTTTGAAAGCCTGCTTGTTCCCCAATAATACTTTATGAAGGATACGATGACCCACATAAAGATTTGTAGAGCTGGGAGAGTTCTCTTTTATATATTACTTCTAATTACTTTAGTATTTCGTATGTTCTCTCTGCCTTAGAAAAGTAATTCTGGACCAGAGGTGTCAAACTCATGGGTGCCGGAAAAACTCCTGAGTGCCTCCAAGCCAGGTTAAAATGTTATTGGAAAATGTTTAACAAAATAAATAAAAATACAGTGTTGTTCAGTTGTATCCAACTCTTTATGACTCCATTTAGAGTTTTCTTGGCAAAGATACTAGAGTGGTTTGCCATTTCCTTCTCCAGCTCATTTTATAGGCAAGGCAACTGAGTTAAACAGGGTTGAGGCCAGATTTGAACACAAAAAGATGAGTCTTCCTGACTCTGGGCCAGGAACTTTATCCACTGTGCCACCTAGTTCCCTTGCCCTTGCAATACAGTACAACATAGATAATGTTAATTTGTGATTTTCTAAGTCAATATGCAGCCTACAGAGATTGTTTCTATTTGAGTTTTAGTCCTCTACCCTACACAACCATTCTTGGAGTATGAATTGCGTAGTAGACATGGGAAGGCAGAAGGGAAAGAGGCAATAAATAAATGAATGCTGGTTAGAGCAACATTCTCAGTGTCAGAAGAAAGGAAAAACATAGGTGGCTCAGTGGATAGAGTGCTAGGCCTGGAGCCAAGAAGACCTGAGTTCAAATCCAGTCTTAGATACTTACTTGCTATGTGACCCTAGACAAGTCTTTGACCTCAGTTTCTTCAACTATAAAATGGGGATAATAATGACACCTACCTCCTAATGACACCTAAGGTTGTTGCAAGGATCAAATGAGATAATGTTTGTAAAGTGCTTAGCACAGTATCTGTATGCTATGTAAATATTATTATTATCAACCTAGGTAATTTAGGTATTAATAATCTAGGTATGTCCATTAATCTATATTATTATTATTATTAACCTAAGAAGCCAAACCAGCTCAGGAATCCAGGAGGTCAAGAGGTTCAGTCTTGTGATTTGAGGATCTTTAGAAAGAAGGAATACTGAAAGTCTCGAAGTCAAAGACAGAGGTCATCTGGATCATTTCTGTAGAGGTGCTGGAAGCCCTGAGAAGCTAGTGTAAATCCTTAAGGCTTAAAGCCCAAAATTTTCTTACCACTGGACCCTGATGGCTCCAAAGGAGAAAGTGAGGCTGATGACTTTGTGCTTCAGTGAGCCCTCCCTCACTTCAATCCAATTCACAGGCATGTGATGGCATCACCTCCCTGATGTCACGATCCTCTTCCAGAATGAAGGACAAACAATAACAACCATACCAACCACTAGTGACTTCAATATTCTATGTTCATTGTTTTTGTCATTATGAGCTAATTAATCACAAGGTGGTCACCATCATGCAGTCACTATAATGAGCTCACTATTGTGATCTTATACTGAATCGGTGGATCCAGCACTTGGGCCTGCATTCAGGAAGACCTGAGTTCAAACATGGCCTTGGAAACTTGTTAGCTCTACCCATAGGGCAGCGAGGTGGCAAAGTGGACGGAGCTCTGGACCTGAAGTCAGGAAGACTCCTCTTCCTGAGTTCTAATCTGGCCTCAGACACTTACTAGCTGTGTGACCCTGGACAAGCCACTCAACCCTGTTTGCCTCAGTTTCCTCATCTGTAAAATGAGCCAGAGAAGGAAATGGCCAACCACTCCAGTATCCTAGCCAAGAAAACCTCAAATGGTGTCACGATGAGTCAGACACTACTGAAAAACAATTGATTAACAGCAAACCTCTACCTATTTCCTATTGTAAGATGGGGATAATAATAGCCCCTACCTCCCAGGGTTGTTGTGGGGCTCAAATGAGGTAATATTTGTACAAAGCACTTAGCACAGTGCCTAGCACAAAGTAGATGCTATACAAATGCTTATTCTCTTCCCTACAGTGCTTATTATATTCACTGTAGTGTGATTATTATTGTAGTCTTCCCATGTTCACACTGAAGCCAGCAGCCACAGGTTTGAATGCTGACTCTGGTACTTAACTAGTTGTGTGATTGTGGGCAAGTTCCTTAAAACCTTTCAGCCTCAGTTTTCTTATTTGTATAATGGGCATGATTGCTACCTCCCTGTCACAAGGTTGTTTTGAAGAAAGTGCTTTGTAAACCACAAAGTAAACGTGAGTTGTCTCATTACTTGGCCACCAAGTGATGAAAATTTTTGGCCACAGCAACTCACAAAGACCATCCACTAAAACAAGGAGGGTTTGTGATCTGTGTTAGCAGAAGGGGTCCTCCCACCAATGAAAGTGCAGACCTTTTGTTGTAGGATTACTAGAGTACTCACCACAGTGTGCTTATCTATTCATCTGGGTGGCCCAGAGGATGGAGTACTGCATTTGGAGTCAGGGAGACAGGTTCAAATCCTGCCCTAGACACATCCTAGCTCTGTGTCCCTGGGGCAAGTCACTTAAACTCTTGGAGTTTCAGTTTTCCTATCTGTAAAATGGGACTGATAACAGTAGCACATCCCCCACCATAGAACTTTATGTAAATGTTGGTTATTATACTCATGGCACAAAATATTCACCGTCTTTCTGGGTGTCTCTGCTCCTCACATCCAAGTTCCATGTCCTTTTTTCCAGGCATGGTTTCCCCCTGGGGAGGCCCAGGTGGCTTAGGATGTGAGACTGTTTTTGCTGGCGCAGGAGAATTTGTGGTGAGGTGGGGCCTGGGGTGGTGCCCAGAGCAGCTGCCCTCCATAACAGTCCTGCTCCCAAGCATGCGTGGGCATTTTATGGGCCAGAGCTGTGGAAAGCTGTGAGTGTAAGAAGCACCCCTTGTTCCAGAAAGAGCCTTCTACGCACACAACAACCTTGTGACAGGGAGGTAGCAATCGTGCCCATTATACAGATAAGAACCAGGCTGAAGGACTGGGATTGATCAAGGTGGCCAATAACCCCTTCACAGGGTCAGAGCCAGCAGTCCTGAAGGCCAATTCTAGGGAGATTCCATTGTAAGCTCAGGCTTTAGGGCAGGTTTCCCACCCCTATGGAGATTCTTCATGGGCCCCAGTAGACTAGTTGCTGCTGTCTCCACCAACTAGCCATACAACTAGTAAGTCTCATGAAGTGATTTCAGATCCAGGTCTTCTGACTCCAAATAACTTCAATGCCCCTTCCCCTACATCATGTTGGTAGATCAGGAGAATGTTATAGATATCATTTACCAAGATTTTATCAAAGGACTTAATAAAGTCTTTCATGCTCTTCTTATGAAAAAGATGAGAAGATGTGGGCTAAAAGATAGTATAAACAAATGGATATGGAACTGGTTGAATGACCATATTCAAAGAAAAGTCATTGATGGTTCAATGTCAACTTGGAAGGAGCACTTCGTTGAAGTGCCTCAGGGATCTGCACTTGACCCATTGCCATTTAACACTTTTATTAATGACTTAGATAAAGACATATATAGTGCGCTTATCAAATCTGAAGGTGATGCCAAGTTGGGAGGGATCACTCAGAAATTTCTTGGCAGGCTGGTACATTGGCCTGAATTCAGGAAAGCGAAATTTAATAGGAACAAATGTAAAGTCTTACACTTGGGTTCAAGGAATCAGCCTCACAAATAAAAGATAAGGGAGACCTGGCTAGACAAGTTTGAAAAGCTCCATAGGTTTTGGTAAACTGCAAGCTCAAATACAAATTAACTAGAGTGATTACCATAGTGCGCTTATCTATTCATCTGGGTGACCCAAGAGGGTAGAGTACTGCATCTGGAGTCAAGAAGACTTGGGTTCAAATCCTGCCTCAGATACATCTTAGCTCTGTAATCCTGGTCAAATCACTTAAATTTTCTGATCTTCACTTTCCTCATCTGCAAAATGGGATTGATAACACTTAGATATAGCACTTTCCTCACCACGTCATTTTGAGGATCAAAAATGCTTTGAGAACCTTATATAAATGTTGTTTATCATACTCATGGCACAAAATATTCACCGTCTTCTGAGTGGCAATATGGCAGATATGGTCATAGAGTGATGTGGCAGCCAAACAAGGCAGTCCTTTTACTCCTCCCTAATTGATTCTGTAACCCACTTCCCAAAAGGGCTGTTCCAAATCATCTCTTTTCTCCTCAAGCCTCCTCCTCTCATCCTCTTAGCTGATGATTTTCCCTCATGCTTTACTGAAAGAATAGAGACGATTTTCGAGTGAATCCCTCTTCCCTTCTTTACATCTCACAACTCTGACATCATTTCCTATTCTCTCCTCCTTTATTCCACCCAGTCTCTGTTGAAGAGGTGACTTTTCCCTTCACCCTCTACCTGCACCCTTGATCTCATACTCTTCTGTCCTCTTGAGCAGATTGTTCCAACAGTCATCTGCACCCCCCTCCAATCAGCAACATCTTCCTATCTAATAGTTCCTTCCTTGTTGCCTAAAATTTCCCGAATCCTTGAGGGGAAAAAAAAACCTCACTAAACCTTGCCATTTTCTCAGCCATTACCCTGTATCTACCTTCACCCTCACAGCCAAACTCCTAAAAAAAAAAAACCCACCTGTCTACAGTCAGTGTCTCCTGTTCACTCACTACTCTACCCTTTATGTAACCTGGTCTCCCATCTCATTATTCAATTGAAATTGTTCTCTCCAAAGTTATCCATGATCTTTTATTTGCCAGGTTTGATGGCCTTTTCTCAGTCTTCATATTTACACTGTTGACCCCCCTCTTTCTTCTTCTAGATACTCTCTTTTCTCTGGGTTTTCATTCTTTACCTGTACAATCACTTTGCCTTGAGTCTGCTTTGCTGGTTCATCATCCATATCTTTGGATATTCCCCCAACCTCTAACCTGGGCATCCTTCTCTCTCTACCCTCTCACTTTGGTGACTTTATTGATTTCCATGGGTTTAATTCTCATCTTTACGTGGATGACTCCTAGATCGCTATAACCAGTCCTAATCTCAACTCTGAACTCCAGTCCCACATCATCAACTCTCTATTAAACATTTAAAATGCTTCATAGGCATCTCATGTTCAACCTGTCAAAAACAGGGCTCATTATGTTTCCTCCAAAACCTAGTCCTATTTCTGTAGAGTGCAGCACTACCCTTCCCATCACCTAGGTTCACAATCTTGGACTTGTCCTAGATGCCTCATTGACTTTTAGTCCATAATCATTTGCCAGATCTTGTCATTCCCCACCCAGTTTATGCTTTCATTACCTATTGCTTGGACTACGTAGCGCTAGGCTCCTAATTGATCTCAGTGCCTCAAGTCTCTCTGCACACCAACCCATCTTCTTCACAACTGCTAACGTGATTTTTCCAAAGCACAGTTCTGACAATTTCAGTCCCCTACTCAATAAATTCTAATGACTCCCCATTTTATTTAGAACTAATACAAATTTCTTTGTTAGGTTTTTAAAGCTCTTTACAACCTGGCCTCAACCTACCTTTCAAACCTTGTTATACATTATTCCATTTCCTGCATTCCAAGACCAGATAGGGTGGCAGATGGGGGACATGACTGTTGTCTTCAGGTACTTCATTTGAAAGTCTGGCATGTGGAAGAGGATTCAATTTGTTCTATCTCATCTCAGAAGACAGAACTAGAAGCAATGGGTTATAAGGGGAATTTGAAAAGTCAGATTTAGCCTTGATATAGCTGCTGTAGGGCAGATAGGTGGTGTCACGGACAGGGCGCCAGGCCTATAGTCAGGAAGATGTTCCTGAGTTCGAATGTGGCCTCAAATATTTACTAGCTGTGTAACCCTGGGCAAGTCACTTAACCCTGTTTGCCTCAGTTTCCTCAGCTGTAAAAGGGGCTGGAGAAGGAAATGATAAACCACTCTAGTATCTTTGCCAAGAAAACTCCAAATAGGCTCATGAAGAATTGGATATGACTGAAAACAACTGAACAACAACAGGAAAAATTTCCTAACAACTAGAGCTATCCAAAAGTGGAATGAGTTCCCCCTCATTAGGGGATCTTCAAGCAAAGGCTGGATGATTGCTTGTTGTAAGTGTTGCCAGGTATGTGTTCAATTAAATGTTCTTCTATGATTCTTTGAACAATTTATTTTAAAATTCTCTCATTACCCAAAGCACCCTAAGGATTTATAATAAACAGAGGATCATAGGTAAAATCAGTTATTAGCCCCATCCTCTTCCCTGATCCCTCTAGAATCTTCTGTTCCACTAGTCAAAGAATATCTCATAGAATAAAAATGTGGTATAGTGGGAATGAACAGGAGGAACTCTTTGATCTGCTAAACTGGGGCACCTCTCACGGAGCTGGGCATGGGTCCTGGGCCCTCTCTGTGGGGCATGTACTGAAGGACATGTTCTTTGTTGAGGTGATGCAGCAACTCTTGGTAGGTTTCCAGTGACAGGAGTTGCATTGAAGCTAATTGACCACAGAGTCATCCACTCCTGGATTAAGAAGAATCAGCCCTTGGGGCAGCTAGGTGATGGCAGCAGTGGATAGAGCATAGCCCTGGAGTCAGGAGGACTTGAGTTCAAATCTAGCCTCAGACACTTAACTAGCTGTATGATCCTGGCAAGTCACTTAACCCCAAATGCACCCAAAAAAGGAGGAGGAGGAGAAGAAAGAATCACTCTTAGTTCTCTTATTTGGGACTTTTCTAGGGCTTTTTGTCCCTTGGACTTCCAGGGGATGAAGAGGGGATTTCTCTTCCTCCTTTCCCCTAGTGGCAATGAGGGCTACACAAGTACATGATAGTGACAGTATCTGTCTTTGGTCGCCTTCCTTTACTTTTTATTTTCTACCCTAAGCACAGGCAAGTGATGAGCACTCCTGAGAAACAGAGGTTTCCTTCACTGGTGGCAGCCTTACATGTTTGAGAGGTAGAGAGATCTTGAGGCGGATTGCCCAGTGTGTGTGTGAAGCAGGGGGTGGGTCATGACCCAAATATTACTGCTTCTCTGAAGATTAGACCCACAACTTCCAGAAATGTATTGAAAGGACCAAGAAAGTCCGAGTTATGCCCTGGCTAGCCAAGAGATACGAACCTTGTGATTGAGTAAGTCAAAGAGCGGAAGTGTGACATGAACAAACAGCATCTGAAATACAGTCCCCTGAAGGTGTCTTTACCTTTCAGGAAAGTTAAGGCAGTTGGGAGGTAATTGATGGGCTCTAATAGTTTTATATTTTCCTGTATTTTCTAAGATGCACCTTCGAGTTCTTGTACGTTGTGTCCTATTTCTTGGAGAAGGCGGAGGACAGTCCACATGACCCTTACACAGTTCCCACTGGAGTGGCTCTCTCAGCATTAAAGGACACTGGGGATCTGTCCTCCTAAAACGACAGCTCCCAAGTTCCCATCGACGTCTTTACCTTTCGGTAGTCAACCAGAAAACACAATTAGCAAAGGCATTTACTGAAACAGCATGGTAAGGAAAGAAGCCCACAAACCTGGGCCATGTTCTCCCACAAATAGATCTGGTAGTATCAGGTAGAATAGACACACATAGAAGCCACGAGTAGGGAGGCAGATAGGTAGAGGCCATGGGCGGCCAAGGCGTCTCCTGTCTCCAGGACCACGGAGCTTCAGAGTCACTGATGGCTATGCTACTCTCACTGGCCTCGGTATCCCAAGTTCCTCTGATCACTGCTCTGCTGGACGCTTCCAGGTGCTGTCCTAATGGGGAAATGAAGAAGAAGGGACCGCCCCGTTATTAAGTACCTGCTAAGTGCCAGGCACTGGGCAAAATGCTTTACAATTATCCCACTTGATCCTCACAACCCTGGAAGGTAGGTGCTATTATCACACTCATTTTACAGTTGAGGAAACTGAGGGTGACCAGTTAAGCGATTTGCCCAGGGTCACCCAGCTAGTGTCTAAAGCTGAATTTGAACTCAGAGCAGCTAGATGGTGAAGTGGATAGAGTGTCAGGCCTGGAGTCAGGAAGACTCATCTTCTTGAGTTTAAATCTGGCCTCAGACTCTTACTAGATGTGTGACCTTAGGCAAGTCATTTAACCCTGTTTACCTCAATTTCCTCATTTGTACAATGAGCTGGAGAAAGAAATGGCAAACCGTTCAAGTATCTGCCAAGGAAAGCCCAAATGGAGTCACAAAGAGTCAGACATCACTGAAAAATAACTGAATTGCTTGCACTGAAACTGCTAGATGAAATATTCTTCTCTGCAACCAACCCAGGGGTGAATCTCTCTAAGTAAGCTAGGCAATTCCTGGGACAACAAATGTATAGTCTATCACTAGACCCACAGTTGAAGCCTTCCTAACTTGGAGCAGTGGAGACCGCCAGAATTTTGCGCACACTTACATAGCCTTGGAGAACCTAGGATCATCTCCATACTGTGATGAGGCTTCAGAAGAGAACTTTATTGGAAGGCAATGTATTTCTTTAGATATAAAGAATCCTACATTCCTCTCAACTATAGTTCAATATTTCAATGCTATTTTAAGGATTTGTGATTTCATCGATGATGGGTCTCCTTCCACTAACAGAACTCACATCCTCCCACCCCTATAGACCTGTTGTAGTGTGATCAGGGGAGTCTGATCAATTAAGTCTCACAATTCACTGGATGAAATCATAGTGTTTGCAGACTTGGAGTGGCCCTCACTTGCCAGATAGAAGGATCACATTACAGAGATCCTGAGACAAAAGGACATCTATCTTTCAGACTCGGAGCAGCCATGTTTGCGTGTAAAAAGGTTAGGAATGCAGTGGAGTACAGATGATGGACTCCCCCCCCAGTTGCTTCCTTTGCCTTAACGCCTTCACTCTGCTCAAGCCAACTGACATTTCTCAAGCAAACATGGACTATGTGCCAGGCACGGTGCTAAATCCTGAGGACATAAAGAAAAGCAGAAGACAGCCCCTGCCCTCAAGGAGCTCATAGTCTAATGCCCCAAACAGCTATTTAAAAATGAGATGTGTAGGGGCAGCTAAGTGGCTCAGTGAATAGAGCACCGGCCCTGGAGTCAGGAGGACCTGAGTTCAAATCTGACCTCAGATACTTGACACTTACTAGCTGTGTGACCCTGGGCAAGTCACTTAACCCCAACTGCCTAAAAATTATTATTAATAATAATAATAATACATATATGCAGTATAAATTAATTATACAGATAAATAGGAGAGTCAGAATTGAATTGAGAAGAGAGTCAACTATGGAGGAAGATCTCAGCTATTGGGACAGAGCACACAGGCAGTGGAGACAATCATTTGTATGCAGTCTGATAAGGGCATTTAAGGATACTGGTTTTTGGACCCCAACCTTCTGAATGGAGGGTGGGAATCAGGGGAAGGGATTCTATATGATCTCAGATACTATACTTCTAGCAGAGAAAGGTAGTGAGTATATGAAAGTGGGTTTGAACTCAAGAAGATAAGTCTTCCTGATTCCCAACCCAGTGCTGTATCCACTGTGCCACCTAGCTGCCATATTTCAGCTAGAGCAACTCTTAAAGACCATTCTTCAATCAATCAATCGATGAGGTTTTTGGGGTTTTTTTTTTAAGCACCTGCTATATACTAGTCACTGTGCTGGGCACTGGGGAATACAAGGACAAAGAATGAAATAATCCCTACATGCAAGTAGCTTACCTTTTGAAGTCATGGAGAGGTTGTGATCAACTCACATGGAGGCAATGTTGAAAAAAGACTCAAAAAGCATGTACTCTGGAGTCAGGTGACCTGGGTTCGAAACCTTGTACAAGTCATTTATCTTCCTTGGACCTCAGTTTCCCAATCTGTAAAGTGAGGGAGTTGGACTACATGGCCTTTGAGGTCCCTTCCAGCTCTATTCTTCTGATCCTGTGATCTTCTGATGGAGGGAGTATCCATATTGACCAAATTTAGGTATTGATGTATATACACCCACAGAATCAAACAACAAACATTTACTATGTGCCAGGCACTGTGCTAAGTGTTGGGAATACAAATATGAAAAAGACAGTCCCTGCCCTCAGGGATTTTATGATTTGGTGGAGGAAGATAATACACAACAGGAAGTTATGCTACTCAGCAAGTCCCTTCCCTTCACTGGGCCTCAGTTTCCTCAACTGTAAGATGAGAAAATTGGAAGAGATCTCAAAGGAACTGTGTAGCTCCAGTGTTCTATGATTCAATGTAGGATTCTAAATCCGTCACCCTGTGTACATGTATGTATGTGTATATTGCTGTAATGATATACACGTATGTGCAACTGTATATATAATTGTGGTAATATGTTGTTGCTTGTGTGTGCCTCTGCGCTCATCTGTATATACCTGTTGTGTGGTCTTAGAAGGAGATGTGATGTTTTTCACACTGAAAAATATAAAGAAACACAAATACAGATAGGCCCAAGCACAGATGCCTCATCCACATGTTCATGGTCATGCACATCTGTATACACATATGGTCATGACTGGTATCACTCGGATGCACCAAGAGTCACAAAGACGTGTCTACACAGAGGGTGACTGTCCTGGTACTCACCTATCTCCAAAGAAGAAGCAAAGAAAACCATGAAAGCGAGGCAAAAACATTGTGACCATCAGGGAAGGGAGTTCGTTTTTCCACTTAGGGGTCACTACTCCATGGCCTTTCCAAGTCATAGGAAAAACTCATCAAAAGTCTAAAGATGATTTTGTTAATAAAACCATATTTGGAAGCTTCTGATGGGTGTTTTCCTTGGTTGTCCCTAATATCCACAATGTCCTACGAATGTAAAAAAAGCAGGACATCAAAGGAAGGGCCCAGAAGTTCCCTCCTAATTCTTGGCCTTGGCTTTTGGCACCAACATGATTTTCATATTTTCCAATCCAGGCTGTTATACAACATCTCACCTCAAAAATGTTTTCTCCCCCTTGCCAAAGGAGAAGTCTTCCCAGCAAAACAAGCACACAGACTTCGGTGGCCTATACTGGACCCCAGGGAATGAGGGTGTCATGTTCCTGGCCATTTAGGGAGAAAGAGATGGCAAAGACACAAACACAGGGCCCATGGATGCTCATAGGCTCCTACATAACTCCATAGACCAGGCTTGTTTTAAATATGGACAGAGTAGGAACTACTTACTATAGTTTGAGGGGTAGCAGCAAGGTCCCTTCCTTCCTAAAAGTATGATACCCCTATTAATGTCTGAAATGCCACCATTAGAACTTTATTCCTTTGGGTAAAGTATTGTCCTCCCCAACCTACTATTGAAATGTAGACCCGCTAGGAAGAGTCATTAACACCTTTGTATGAGTAAACTTATCAGATCTCTTTCCTCAGGGGCTATAAAGAGGAAGATAGGGCACAGAATAGGAAAGTAGGGGAAAGAATGACCAATCTGGAGGACAACAGTTTTGTTGAAAGCAGCTCCTACTCACATAGGCAGACAATCAGCTCCTCCAAGCTTGTGAACAAATCTTTGTCTGGGAGCTAGGAACCCTGCTGCCAGGACCCGAGACTCTTCCCAAGATCTCCGCCCTAAGGCCCCCAGCCACGTAGCTGACCTCACCCCCTGACCCTGGGCAAACTGACCACCAGGCCCATAGAGCAAGGTTATGGGGGTCAGCAGCTCCCTGGACTTTTTCCCTCCTCTGGGGGCTGGAGTGGAAAAGCACAAGGAATCAGATGTCAGGGAAGGCATTTTGACCTGTGCTGAGGGCAGACTGGAGGCTGGGGAATAGAGAAGTTATGTTAAGGGGCCAGGAGGAGAAAGCTAACATCTGGTTTCCTCATCCCACGGAGAAGATTTGCAGAAAGTTCAGTATTATAAAGGAAAGAAAATAGTCCAAAGGCCAGGCTGCCTTCAGGACCAGGATCCAGGAGGCTGATAGAGCCTGGCTTCTTGCAGCCTCATCTTCTGTCAGCAGGAAAAAGAATAGTGAACATTTGTGTAGAAATTTATAGTGTAGCTGGGCATGGTGGTGCACGGATGTAGTCTATCTGTGCTGCTAGGGAAACAGAGGCTGGTGGATTCGTCGCTTGAGCTCGGTTCGGGGGCTCTGAGCCTGAGTAGAGACAAAGCCAGTCGGGTGTCTGAACTAAACCTCACACTAAGATCATGAGCCTCTGGGAGCAGGGAGGCACCAGGATGATGTAAGCGCTGCCCAAGAAGGTCCAAATTGGCTTAGGTCCAAAAAGTGGAGCTGGTCAAAGCTCTTGTGCCAATCATTCTTGGGATCAGGCCCATAAGTGGCTGCTGCCCTTCTAGCCAGGGCAAGTTGGTGAGTCATGCCCATGATATCACTTGAGTCTGACAGCCACCCTGTGCCAACACCCAGTGTAGCATAATGAAGGAGTATTGAATGTGGAGTTAAAGGACCCAGGTTGGAACCTCTGTTCTGCCACTTACTACCCATGTGACTCTGGACATCACTTCATCTCTCTGTGCCTCAGTTTCCTAAAGGGGGCTATATGAGAAGGGGGTTGGACTTAGATACTCTAAGGTCCCTTCCAGCTCTAGAGCTATATTCTTATGATGCTGTAAGTAGGCAGTGCAATTATGATTATCCCAATTTTACAGATGAGGAAGCTGAGGTTTAGAGAAGTTAATTGACTTGCCCAAGGTGACAAAGTCCTTCATACAGTCTTTGCAGACAAGATGGAGGCATAGGCTAGAGTAGACGATAGTGCAAGTTGGTAGATTTAGCACTGGTTGAGATGATGGATTAATGGGCAGAATAAGAAAAACATTTTTTGACATGAACCATCTCTGCCAGCAAAACTGTTTTGTTCGGAATAGTCCAGATTTATGTGAACATGACACATTTTGTGTGAAGAACCTCTCCCCTCATAAGAGGTCAGTTTTTTTGGTAGAGGGGGAGTTAAAGGAAAAAAACAGCTACAAATTTAGGCTTGGAAAAAGTTAATCTAGTATCATAATTAATAACCTAAAAATGTAATAGGTCTTAACCTTTTTATTTTGCTTAACTGTTTTTCTTTTTTTTCAAATTTATTAATTTATTTATTTTTAGTTTTCAACATTCACTTCCACAAGATTTTGAGTTCCAAATTTTCTCCCCATCTCATTGCTCCCCCCCACCCCAAGATGGCATGCGTTCTGAATACCCCTTCTCCTAATCTGTCCTCCCTTCTATCTCCCCCCTTCTTTTATCCCCTTCTCCTTCTATTTTCCTGTAGGGCAGGATAGATTTCTATACTCTATTGCCTGTATATCTTATTTCCCAGTTGCATGTGAAAACAATTTTCAACATTTGTTTTTAAAACTTTGGGTTCCGAATTTTCTGCCTTCCTCCCTCCCCACCCACCCTCACTGAGAAGGCAAGCAACTCGATACAGGTTATATATGTGTTTGACTATGTTTTTATGATAAACGGATCTTTTCCTTTCTTCCTTCCTTGAACAAGAAAAGCAATAGTTCTAGTGGTCTAACTACATTTGAGGTCTTAGGTGGAGTTCTGGGTACCACATTTTAGGAAGGACATTGATAAGCTGAAAAAGCATCCAGAGGGGAACAGCCAAGATGGTGAAGGGCTTCTTGTCCATACACATGAGGATCAATGGAAGATATTGGGAGTGTTTAGCATGGCGAAGAGAAGACTCGGATGGATAGTTCAAGAATTTAAAGGGAAGAGATGTTAGATTTATTCTGCATGGTCACAGCCAGTGGAACTGGGGGCCCTGAGTAGAAGTTCTATAGAGAAGAACTTTCCAGACAATTAGAACTCTCCAAAAGGGCACTGGGATTCCTCCTGGGGTAAGGGGTTCCCAAACCGGGACATGTTGGATGACCATTTGGCAGATGTAGGAGCACAGAGTTAGAGTTGGAAAGACTTTCAACTCTGTTTGACACAATGACCAGCAGCAATTTCAGAGGGCTGATAAGGGAGAACTCCCCACCTTCTTACAGAGAGGTGATGATGGTTCAATACGCAGAAGAAGACACACGTTTTTGGACATGGCCAACATGGGAATTTGTTTTGCTTGGTCCTATTTATTGCAAGGGTTTTCTTTCTCGTTTTGGGGAGGGAGGAAAAATAATTTTTTTAAAAAAGGCTTTTAAAGATTGTTCAGTCCAGTTCTCTCATTTAACATATTAGAAACCTCAGGTCGGGAGAGACTGACTTGTCCAAGGTCACATGGCATAGTAGGATGGAGCGACTGTTAAATT
The DNA here is from genome assembly GCF_003287225.1 of Phascolarctos cinereus. Classification (NCBI taxonomy): domain Eukaryota; kingdom Metazoa; phylum Chordata; class Mammalia; order Diprotodontia; family Phascolarctidae; genus Phascolarctos; species Phascolarctos cinereus. Next base: position 144,700,556 of record NW_027555736.1, read on the forward strand.
TTCAGCACAAGCTACAAATCGGGGCTTGATTTATTGTTTTGTTGATTGTCAAAGTTTAAGAAAATGATGGGGAAAATGTTAATAATACAGTTCGTCTATAAGCATTTATGAAGTACCTACTGTATGTCTGACCTGTGCCAAGGGCTGGAGATACAAAGGGAGGCAAAAGACAGTCCCTGCCTTCAAAGAGCTCACAATCTAACGGGGGAGACGACATGCAAACAGCTACGTGTAAACAAGCTATAGACAGAATAAATAGGAAGTAATTGAAGGTAGCAGAATGCAAGCTGAGACTCAGCTGAAACCCAACATTCTCCTCCCAACAACTTTAAAATAATGCATAAAATCAACTTTCGGAGTGGCAGAGCCAGCAAAAGTCCAGAGGGAGTCGTTTTTTGAGCCTGATTTAGGAGGTCCACAAGGGTGGTCTATAACAGCGGGTGGACACAGGCCCAGAGCGTGGCAGGAGCACCAGCACTGGGCCTTGGAGGCTGCGACAGCAAGAGCAGCTTCAGGAGCTCTCATCTCAGAGGCGGTAAGGAAGCTGGACAGAAAGAGATTACAGGTAGTCTTTTGCTGGCACTGGGTGCAGCTGGCATGAATTGGCAATTCTACTGCTCACACGCGGTTCGGGGTCACAGTTCCAGGGCCAAGAGGAGCACGAGCACTTTCGGCTGCAGGGGTGCAGGGGCCTTTCCTAAGTAAAGACCAGAATACAGACCCAGAGAGCAGTGACCACACCTCTCCTCAGATCACACCACCCTGGAAGCATCAGAAACTTGCAGACCTCCAGAACTAGCTCTGGAAACAGCAGCACAAAAAACCCCCAAAACCGAAAGCTTGAGACAGTGCTTCCCCACCCCCAGGGGAGCAGAGCCCAGCTTTAACATAAAGTTCAAAGTAAAAAAATGTGCTGGGAAAATGAGCAAGCAACAATGACAACCAAAAAAAGAACTTGACCACAAAAAGCTGTTATAGTGGCAGGGAAGACCAAGACATAAAATTAGAAAAAGACAACAGTGTGAAAACAGCTATAAACAAAGCCTCAAAGAAAAATGCTAATTGAATCCAAGCCCAACAAGAATTCCTGGAAGGGTTAAAGAAAGAGATAAGAGTGTGAGAGGAAAAACTGCAAAAAGAAATGAGAGTAATGCAAGAAAATTATGAAAAGAGAATTAACAGCTTGGTAAAAGAGGCACACAAAAAAATACTAAAGAAAAGAACACCTTAAAAAATAGAATTGGCCTAATGGTAAAGAGGCACAAAATTCACTGAAGAAAAAAACTCTCTAAAAAGTAGAATAGGCCAAATGGAAAAGTAGATACAAAAATTTACTGAATAAAAGAACTTCTTAAAAAGTGGGGAAAAAAGGGTACAGAAGCTCACTGAAGAAAATAATTCCTTAAAAATTAGAATTGAACAAATGGAAGCTAAGATTCCATGAGTCATCAAGAAACCATAAAGGAAAGTCAAAAGAATGAAAAAAATAGAAGAAAATGTAAAATATCTCATTGAAAAAATAACTGACCTATAAAACAGATTGAAGGGAAGTAGTTTAAGAATTAATAGTCTACCTGAAAACCATGATCAAAAAAAGAACCTAGAAGGGGAAGGGGATAACAGAAGGGGGAGAGAGATAGAAGGGAGGGGAGATTAGGGGAGAGGGGATTCAGAATGCATGCCATCTTGGGGTGGGGTGAAGGACGAGATGGGGAGAAAATTTGGAACTCAAAATCTTGTGGAAGTGAATGTTGAAAACAAAAAATTAATTAATTAATTAATTAAAAAATAAAAATAATATTTGCTCAAAAAAAAAAAAAGAGAGCCTAGGCATTACATTTCAAGAAATTATAAAGTAAAACTGGCCTGATACCTTAAATCCAAGGAATAAAATAGAAATGGAAAGAATATACTGATCACCTCCTGAAAGAGATCCCAAAATGAAAACTTCCAGGAGTATAATAGCCAAATTCCAGAGTTCCCAGGTCAAGAAGGAAATATTGCAAGCAACCAGAAAGAAACAATTCAAATATCAAGAAGCCATAGTCAGGATCACATAAAATTTAGTAGCTTCCATGTTAAAGGATCAGAGGGTTTGGAATATGATATTCCAGAAGGCAAAAAAAGCTAGAAAACAAGAATCACCTACCCAGCAAAATGGAATATAATCCTTCAGGGGGAAAATAGATATTTAATGAAATAGCGAACTTCCAAGCCTTTCTGATGAAATTTGACATTCAAACAGAAGACTCAAGAGAAGCATGAAAAGGTAAATATGAAAGAGTAATCATAAGGGACTCAATGAGTTTAAACTACTTGCATTCTTATATGGGAAGACGATACATGTAACTAAGTACTTTATCATTATTAGGGCAGTTAGAAAGGGTCTACGTAGACAGAGGGCACAGGTGTGAATTGACTATGTTGGGATGATCTTCAGAAAAAAATGTAGGACTGAGAAAGAGGGATGCACAGGGAGAAGGGGGAAGGGAGAGGTGGAATGTGGAAAATTTTCTCACATAAAAGAAGCATACAAGGAAGAGCTTTTATTGTAGAAGGGGAAATGGAGGGAGTGGCAGGCAATCCTTGAACTTCACTCTCATCAGAATTGGTTCAAAGAGAGAAGAATATGTATACATATTCAGTTGGATATAGAAATCTTACTTACCCAGTAGGGAAATAGGAGAGGAAGCTCTATAGGAGCTGGTGGGAGGACAAAGCGGGGGCATCTGTGGTGTGATAAAAGGGAGGGCAGATTAAGGAAATCGGTGGTCAGAAACAAAACACTTTTAAGGAGGGACAGGATACAATGAGAGAAGGATAAACAGAAGAAAATGTGATGGAGGGAAATATACAGATAGTAATCAGAACTGTGAATGTGAATGGGATGAGCTAAACCATAAAATGGAAGCAGATAGAGCAGATTAGAAACCAGAATCCAACAATATATTTTGTATAAGAGACATGTTTGAAACAAAAAGACACACAAACTTAAAATGAAGGGATGGAGCGGAATCTATTATGCTTCAGCTGAAGTAAAAAAGGCAGGGGTAGTAATCATGATCTCACACAAAGCAAAAGCAAAAATATGACAGGGAAACTACATTTTGCTAAAAGGTACCATCGATAATGAAGTAACATCAAAACATTTTACAGCAAGTTTCCCTGACAAAGGCTTCATTTCTCAAATATATAGGGAACTGAGTCAAATTTATAACAATAATAGCCATTCCCCAATTGATAAATGATCAAAGGATATGAACAAGCAGTTTTCAAAAGAAGAAATCAAAGCTCTCTCTAGTCATATGAAAAAATGCTCTAAATTACTATTGATTAGAGAAAGGCAAATTAAAACAACTTTGGGGTACCACCTTATACCTATCAGAAATGACAAATGCTGGAGAGGATGAGAGAAAATAGGTGTACTAAAGAATTGTTGATGGAGTAGTGAACTGGTCCAGCCATTCTGGAGAACAATCTGGAACTATCCAAAAGAGCTATAAAACTGAGCATACCATTTGACCCAGAAATACTGCTACTAAGTCTGCATGCCAAAGAGATAAAAGGGAAAGGAGCTATATGTACATTATTTATAGCAGCTCTTTTTGTGGGGGCAAAGAATTGCAAATTGAAGGCATGCTCATCAACTGGGGAATGGCTGAATGAATTGTGGCATATGATGGTGATGGAGCACTTTGTACTATACAAAATGATGAGGAGTGTAGTTTCAGGGAAAAACAAAACAAAACATGACAAGACCTATATGAACTGATGCAAAGTGAAGTGAAGAGAACTGGAGACCATTGTGCACAGTAACAGCAATGTTAGGATGACGACCAGCTGTGAAGGTCTTGGCTACTCTGATCAATACACTACAATCCTCCATATGCCCTATACTCCATAGAAAATGAGGTATGCCTCCTTATCACTGTGACTTTATTAATGCCATTTCCTGGAATGTCTGCTGAATCTCTGCTTGTGTACATCCATGAGATTGTAAGCTCCTTGAGGGCAGGGACTGTCTTTAGGTTTTTTTTTTCCTTAGCGCTTAGCACAATGCCTGGCACATCGTAGCTACTTAATACGTATTGATTGATTGATCCTGCCAATTTTTCAAGGCTCAGATCAAATACCACTTCCTCTAACTTCCCTTTCCAGGGAAGGGAGGCCTTCTCTGATACCATCCTCCACCCCCTACCAAGTATGATTTTTCCCCCATTCTCTGAACCTCAAGTATTTAAAAGGTGTTTTTTTTGTCCCTCCCTTATGGCACTTAGAATCATAGAGTCAGAGATGCAAAGAACCTTAAAGATCATCTGATTCATTCCCCTCATTTAACAGATTAAAAAACCAAGGTCTAGAAAGATTAAGTCATTTACCTAGACTCGCACAGTACATAGGACTCAGCTATTCAAAAAGCTAACACAATCTTGGGCTGCATAATCAGATCATATCTGGAATTGTATCCAATCCAGGGCACCTTCTTTCAAGAGAGCCTTAAACTAGAGAGAGTTCACAGGAGCAATAGTTGAGGAAATTAGTAATGTTTAGTTTGGACAACGGACAATTTAGGGAAGACATGATAACTGACTCTTCTTTTTGGAGGCAGTTGGGGTTAAGTGACTTGCTCAGGATCACTCAGGTAATGTGTCAAGTGTCTGAGGCTGGATTTGAACTCAAGTCCTCCTGTCTTCAAGGCCAGTGCTCTATCCACTGCCTCACTGTCGCATGATAACTAACTCTCTAAGGACTTTCTTGTCAAAGAAGAAATAATCTTGCTCCATTTGGCTCCAGGGGCCAGGACCAATGGGAAGAAATTACAGAGAAACTAGTTAATGTAAGTAAGAACTTTCTAATGACAAGAATTTTCAAACAGTAGAATGTATTCATGATGAATCTGGATCCCCAGTGCTGGAAGTATTCAATCACAGTCCAGAGGACCATTCATCCAGGATGCTACAGAGTTGATGACTGCATATTGTGGGTGATGGGATTTATAATGATCCTCTAGTTCTAAGATTTGATGATGCTGTAACCCCAGAATAACCCTAATGATGGATGGGATACAAAGATTCCGGGACAGGTGAACTTCTTGGTGCCCCATAGGCCATACCTGAAGATAGCCACCCACTCCACTTTGCATAAGGAAGGTCTTACACCATACTGACCCCTGGGACCAAATGCTTTGTTTTTCAAAGCCTTTCATAACTTATCCCCATCCTACCTTTCCAGTCTTCTTACATTTTACCTCATACCACACACTCTGATCCAGTGACACTGACTAAACTAAAATCCCATCTTTTGCAGGGAGCCTTTATCAACCCCTCTTAGTTCTAGTGCCTTCCCTTTGTTAATCATTTGCTATTAATTCTGTATGTAATTTGTCTGTACATAGTTGTTCTCTCATTGTCTCTCCCATTAGATTGTAAGCTGGGACACCGTCTTTAGTTTGTTTTAGTATCTCCAGCATTTAGCACAGTGTTGGGCACATGGTAGGCACCTAATAAATGTTTATTGATTGATTGATTGATTAGGATCTAGTAGTCCCCTTTGCAATTGCTAGTGCCCTATCTTATACCTTTCTGTAGCTCCTCCTCCACTACCTCTAACCCTATGCATGTATATTTTCTGGAGCAAGTGCATGAATGAAGAGCACCTCGAGGGAGGTGCTGGACCCAGCTCCTACCTGCTCCAGAGCCAATTGTTAAATTTTCACTGTGAGTACCTACATCTGAGAAATTAGCAAATGCTAAAAATTGGAAGTTGATTTATTGTTTTGTTGGTTATCTACCGTAGACTTGAGAATGTGGTGGAGAAAATGTGAATAATGCAGATTAGACTTAATCATGCTTTTTCAGTGTCATGCTTTTTAGACAGCTGGTTGTTAAACACTTACCAGCATACCAGATGAACACCTTCCTTATTTCCCTAAATCACAGAGCTAATCCTATCACTGCCCTACTCATTAAACTTCATGGGCTCCCCTGTTACCACTAGGAGAAAGTACAAACTCCTCTTTTGGGTATTTAAGTCAATAAGAATTTATTAAGTACCAGGCACTATGTGACCAATCTATCTATCATTTATCTCTGTCAATCATCTATTGACCTATCTCTATCTAGCATCTATCTATCTACCTCTCTCTCTGTCTCTGTCTCTGTCTCTGTCTCTGTCTCTCTCTCTCTCTCTCTCTCTCTCTCTCTCTCTCTCTCTTTCTTCTGTCTCTTTCTCTCTGTCTCTCTGTCTCTTTCTGTCTCTCTTTCTGTCTCTTTCTCTGTCTCTTTCTGTCTCTCTCTCTGTTTCTCTCTCTGTCTCTCTCTCTCTGTTTCTGTCTCTCTGTCTCTCTCTGTCTCTGTCTCTGTCTCTGTCTCTCTCTCTCTCTCTCTCTCTCTCTCTCTCTCTCTCTCTCACTCTGTCTGTCTGTCTCTGTCTCTGTCTCTCTGCCAATGTGAGATATCCATACCACAGACACTTACCCTGATAGGGGAAACTAGAATCCCAACAATCTCAGACTCTCAGAGGTCCTTGGAGAGAACCTTAGAGGTCATCTAGTCCAGCCTGGACTTACCCAGGAATCCCCTTTAGCACATCCTTGACCAGTGATTATTCAGCCTCCATCTGGAGCTTTCTGATGAGGGGAAACCCAGTGCTTCCTTAGGCTGCCTGTTCCACTTTGGGGTAGCCTGAATTGTTCAGAACTTTTCCTTACATCAAACCTAAATTTGTCTCTCTGAAACTTTGAGAAAAAGTCGTCTCTGACTACCGTATGATTTTTTAAAAAAAACTAAACCTGCGATCTCTTTGGTGTAGGGAGCTTCCTGTAAGCAAATCCCTCTACCAGAGAAATCACAGATCCAGTTTAAAAAATTATATGATAATATGACCATAAAGCAGAGTGCCATTTGCTCAGCAACTTACAGCATCAGAGAGTTGTCTATGAGAACCCTTCAGTAAGGCAACTGGATTTGAAGACATCTGTCATGTACCCCTAGATATTCTGTTCTCTAGGCTAAACATCCAGAGCCCCTTCAATGGATCTCCACGTGGCATGGTCTCTCACTATTCTAGTTAGCCTCTCTTGGAAACTCTACTATTTTCCACTTCTGAGAGTAACTCTCATACCCCATGCCCTACTTGCCTAAAGGGGTTCTTGTTTCTAGCTTCTGCTCCCCAGCCCAGCTGACACTTCCTAGCCAGAGGATGTCCACCTCTAATTGTCTACTAAACCCACTTTGAGTGCCAAGGCCTGCTGATTTTATCTTTCTAACCTTTCTTGGATATGTCCCCTTTTCTCCTCTGACACTGCCACCACCCTGATGCGGGCCCTCATTATCTCACACCTTGATTCTGCGCTAGCCTGCTGGTGGGTCTGCCTGCCTCAAGTCTCTCCCCATTCCAATCCATCCTCCATTCAGCCACTAAAGTGGTTTTCCTAAAGGGCAGGTCCGATCATGTCAAAAAAAAACCCCCCACCCCTTCAGTAAGCTCCAGGGGCTCACCACCACCTCCAGATCAAATATAAAAGCCTCTGTTTGGTGTTCAAAGCCCTTAATGACTTAGTCGCTCCTACTTTTCCAGTCTTCTTACACCTTACTGCCCAAAATATATTCTCTTCCATCCAGTGACACTGGTCTCTTGGCTATTCCAGAAACAAAACATTCCATCTCTCAGCTCTGGGTATTTTCTCTGGCCATCCCCTGCCTTGAATGTTTTCCCTCTTCAACTCTGTCTACTGACCTCCTGGCTTCCTTTATTTCCAACTAAGATTCCGTCTTTTACAGGAAGCCTTTCCCAACCCCTCTTAATTCTAGTGCCTCCTCTCTTTTCATAATTTCCTAGTTTTCCTATATATAGCTTGTTTTTATATGCTTATTTGTTGTCTTATTAGATTGTAAGCTCCTTGAGGGCAAGAGCTGTCTTTTGCCTCTTCCTGTATCCCCAGCACTCAGCACAGTGTCTGGCACATAGTAAGAGCTTAATAAATGTTTATTGATTGATTGGTTAAGCCAAGAAGTGAAAGGCACAGGGGTACCACAGAGAGAACATTAGATTTGGGGGTCAGAGGGCCTACATTCAAAAACAAACTGGTGCTCACTACCTGTGCAGGCTTAAGTACATAATTTATCATCTCTGAGCCTCGGTTTCCTCATCACTAAAATTACAGGCCATCTAGGATGGCCTCCTAGATGCCTTCTAGTCCTAAATATATGACCCTGTAACCTTTCCCTTGGAGAATTTCTGTTGATCATAGGATTATAGATACAGGGCTTATTTTCTTCCTTTCCCTCTTCAAACCTACCAGGGTAGCCCTCCTCCCACCCTCTCAGCTGAGAACTTTGCCCCATATTTCACTGAAAAAAATTGAGACTATTAGCCTTGAACTCCTTTTTCTCCCTCCTCATCTTATACCAATCAGATGCCTTCTACCACTATCTCCTCCTTCATTCCTGTCTCATATAACAAAGTGGTCCTTCTTATTGCCAAGGCTAACCCTTCTACATGAGCAAGTGACCCTATTCTATCTCATCTTCCCCAGCAGATTTCCCCTTCTACTTCTTCTCCTTCTAACATCCCTACTCCCTTACTATTCTTCAATCTCTTCCTGTCTACTGGGTGCTTCTCTATGGCCTAGAAACGCATCTGCATTTCCTCAGAAAATCCTCTCTTGATCTGTCCATCCCTGCTAACTATCACCCAATGTTTCCACTGCCTTTGGTGGTGAAACTCTTTGAGAAAGCCGTCTATAATCAGTGCCTCAACTTTCTCTAGAATCACTCTCTTCTTAATGCTGAGCAGTCTGGCTTAAAGGTACCAACTGACAGATCTAGTGGTCATTTCTCAATCCTCATCTTTCTTGACTGTTCTTGATCTCTCGTCAGCCTTTGACACTGCTCATCACCCTCTTCTGCAGGGCCAGATCCCCTTCTCCCATCGGTGAGTTCCCCATAGAGTCTCCATATAGCACCTACGATGTTCCAGGCACTAAGAGCTTTTACAAATATTATCTTATTTGAAATAATGACTTCAAAACTGAACTTCTTGTCTTTCCCTCTAAATCCTCCCCACTTCCTAATTTCCCTATTACTCTTGAGAGTGACACCACCTCCCACTCCTCAGGACTAACCTAGGTGTCATCCATCTCACCCCCCCATATCCAATCATGGCCTGTCAATTTTACCTTTGCAGCATCTCTCTAACACAACCCCCTTCTCTCCTCTGATACTGCCGCCATGCTGGTGCACATCTCATCACCTCACACTTGGACTATTTAAAGGGCCCACTGGCAGTGATCTGCTTTCTTCAAGTCTTACCCCACTCCAATCCATTCTCTGTCCAGCCATATGCTGTACATATTTGTTTGCTAATTGTCTTCCCCGTTCGATTGTGAGCTCCTTGAGGGCAGAGACTTGTCTTTTGTCTCTTTTTGTATCCCAAGTGCTTAGCATAGTGCCTGGTACACAGTAGGTGCTTAGTTAATGTTTATTGACTGATTTGCTCCTTATAACAACCCTCCAAGGTAGGTACTATTATTGTTCCCATTTTTCAGCTGGGGAAACTGAGATAAACAGAGACAAACTGACTTGCCTGGAGTCATACAGCTAGTAAGTTCTGAGGCTGGATTTGAACTCAGGTCTTCCTGACTGCAGGCTCAGTGCTCTAACCACTTTGCCACTACCTGCCTCTGAAAAGATTTAGAAAAACTGCTGTACTGAGTGGTATAGTGAATCAATTAGGGAAATGTAAAAAGATTGCCTCGATGCAGGGAAGGTCCAACTGAGATTATGTAACATAAATCTGGAGAAGATCCAGTGTCCTAGAGATTGATAGATCAGGACTGCATGATTGATTTGGATGGCATGAATCTCAAAGAAGGAGAAGCTGCTTAGTGAAAATGGTAGGGGGAGGGTCTGAAAGTGGCATTGGGGAGCAAAGGATATTCCAAGTCCTTCCCCTCAGCCAGTGAGTCTCCGGGTATGAGTGAAAGGGAGGCCAGTGCTAAAAAGCGTAGCCAGGGAGGCTGTGTCAGCTGAAGGGACCTAGGCGTCAGTGAGGACCAGGAATGGGGAAAGGAAGCAAGTTTGTTCCTTATGGAGCCACCTTCCAGAGAGCGCAGTGGAAGGGGTGGATAGCTTTAGAGGGAAACACTGCAGGGGAGTTGGGTTGAGGGGAATGGGAATAAAAGAGCAGGCAATGATAGAGAGTGGGGTTTGAATAATGGTAGCTGGGCAGGAGGGAGGTCATGGGAGTTTGTTAATCATCGAGGAATGGATTCAGGAAATCGATCAATATCCCTAAAGGTTCTGCTTCAGGGTGGAGACTACTCAGGGTGTTGAGCAGTGGTATGTAGCTGAAAAGCTCAGAATTAGGGTGTTGGGGAAAAGTACAGAGAGGAGAGACTACAGAAGGTGTGTACTCCAAGAGTACTCTGTTGAATGACACGGAGTCTCTACTCCCTTGCATGGAGTGCCATGGTACTCCATGGAATGTCATGGAATCCCCCTTAGGCAGGGGACTGAAAGGAGCAGGAAATATTCCAAAGCTATAATTAGGTCAGAAGCAACAAGGACTTTGTCCCAGGGTGCAAAAATTTCTAGAGGCATGTTGTTGTTATTCAGTCATATTTAACTCTTCATGGCCTCATTGGGGTTTTCTTAAAGCAAAGGTACTAGAGTGGTTTGCTATTTCCTTCACCAGCTCATTTTACAGATGAGGAAACTGAGGCAAACAGGTCTAAGGGTCTTGCCCAGGATCATACAGCTAGTAAGTGTCTAAGGCCGGATTTGAATCCAGTTCTTCCTAACTCCAGACCTAGAGCTCTATCCACTGCACCACCTAGCTGCTGCCCCCAGGGATATGCCTCCTTCCCAAGAGGTCCGCTGTCCCTACATTTTACCCTTTGCCCTCCCGTGCCACAGCATGACTTCCTCCATTCCCTTGGTCATCCCTTACCCTCTTCTCCATGTTACACTCCACTTCCTATAGGCTGCTTCTGAATCTACTGTAAGTTTTGGGGGTGACAGAGGGTCAAAGATGAACACCATGTCTGGCCCGCCCCCTCTCCCCCACTTCCTTCCTCATTTAATGGTTGGGAGTGAGGTCAGCAGTTGCAGATGAAGTATCAGAGCACAGACTCTTTGAGAGATAGGGCATCCCTCCACCATCACCACTGCACTGGCCTCTACAAACCACTTATAGAAAAGCTGCTTAGAGCAGGAAGAAAGTAAAGGCCCACTCCTGCTGGAGGTGGGATCCTGAGCTCTTCTCATAGTTGGGATGAGCTCTTCCCTAAGTCCAGCCCTTCATGGCTCCCTTCTTCCACAGGCAGAGAGAGCTCTCTCCGAGGTCTTCTTCCCCTACCTCTAACTTATCCTAGACATCGCAATTCCTAGTTAGGACTGAGGGTACTACCAGACTTGAGAACCAGCTCCAGAACTCAACGTCAGTCCCAGTCTCTGTTACTTGTACCATTGACTCATCCAAATCTTAATATCTGCAAGGGCTCCATGGCTTCAAAACCCCATAAAAGTGGTAGCTGGGTGCCACCGAGGATTAGGAGGAATTAATGTCTGACCAGGTACACTACCCTAGTCAGTGGAGAATGAAGACACAGAGGGTGTATTGTAGGCTATTTTTCCCTCCTGCCCTTGACCTGGGTTCTGCTTATGGAAAAGACTCCCAGAGATAGAAGGAGGGCAGACTAGGGGAAAGGATATTCAGAATGCATGCCATCTTGGAGTGGGGGGAGGGGCGAGATGAAAATTTGAAACTCAAAATCTTGTGGAAGTAAATGTTGAAAACTAAAAATAAAAAAATTTAAGAAAAATTTTAAAAAAAGTCTCCCAATTCTGGAATGAGATGCTATCCTCCTGGGAGAGACAGGAATGATCTCAACACCAAATGGATCAAAACACAGGTTGCCTTTACTCCCTGCTGTTCTGGAGACCAGGCTTAGACGCAGGCTCAAGCTATCTGCTGCGACCAGTCCATACCTTTGAGCTCTGTCCACCCTCAATATGCCCTCCCTGGAGAACAGGGTTAGCATGGGCTGTTCTGGCTCATTTCTTTGACTGAGGTAGATGGGATAGAAGAGAGAAGATGCATTGGGTACCTTTTCCACCTAGGCATTTAGTAACTCTCTCATCTTTAGGCTGTGCCCCCACCACACCAAAGCCATCCAGAAAGCGTGGCTATGGTGCACACGTTCAGTTCTTTGGGATGCCCTGCAAGGAAACCACAGGACACTCTCCCTTCTCCCACCCCAGCTCTTCCCATCTGAACTTAGAAAGGGGTTCAGAGACGGATGTTTGGGAACAGAGCCCAGGAGCGCCTGTTTCTAATAGCTCAATCATAGTTTTAACTCAGAAACTCTGCGGCCAGTAGGAGCAGTCAGGCCCAGTGGTGACATCATCCCTCCTCTCTGGCCAAGGGAAATGAGCTCAGGGGGCGGGCAGTGCATTGTGTTTACTCGAAAAGACCTTGGTTGTCAGATTGCTCCCTGACTAGACTTTCTGTGTCCTGGCCAGCATGAGGCAGAACTTTCCTTAAACACATTACTTTTGAGACAACCCACTGCTCTCCAACTCCCATCCTCCCTCTCTCCACTTTCTTAATTTGAAAAAGAGGAAAATGTCCATGTCACTTTGTTATGGCCCAGACCTTTTAGGAGTAGAGACAGTCTATTTGTGTGTACAATTATGTGTCTCCTAATGTGAGAGGATGACCTCTGGGAATTGCAGATTTAGAACTGGAAGGGACCTTTAAGGTCATCTATCTAGCCCAAATCCTTCATTTTGCAAATGAGGAAATTAAGGCCCAGAGAGATTCAGTGACTGCCCAAGGTGACAAAGGAAATAAGTGACAGAATCCCAATTCAAACCAACTTCCTTTTATTCCAAACCCAAGCCTTCTTTCTACTGTACCCCAGGGTCTCGGGCAAACAATTGCCTTTCTCCCCACCACATACCCACCAGGATGCTTGTAGCACCCACAACTTCATTTGAGCTAGAAGAATCAATCAATGAATCTGTAAGTGAAAAAGCATCTATTAAACACTGTGACAGGCTAAGCTCTGAGGAGATAAATGGAACTAAGCAAGAAAATCCCAGTGTTGTAGGAGTTATGGAGGAATGTAGCCCATAAAGGGAGGTCCTATTCTTGCATATCTGTAGTGAAGAGAACTTTGGATTTGGAGGCAGGAGGCCTGGGTTTGAGCCCTGGCTCGCCACTTACCCAGGAAGCGGGATGGGCCTGGATCCCTATTACTGGTGGTGTGTGGGCAGTGGATAATCCGGTGCCATCGGTCCTCTTTGCAAACAAAGGCCGAACAACAGAACAGACCAGGTTCCGGCAAGGTCTGAGATGCTACAAAGATGACATTGGGCAAGCGGCTTAGTCTACTACTTCCCAGGAAGATGAGGGGGTTGGACTAGGATGGTCCCTCCTGGCTCTAAGTTCCTGCCATCAATTAATCCCCCAGCACTTACTAAGCACCTGCTTTGTGCCAGGCTCCATGCTAGGCATTGGGAATACCAGTCCAAAGAATGACACAATCCCTCCTCTCAAAGAGCTTACATTCTAATAGGGGAAAACAACCAGACCATATGTAAGTTATACACAGACTGAGTATGAAGGGGTGTGTTTGCAGAGGTGAGGGGATGACCTCCACAGCCTCAGCAGCAACCACTCCCAGCTCCATTGGGTGGGGACGCCATGCTTGTGACTTCTTTCCTGACTCCCTCCCCTGGGGCCTCTCCTGGGCTGACTCTTGAAGTATTCCCCTTGCTCAGCACGTTTGGTCGCCTCACCCTCACCCCTCCATACCCACCCACTAGCATACAGGGATATTTTAGAAAGTTGCAGGGGGCCCTGTCAATCTCCCTAGGCTTCTGGGGGATTCCCCAGGAGTTCATGTGAATCTCCCCACTGATCCCTGGCAAGATCCCTAATTCTGGGGGCTGAAAGGCATTTCTTCCTTTCCCTCTTTCACTCCCCCAAGGCCCCTCCACTTGGGGTTATTTCTTTGCCCCCTCCCATTTGAACTAAGAACCAGAGGTAACCCTGGAAGAGTGAGTGAGTCGTGATGGCCTCTGTTGACCAACAAGGTGAGACCCAGGCATTCCTGGGCCCTTCAGAATAGTCCCAGCTGAGGACAGAGTGCCCAACCTAGGAGTGCCTTGGGGACATCAATCACGGGAGATACATGGGGACTTGTGTGCCCTCTGCCTGGCCAGAAATTAGCACTACTTGGGTGGGTTGGACAGGTCCAGACAAGACTGGGGAGATGGAAATCTAAGGGAGGGGGGAAGCCCAGAAGAGGACAGGAGGAAAAGCAGCCTGCTTAGCCCACATGGCCCTATTCCAATCCAGCCCTGCTAAACTCAGCTGCTCTCCCCCTTCCTTGGCTGCAACCTTACAGCAAGACTTGAGCTGGCAGATTGGCGTGGCCCTCTGAGGTGTGTCTCTGGAGGGTCTGTAGGTGGGAGGATGTTCCAGGAAACAATCCAATCCCCCTCCTCCTTCATCTATTGCAGAGGGGTCCCTACTTCTTTTAAGCCTGTCATTTAAATTAACTCAATTTAATTCGGGCCAATCAATCAACGAGTTTTTATTACTGTGATCTGAGCCCTGGAGCATGCCAGGAAGAGGTGAAGATATGACTCCCCCCCTTGGAGAATTTACAGTCTAGCTGAGGAGACAAGACTCCCACACAGAACAATCAGAAGACAAGACAAGATGGGACAGACTGAGCCTAGTCAAGAGCCCAGATGTAGGACAGACGGCAAGGACGGGGAAGGTTTCGGAGTGGTCTGGAGCTACATGCCTCCTGACCCTGGTTGGAATGCCAGTTACTTGTGTTCCCTAGAACAAGTAGCTTCCTCCTCAGTTTCCCCATCTGTAAAATGAAGGGGTTGGATTAGAGTAATAGTGTCAAACTCAAACGCAAACAGAGCCACTAAATGGTACATAAGGATCCCTTCAGCTGCATAAGGACCAAGAAAACCACACATTATCTATGTTCGATTGCACTTCTACTTTAATTTAATTTGTACTTTTAATTTGTTCAGTATTTCCCAGTTACATTTTAATCTGGGAGTGTGGCACTGCACAGTCTAGGGCTACATGACTCACAATGTCCCCTCTAGGCCTCAGTTTCCTCATCTATTGGACTAGATGACTTCTGGAGTCCCTCCCAGCTCCCATATTCCTTAATAAGTCTATGCTCGATTCCCTTTCCACACATACACATCTCCTAGGAGAAGCCCTCCCTGATGGCTTTTTGGTAATAATCTTATGCTTTTGGGCAGCTAGGTGGCACAGTGGATAGAGCACTGGCCCTGGATTCAGGAGGACCTGAGTTTAAATCCAGCCTCAGACACATAACACTTACTAGCTGTGTGACCCTGGGCAAGTCACTTAACCCCAGTGCCTAACCAAAAAAAAAAAAAAGACTTAGCAATAATCTTATGCTTTCAACTTCACATAGTACTTGGCTTGCAACTCCCTAATGACCTTGTCACGTATTATGATACATTATAGTTACCTGTATTTGTATCTTATTCTCTTTCTAGACTGTAAACACTTCAAGGGCAAGAACGTGTCTTATCTAAACTTAATATCTCTCCCAGTGCCTAATACAATGTTCCATACACATCATGTACTTAACAATTGTTTGTGGAATTAAAATTTGTTGTTGTTTGGTTGGTTTTCGTTCCTGTCCTATTCACCATGACTTCATCCGGGGTTTTCTTAGCAGAGGTATTGAAGTGATTTGCCATTTCCTATTCCAGCTCATTTTATAGATGAGGAAACTGAAGCAAACAGGGTCAAGTGACTTGCCCAGGGTGACACAGCTAAGAAGTGTCCGAGGCCAGACTGGAGCTGAGGAAGATTGACTCCAGGCCCAGGGTTCTGTCCACTGCGCCACCTAGCTGCGCTAGAAATTAGAATTTAGAGACCATTAATTAAAAGGGCAGCCTCATGTATGGAATATACCAGAGAGATGTACTCGTCGTAGAGCTGACCTATGCAGTCAGAATGACCTGGGTTCAAGTTTTGACTGACAAATACTGGACGTGTGACAATGACCAACCTCAGTGTCCCAGGCAGCTCTTTGAGACTATAAATTGCAAAACAGTTGTCTGTCTACTTTAGTAGACAGTTTGCTCACTGAGTTCCCTACCCCAGTGAAATCACAGGTCTAGACTTTCCCCCCTAACAACAACAACAATGACAACAAACAGCAAATCATAAAGGCTATTCAGCTCCAGGTCCTGGAGACTGGGGGTAGGGGTGGGATTTGTCTCTGTGTCCATAGTGACTGGCGTACAGTGGGGGTTTAATAAGTCCTTCTCGAGTGGAATGGCAAGAGGAGGAGGGCAGCCCCCCCCCAGGAATGCTCTGCACTTCGTCTTTGGGCCCTTCCCAAGGCCTGGCAGCCTGGACAGGGGCTGGTGGGTCCCGCTCAGCCCCTGAAGGCTTCTTGCTGCTCAGGGACAGGATAAGATGATTTAGGAGCAGCTGGTGAACCATGCTTTTCCGATGTGGAGAGCGGCTCTCCTCCACTGGGTCAGGAAGTGGCTTAGCCGCCAGACTAATGTGGAAAACAGGCCTAGCAGCAAAACATGTTCTTCACCAAAAACGTGGCCTGCCTGGGGGGGAGCTGGAGACACTGGGGCACCGAGGCCCGGCTGCTACCCCCTCCCACCCCTGGACCAGCCAAAGTCCTCAGGAGGCGGCTGAGGGTCAGGAAATTTGGGCTCTGCTCCTCACTGGGCTGCTGTCCGCCTCCGTGACCCTGGATGATGAAACCCAAAACAAGAATAGATAGTACATCTCTAACGGGACAAAATAGCATAGAATCATAGATTCCAGGCTGGAGGGGACCTTGGAAGTCATTAAGTCTAACCCTCTCATTTTACAGATAAGGAAACTGAGGCAGAGAGCTGTTAAGGGACTTGCCTAGGGTCACATGGATAGCTAGTGTCTGAAGCTGGATTTGAACTCCGGTCTTCCTGACCCCAAATGGCAAACCAAGAAAACCCCAAATGGGATCACGAAGAATAGGAAATGACTGAACAACTCGCGGACTCCAGACCCAGTGCTCTGTCCACTGTGCCACCTTGCTGCCCACGGAAGGTAAGACTATCAGATCTCTAGGATTCCTTTCATTCCCATTTCCCAAGATGAAAAAATGGAGGTGACGATACTTTAAAATCACCTGCTGTGAGGGGCTGTTGTGGGACTCCAAAGATACTTTACAGTCATAGAGGGAGCTGTCAGTGGGGGTCAGGTAGAATGAGGATTCTGTTTGGAGTCAGCTGTCCTCTGCTTTCATCCAGGCTTGGGCAGGTCCCTGTCATTCTCTGGGCCTCCGATTCATCATTTTGTAAAATGAAGAGGGTAGACCAAATCATCTTTTAGATCCTTCCCAGTCCTAAGGCCTTTGATTCCAAGATGATGTTGATGACTATTTTAGTATTCACTTCAAGCCTTGGAAGAGTAAGGAGAAGAGTTTGCTTTTTGTTGTTGCAGGTGGTGAAAGCTGGGAAAGGTCTGGAAGGGAAACCCCCAGGGCGCAGTCCTCCTCTCTCCATCCTCCCCATCTCCCGGAGGCAGGTTACAAGACTGAGTGTCCCGGGACTCAGATCTTCCCAGTTCTCTTCCCGACAAAGTGTTAACGTAGTATGGAGGGAAGTGGAGGAGGTAAGAAGCAAGGCAGGAGAGGGGAGCTTACTCAGTTGGGGAAAAGGCCCAGGAATTGGTGCAGGTCTAGGGGCTCTATATCAGGTTAACCTGAGCAGAGGTCAGACAGAATAATGGCTTCTCTCCTCATCAGAAGAAAGGATAACAGGGTTGGTTACTCTATGGCAGGGGCAGGGCAAGGGAGTGACCAGACCATACCAGACCAATGAGTATTGATTGGAATGAGTGACATCAGGGTGATGTTAGCAGGGATTTTTAACCTGGGGATGGTGAACTTTTTTTTGTTAGTTTATTTTTAGTTTTCAACATTCACTCTTATAAGATTGTGAGTTTTAAATTTTCCCCCCTTCCTCCACTCCCACCTCTCCAATCTGATATAGGTTATACATGTACAATCATATTAAACATATTTCCACATTAGTCGTGTTGTAAAAGAAGAATCAGAACAAAAGGGGAAAACCACAAGAAAGAAAAAAAAAGAGAAAATAGTATGCTTTCATCTGCATTCAGACTCCATAGTTCTTTCTCTGGATGTGGATAGCATTTTCCATCATGAGTTTTTGGAATTGTCTTAGATCATTGCATTGCTGAGAAGAGCTAAGTCTATCAAAGTTGGTCATTGCACAGCATTGCTGTTACTGGGTACAGTGTTCTCCTGGTTCTGTTCACTTCACTTAACATCAGTTCATGCAAGTCTTTCCAGGTTTTTCTGAAGTCAGCCTGCTCATCATTTCTTATAGCACAATAGTATTCCATTACATTCATATACTACAACTTATTCAGCCATTCCTCAATTGATGGGCGTTCCCTCAATCTCCAATCCTTTGTCACCATGAAAAGAGCTGCTATAAATATTTTTGTACATGTAGGTTCTTTTTCCTTTTTTATAATCTCTTTGGGATGTAGATGCAGTAGTGATATTTCTGGATCAAAGAGTAGGCACAGTTTTATAGCCCTTTGGGCGTGAACTTATTTTTTTATAACAATAGTTCAATATAATTGGTTTCCTTTGTAATTATAAGGATTTTAT
This sequence comes from Phascolarctos cinereus, assembly GCF_003287225.1. Lineage (NCBI taxonomy): Eukaryota > Metazoa > Chordata > Mammalia > Diprotodontia > Phascolarctidae > Phascolarctos > Phascolarctos cinereus. Next base: position 144,719,289 of record NW_027555736.1, read on the forward strand.
CTTACGCATTTAAAAATGCTATTCTGAGAAGGGGTCTGTAGGTTTCACCAGACTCCCAAAGTGGGCCATGACATACAAAAAAAAAGCATAAGATTTAATTTAAGATCTTATGGGAGAGATAACAAGTATGTATAAAAATAGAGATAGCATAGATATAAAGTTAATAAATGCAAATATATAAAGTGACTAAATACAAAGTAGGTCGATAGCTAGGTATCACAGTTTTGGTTTTAGGCAGTTGGGGTTAAGTGACTTGCCCAGGGTCACAGAGCTATCAAGGATCAAGTGTCTGAGGCTGGATTTGAACTCAGGTCTTCCTGATTCCAAGGCCAGAGCTCTATCCACTGCACTACCTAGATGCCTCTACCTGGGTATCACAGTTGTTAGATCTCTAGGCCTAGAGTCAGGAAGACCTGAATTCAAATCCAGTCCAGAAGCTTTCCATCTATATGAGCTTTTAACATCTGTCTGCCTCAGTTTCCTCAGTGGTAAAATGAGAATAACAACAGCTCCTACCTCGCAGGGTTGTTATGAGGATCAGATGAGATAACATTTGTAAAAGCTGATTTAGAGAGACAGTGGAGCATAGCAGAACGAGTGCAGAGATTGGATTCAGGAGAGACCTGGCCTCAAATCCTGTCTGGGGCACTTACCAGCTCTATGCTAAACTCTGAGACTCAGTTTCCTCATTTGTTAAATGTTAAACTGCATCCGTAACATCCCCTCCAACTTCAGAACTGTGATTCTCTGAGTCTCTGTATGTGTGAGATCCAAGGGGGAAGGGAGATGCTGCAGCTGGTGAGGGGCGACAAGCCTCATCTGGGATTTGGCCAGATGACTAGAGAAAGGCACTCTGCCCGGAACCTCCACTGGGGGGACGCACAAGGTCTGAAAGCCTGAGTCAGGGAAGAGGGTGGGGGGATGTAGGCGGCGGGATGGCTCACCCAAACCAGAAGTGAACAGATGGATAGAACCTTCCCTCCCCAAGGGGCAGACTGAGGCCCCACCCAGACGGGCCAGTCGGGAAGACAAGAACACTACTCTGCACAGCTGGCTGGACTAGGGGCGCCTGCTTATTATCCAACACCAGGACGTCTCAGACAATCGGGGGATTTGGCCGCTGATGGTCCCTGGTTTAGAGGCCTCAAAGAATGCAGAGTAATGAGAATAAGATGAGGGAGCTGTTCACACATCAAGTCCGGGTCTGGGAGGAGGGTTGATCCTTCCCAACCCAAGCAGACACCATCTTCCTCAGTATGTTTCCCTGGAGAGCAGATACTCCAATCCCCCTGTAAAAAATAACTCTGTTCCTACTCACACCCCTCTTCCCACCCCAGCATTTGACTGCTGTGCTGGCTAGGAGCTGAATGAGTCCCAAGCTGGGTGAAAGCTATCTCCAGGATCAAATATACATTCCTCTGCTTGTCATTTAACGCTCTTCACAAACTGGCCCTCCACCTTTTCATTCTTCTTACAGCCCTCCACAGTCTTTAATCTAGTGACACTGGGGTACTTGTCCTTCCCCCACCACTATCTCCTATTTCTGTGCCTTTGTATTTAATTAGAGGAAGGAAAGGAAGGGAACAGGCATTTATATAGCACCTACTATGTGCGGTGCTGTTCTAAGTACTTTTACAAATATCATTGGTAACTTTGGAGAGAGCAGTTTTGGTGGAATGATAAGGTCAGAAGCTGGATCTTAAAGGGTTAAAAAGAGAGTGAGAGGAGAGAAAGAAGAAGCAGTATAGTCTTTTCAAGGAGTTTGGCCCCAAAAGGCAGAAGAGATGTAGGAGGATAGTTACTGGAGTTGGAAGGATTTAGTAAAGGGTTTTTCAGGATGGGGCTAAGATTGAGCATGTTTGTGAACAGTAGGAAATAAGCCCAGGAGACAAAGAGAGATTGAAAATAAGTGAGAGAGAGCAGGGCTGAGGGAGGAGGCAATCTGTTGGAGGAGATAAGATGGAAGGTAGAGAGGTTAGCTTTGGTAAGGGGTAAGTCCACTTCATCATGTAAGACAGGAGTGAAGGAGGAGATGGTGGCAGAAGGCATGAGGGATATAAGATGAGGACTAAGAGAGTGGGAGGGGACAGGGGAGCCATGGGAGGTTTGAGGAGGGATGACAAGGTTTGGAAGAGCCACTGTGGAGTGTGGGATAGCGAGTTGATAAGGCAGGTAGAGAAGGATTGCCTAAGATGATGAAGGCCCCGTCGAAGTTGTGTGACATCAATTTATAGTGGACATACCTGGTCAGAACAACTCTGTGTGTGTGTGTGTATGGTTTTTTTTTTCTGTTTTTGTTCAGCAGCACATGTGTAGGAGTGAAGGGACACATGGTGGGAGAGATCCAAGGCTGAGGCATGGCCAAGCATGATTGGCAAAATGATAAGGGGACCAAAGATTCCAGAGAAGAGGATAGTATACAGTTGAATTGGTTCACCAAGTGATCAAGATGAGGAAAAAAGGAGAGTGACTAGAGCAGGTGAAATGGCCTAGGGGAGAAGTGAAGGGTCAAGGGATTGGGAGCCACAGTGCAGAGGAAGATCAGAGTTTGGTAAAAAGAAGGCAGAGGGAGGGGTGAAAAGCCAACAGATTATGGTTGGATAAGGGGATTTCAGAATTCCTGAATATGGATGTGGTGCCGTGTGGGTGATGATCAAAAGCATGACCCTTTTTGTGTGTGGCTGAGATGGGGCGGAGGAGTAGCTTATGGGAAGTGAGTAGGTTAAGGAACTGAGTGGTTAGGGTGTTTGAGGGGGGCTCAATATGTATGCCGAAATCCTCAGGAGTTGAGGAGAAAAATTGTGAGGGAAGTGACCTGGAGGTCTTTAGACAACAGCTACCAGGATTTTGATTGGGTGGTACGTATGAATAGCATGAACCTCAAAGGAGAGTTTCCTGAGTGATAGAGGTAGGAGGAAAACCTAGAAGTGGTGATAGGAAGCAAGGATTATTCCAAAACTCAGCCAGTGAATGGAGGGGAATGAGTGAAGGTGTAACCAGTACAGGAAAGGGTGGCCAGGGAAGCTGTGTCATCTGGGGACAGCCAGGTTCAGTGATAGGTAGTAGATGGAAGGAGTGGGAAAGGAAGAGCTTTAGGATGAAGGGATGTTTGTTGCCTATGGAACAGGCAATCCAGAGGACACAGTGGAAGGGCTGGGTGGTGTTTGGTGGAAACTTTTGGGGTGAGAGTTGATGGAGATGGGAATAAGGAATTTGGAGGTGGGGGCATTTGCAGCATATCTAATGAGAGACTGTTGGGAAGTCCAGCAAGAAAGAGGAAATGTGAAAGGTCAGAGCAGCAGAGCCAGAGTCAAGGAGAGGAGAATATAACCCTACTTACTAGGAAGTTGATTTTTACCCCCTTACATCAAGCTGAAATCTGCCTGTTTTTAATTTCTACCTACGTTCCCAAATCTGCCTGCTGGAGTCAAACCGAACAGGTCTCATCCATTTTCTGTTCAGGGATTCCTAAACTTTTGCCACTCGAGACCCCTATCAGTGCTTCTTAAACTGTGGGCCACAACCCCATATGGCCACTCTTCAAATACTCGAGGAAAACTATCATGTTATTCTCCCCACTCCGCACCCCACCCCACCCGACCCGGTCCTTTCTTCTCCAGGGTAAACAAACGGAGTTACTTTGCTGGTTCTCAGCATGGTTTCCAGTTCCCTTCCCATTGTCATCATCCTCCTTTGGTTAAAGTCCTTCTCAAAACATGGTGTTCAGAACTGAGCGCAGCTTCCATCTGAAGTTCTCAGCCCTGTGAGTTGGGCAGGGGAGGTGTTACTGTTTTCATTTTATAGATGAGGAAACTCAAGGAAATGAAATGATTGACTCAAGTTCACATTTGCAGAGCTAGGATTCAAAATCAGGTCTTCTGACTCCAAAAATGGGGTGCTTTTCACTACACCCCCAACTGCCTCAGAGGCACGTATCTATTCCTTTTGGCCCTAAATACCCAGTCTTCTCATACTGCCCATTTGTTGACTATTCCCCCCACCATCCACTGAATTGCCCTACCCAGAGCTTGTACTCCAGTGCTCCAGATTTTTCTGTCTCCCTTTTTCCCATTAAAATTTACTTTTCTTGTGTCTCATCCACTCAGGGCCCTGATCTCTGATAATTTTATTGTTGGTCTTTAGTAGGTTAATGTATCATTCCCCCCAGACCACATATTCATGTAATGGTGAGATATTGAGGCAGCATGGCAGGCCTTGTGGGTCCCTTCCTATATCACTGTAGGCTTGGGTTCTTAACCTGGGATCTGGGAACTTGTTTTTCGTGTTTTAAATTTTGATAACTATCTTAATATGGTTTCCTTTGTAGCCTTACATATTTTATTTTGTGCATTTAAAATGTAATTCCAAGACTTCAGCCAGACTGCCAGAGGTCCATAACACACAAAAAGTTAAGGAGCCCTGAAAGGTTCACAGGGGATTTTGTGAAGATCACATGAAACAAGGTCGTTCCAGAACTACAAAGTGCCAAGGACATGAAGAGTTGTTATTACTCATATAGTAGTAATAACGATGATAAGAACTAATAACGATAATGGTAAGTCCCTTTCATCTTGGGGCCCTCAGGGTCAGGTTGGCAATACTTAACACAGTACTTGGCACATACTAGGCGCTTAATAAATGCTTATTGACTGGTGGACTGATTGACCACATCTTTCCCATGGCCTGCCATTTGTGGGAAAAGCTGAGCTCTGGTCAAATACCCAGCTCTGGTGGTGGCAGGAGGATGATCGTGCTTGTGAAAGTTGATTTCCCAACCTGTCGCCAAACAGAGGAGGCTGGGATCCATCCCCAAAGATCTTCAATGGAAAGCTAGATGGATGGGATGCAGTGTGGTACACAGGAAAAAGCACTGGAGTTAAAGGCCCTGAGTTCAAATCCAGCCATTAACACATTACCTCTGTGACCTTGGACAAGTCACAACCTCCATGAACCTCAGTTTCTACGTCTGTAAAATGAGGGGGTTGGATCAGATGGTCACTAAAGTCACACGCAGCTCTAGATCTGTGGTCCTATATAGAGGATTCTTATTTAGGTATACATTAGGCTAACATGATCCATGAGATTCTTTCCAACTTTGACATCCTGTGATTCTGAGATAATTGATGTAAATTTCTTACGTAACCCATAAATAGAGTGTTTGTACAAACTTCAAGCAAGCATCCAGATATGTGAGGGAGATTGGAGGCTGGCATGTGGGATTAGTATAGAGGGGCAAGGGAAGAAAAAAGACTGGGGTATGGTATGCCTACCATGGATTGCTAGCTGTTACCATACATTGTTGTTATTCAGTAGTGTCCAACTCTTTGTGACCCCCTTTGGGGTTTTCTTGGCACAGATACTAGAGCAGTTTGTCAATTCCTTCTCTGGCTCATTTTTACAAATGAGGAAACTAAGGTAAACAGGGCTAAGTGACTTGTCTAGGGTCACACACGGCTAGTAAGTGTCTGAAGCCACATTTGGACTCAGGAAGATGATCCTTCCTGACTTCAGGTCTGGCACTCTCTCTATTGTGCCACTTGGCCGAGCATAGAAGAAAACCCCCAGACCAGCTTCAAGAGCCCAGTATGCTTACATTGTCCTCAGGCCCTACTCCTATATACCACTATGATGGCAAAGGGTCCCAACCACTCTTGAGTGCTAAGACTAAGTGCCCCAATACATAGTGAAGAGCTCTTTTTTTTAAACAAAAAAAAAGTATCCTCCTTTTCTTGTGTTCTTCCCAGAACACAAGACATTTTCTATGGGCATTTTGTTTTTCAAAGCACTTAAGAGTTTGTTGTGGAAAATATAAAAGAGGTTTGGCTTCTCTGCAGTCATTTACAGAATCTTGGAAATAGATTTCTTGGGGGATTTTTTGGAAAGCAAATGTAAAGGTAGGCTAATTTCCAATGCCATTAAAACAATTAACATTTGTGTGCTATCTCCTCTCCAAAAAAAAAAAATCCACTTCCCCGACACCCAGCCAAAGTTATTGTCTCAGGCAATAATGAAGTGACATTTAAAGAGGGTGCCCAAGGCAGCCTTCTTATCATTTTCCAGCCTGCTGTACTCCTCTGAACTTCATCATCCTGCAAAATTACATCGACCCTGAAACTCACACCTCCTCTGTACCTCTTATCCCTGGGGTCCTTCCCTCCCTCTGATTGAAGAGCATGGAGAGAAGACAGCAGAGAACTCCTTCCAGATCCTCCCATCAAAGAGGATGTCCAGGGTAGTAATCATGACCCTGCTGGGCACCCTCCTCCCTTCCCCAGGCTTTTCAGCTCTTTTGTACATGTTGTCTTCCCCCGCTAAATTTGGAGCTCCGTAAGGGCAGGGACTATATTTTGTATAGTGTTTGTGTCCTCAGCACTTAGCACAGTGCCTGGTGTGTGATGGGCGTTTAATAAGTTTATTGACTGAACAAATGACTGACACTATTATCTCTATGAGGGAGTCAGGGAAGGTATGTAGGAAACAGGTTAGAGAAGGGGAGTGACTTGCCCAATCAGGAACATGGGTCACAGTGTAGTCTCTGATGTACTTCTGGCTCTGATCCACAGCTGCTACATGCAGCTGTCTCTCTGGTGCTCTTATCTTCTGGACTCTGGTGCCTAGACATATGGCACCTGCCTGATCCTCTGCCTGCCTTACCTGACTTTTCTGGACTTGACCTTTTGCCTGTTTTGACCTCTGATATCCAAATGATCTTTCTAGCCTCATTAATCCTCTTGAAAACTCAACCTATGATCCACTCCACTTAGAAGACCTTCGAGTTTCTTCCTGGCTAGAGACTGGATTCTGGACTTTCTGACCAGTTCTGTGGTCAGGTTCTGTAGCTATTTATATCCTTTCTTGTTTACATTTCTATGTTTACATACCCTATGACTGCTTATTATTAACTGAATTCATCAGTTCAACATTTATAAAGCACTTACTATGTGCAGTGCCTCTACTAAAGTTCTCCTCTGGTGCCTCATCATGGTGTGAAAGGGACTCTAGATTCTTGAAGACTAACAGACCCTCAAAGCCCGGGCAGATCCTAACCAAGCTGGAATGACTTTGAGTGTGGCCCAGGAGACTGTCTCCTCAAAAACCAGCCTAGTGACAATGGAGAGGCTCCTCCTCAGAGTAGCTGGAGAGTGCAGCTTATTACCACTTACTTAGGTTTCTGATGTTGAAAGTAACCCAGGGGACTGTGGGTATGGAACATATGCATGGTCAGATTTGGTTAATACATTGATTAGTTTTCCTGAACTGATTTTTTTTCTTTTTCCTCTTTCAATTTTTGTTATAAAGAAGTGAAAGACTTTCTGAGGAGTGAAGGAAGAAAATATTTGGAAATATATGTGATATGAAACAAAAAGATCTAACTTTTTAAAAATAGTAACCCATAGAATCATCAACTTTGAGTCTTATAAGTATCAGAGACTCAAAATGTATGCACACGTGCATCTGTGGCCAGCTCTGACAAAGGCTCCTATGGCCTTTATTGCTTACATTTCTGTGTTTGCATATCCTATAATTGTTTATATCCACCAGTTCAACATTTATTAAGCCCCTAAGAGTGTATATACACACATATGTGTATACATACATGTTTGTACATATACACATATATACAGGGTTTTCCAAAAGTCTTAGTGCCGTTTTAAACTTTAATGGCTTAAAATTTCATTAAGATTTTTTGGGACACTCTGCATATATTAGAGAATATATATGTATATGTTAGGGAATGAAATATATGCATATATACAGTATGTAAATATATATTTGGGGGGTGCTGGACAATGGGGTTAAGTGAGTTTCCCAGGGTCACACAGCTAGTAAGTATCAAGTGTCTGAGGCTGGATTTGAACTCGGGTCCTCCTGACTCCAGGGCTGGTGCTCTATCCACTGCGCTGCCTAGCTGCCTCTATGCAATATATCGTATAATAAATATTAGATTCATTTACATATAGACACACAGAAGAAGAGAAGGTTCAGGCCTCTACAAGGTCCCTGACCCTTGGGGAGTTAGCAGAGAGCTGCTCCTCAAGGGAACTTCTGGAGGATTCCCCAAAGGGAGTAAGTTGCTCCTTTGCTCCATGTGTTTTCCCATTGTGGGTCTTAATGTCATATTTTAAGTTTGTGCCCGTTTTTACCATGGACCTCGTGTTTTTGTGGTAGAGTGTGCTCCATATTTTTAGAGAGATATTTCTATAATAACTATCCATACCATACTTGCTTAGGAAACACCTCTAAAAACTCTGGCTAGGAGGACCAAGCAGGTCAATTGATGCAAACATTTTTTTTCATCCAACTATCACTTCTGTTTTGTCTTTTGGATAGAAAAAAATGTGCTGCATCAATCGATATGGTCATCAATGGTGGACACATCTAGTCTTCTACGTGATAGTGGGAGAATTAGGCCTGAGCGAGTGTTATATGGTATGAAATCTGATAGCAATTCATCTCAACTTGTAATTTTTATTTAGGCTTCTGTAGGCACTTAATAAATGCTTTCTGAATGACTAATGCATATAATGTATTGTCCTAGGAGCTATAAAAAAAATTACATCATACCTGGTCGAAAGGGTCTCACAATGGTACAAGATTATGTTCAGCTTCCTCTTTCTTACCTGCTCTCTCCCTACTTACACTACCCACCTTCTCTAACAAAAAGCAAACACTTGACCCCAGCAACCACTGCTTGCCTGAAATGGAAGCCTCTCTTCCAAAGCATCTAAATCCTAGGCTTTCATTCTGAGGCTGTAGATGCCGTGCTGTTTTTTTACACAGGTTTGAGGGTCAGTAAGAGATGACCTGGCGGAGGAAACATGCAGGCAGCTCTCTTCATGTGGACTCTGTTTCTCTCTTTTAAAATTTGTAAACAATTGGTCATAAACTTTACCAAAAGTTTACTTTTGCACTTTCTAGGAATGGGATAAAACTGCAAGAGGTTCAAAGCCTTGTGAACAAATTATTTGCAAGTACCCTCAAGGTACTTTAGAAAGAAAAGACCCATGTGTTATAAAAATATTTACAGCAGCATTTTTTGTTGTAGCAAAAAAAGGAAACAAAGTAGGTGTCCATCATTTGGGCAATGGTTGAAAAAATAATGACTATGAATGTAATGGAATATTACTGTGGGTAAGAAATGACAAAATTCTAAGAAACCTGGGAAGTCTGGCAGGAACCTACGCTAGAGTGAAATAGGAACCAGGAAAATAATTTGTACAATGGCTTCAGAACGCTGATCAATGCAAAGTCCAATATGATTTCAGAGGATGGATAATGAAGTATGCCTCCTAATTCTTGGAAGGTGGATAGACTGATGGTACAGAATGAGGTGTATGTTTTCAACAACATGTGCTGGTTTCCTTTGAATGACTACATTTCTTTGTTATGGTGGAAGGATTCTAGTTTAGGGAAGGAGAGTGGATAGGTAGTAATAGAAAAAAGAGAAAGAAAAGAATGTCAATGAGACATTAAAAAAAAAATACACCGAAGAGAAGTTAAGAAAGGGAGGGACACAAACAGGGCAGTTTTGTTTCTCCAGTATCAAATTTAATATATGCCTTAAAAAACCCAAACTGTACATAAGTTCAGTTTCACAGACAATTTTCGTCTTTGAATGAGTTCATAATTTTTAAAAACTACTAAAAAGCCCCCAAACGTAATTTTAAAGCACTGTTTTTAAGGGATATGCTAATTACAAATCACTCTCATCTGTTCATCAGAGCCAGGCAACACTTGGTTAGCCCAGTTTTAAAGTCATCAAATCATGTATCTTTTTGAGCATCATAGACACTGGAGTTTTTTCCTTAATTAAAACTGACCTCCTCACTTGAACTTTCCCTGCTCCCTTCTTCTAGTATGAATTAATAAGGTATGACTGAATTAGTCAGTGTACCCACAATTGCTGTTTTAATACTAGTCATCACAAAGCTGAAAGTTAGTGATCCTGAGGAGTGCTGTGATCAGTGCCGTAAGTGAGCAAAACTCTCAAAAAGAGTTTGCCTTCAAGACTTGGCATGTCAACAAGACTGTGCTCTTTTCCCCATTCAGTGGTATTCCTTCCTGCCCTATTGTCCCCAGTGCCCTGGTGTTCTCTGCCACCAAAGTTTGCTTTCAGAAAGGGAATCAGGCATTTACACCTTGGTAAGATTTTCAATGTCTCCTCTCCCAAAGTTGGTATTTATATTTAAAACTTTGCCTCTAATTGTGGAATGAAAACTTTTTGTGTCCCTTTAAAGAAATTCCAGGCATCACCCATCAATTGGGGAATGGCTGAGCAAGTTGTGGTATATAAATGTAATGGAATACTATTGTGCTATAAGAAATGATGAACAGGCTGACTTCAGAAAAACCTGGAAAGACTGAGTGAAGTGAGCAGAACCAAGAGAACTTTGTACACAATAAGCCATGTTATTCGATGACTAATATTGTCAAACTGAACCCTTCTCAGCATTACAAGGATCTAAGACATCTCCAAAGGCCTCAGGATGGAAAATGCTGTCCACATCCAAAGAAAGAACTATGGAAGTCGAATCGGTATCACTTATTTTTACCTTCTGTTGAGTTTTGTTTCATCTTTTTGATGGTTCCTCCTATTGGTTTTAATTTTTACTTACAACTTAATAGGAATGTAAATGTAAAGCCTATATCAGATTGTGTGCCGCTTTGGGGAGGGTGGGGGGAGGAAGGGGGAGAAAAATTTTCAGCCCAAAAGCATATGGAAGTGATTGTTGATAAATCAAAATAAATTAATAAAATTTAAAAAAATAAAAGAAGTGGATTAGGAAAAAAAAAATTCCAGGCATCAGTAGAAGAGGTATTTGATGGTAGTCTATTTAATCTTCCAGAAACCAAATGAGAAATTCTACAACATCCCTTGAACTTTCAAACCGCCCGTGTTGCCATGAAGGTCTATTTACAATCTAATTTGTTGAAATGGATGTCATCTATTTTGCCACTTCGCCTTTTAACAGAACTGCCACTCCTGGGATTTCTCCCTTCTTGCTCTTTCCTTCCCTCCCTTCCCCCCATATTCACACACCTTGTGTTGGGCCTTGGTTCCATAAGTTGGGAAATGCAAGTCTATCTTAAAAAACCTTTAAAGGTGAAAGAAGGCACCAGCCAGAGTGGGTGATGATGCTAGTTTGGGTTTGTATCCCATCTTGGGACAGTCTGATTTGTTTGGATGAGCCAAATGTCAGGTCTAAGATGCATGTGAAGGAAAGGGATTATTCTAACCAGACTGCACCAGTACATTTTCTCAGTGGTGCTGAGCCCAAGTTAGTTTTGAAATAAACAAAAATCCATCCAGAGAAAGACTGACAAAGGAGAAAACAAATAATAGAGGGCAGATGGAAAATTCAAGGAGTGTGGTGGCTGGTTGGAAAGGAGGGATGGGGAGAGCAGAACTGTGTTGTGTGCTGGGGTGGGGGGGTACTTCAGGGAGAATTGTTTTCATAGGATGAACTGAGTGGAATCTCATCCCTGAGGCCAAAAGATCACCATAGCAACCGAGAGGGTGTGTGTAACCAACATCAGGGCCAACACAAACCTCTGGCCTTTGCAGTGGGAATGGGCTTGGATGGGTTGGAGTGGGAAGGGGACAACATTTTGAAATAAAAAGGTCTTCTGGCTTTCCTACAATTGACAACCCCCTGCATTCCTCTGGCTCCCCAAATGTTATGATCATCTGTGCAGAATTTTTTATCAATATTTTTGATCAATTATTAAGAAAACGAATAATCAGCAACCCACTGTAGAACTCTTCCTTCTCCAATTACACACCTAGAAAGAAATTCTCCCCTTTTTAGGAGATAACAGATCATGATCAGTTCACACCTGCACCCACAATCTGGCTAGAATGGAAGAACCCCAGGATTCTGGCAGCCCAGAAAAACGTGTCCACAAAAAGCTGAACTGGGGGATGGCTCATCTATAATCTAAGCTAAAGATATGATGGAAGGTAAAATGGTGAAGCTAGTCAAGTTTGACTTTAACCCTGGGTTTCTCTCTACCCCTTGTGTCCAGGCCCCACCCAAACCAGCTATCCCTAGAATCACCCAGCCCCTGCAATTCCCCTTCCCCTTCACATCAAAACTTACCTATCCAGTGTCTCAATTCCCTAAGAGATCTGTTCATCTTTCCAAAATGGCAACAAATTATCCTGTTAAAGTGCTAAAGCTTAAGGTATTTCCTCTTAAGACCTCTTTCCCCAATTTAGTAAGTATTTCATGGGAACACATTACCTTTACCAGATGAGGATTTCACACACCATATCAAGGTGGTAGGGGAATATTTTGGAACAAGGGGATCCTTTTCGTGCCCTGCTGAGCATAGCATACAAGTAACCATTAACTCACATAAGCACAGGCCCAGTGCCATTTAGGAGTTCCCCACTTTGTACTGATGCACCTGTGACAAGCTGGGGCCTCAGTTTCTATCCATAAACTTCTTCCTACCACAGTATACAGCACAAGACACCTAGCACACGGACCCCACAAGTGACTCAATCGCCTCCCTTTTTCAACAGTTTTAAACTGGTAACTGGAACAACCCTGTAATTTAGTCTACGATCATCTGATGAAATAACAAAGACTAGAAATCCTAGCCCCGGAGTCATACTTCTCCAGATTCCATACCTCATGGCCATTTCTTACCTCTCTGCTAAAACACTAGATGGGTGAGTCCCTGGGCTTTGCCCAGGGCCACAAAGCCAGTACATGTCAGAGGCAGAACTTTGATCCACAGCTTCCTGCCTCTGGGGCTAGCTCTCTTTCTACTGCACCATATCGCCTGTCACATAATTTGGAAATTTATCTTTATTATTTTTGAATGTTCCAATCCTCAGTGTAAAAATGTTGATAGCAAACAAATAATAGAAAACCAATTTTATTTATTTTTACAGAAAATCACATTTGCTTACATATATAAGTTTGCATACATACATACATATGTCATCATATATGTTTGTATACATAAATATATATATTAAACCACCAACTGGAAAAAAATAGGGCTATGTTTTATTTAAACCAAATTGGATACCTAATAGAAAGCAGGTAATGATAATACATAACAGCAACAAATGGAACTGCTATCCTGGCATCCAAGGGATTCTTCTCCGTGTAAAACAGCACATACAGGTACTGACAAGGAGCATACCAAAAATCAAATGCTCCTCCAAATAAGACATGTGGACGTGTGGCAAATTTAAGAATAAAACATTTATCATTAAAGGCTCTCATTTAGGACGTGTTTGTCCAAATTCCATGGGGCTTATTTGCAGCATGTCAAATCCATCTCGTGAGATGGGCAAGCCCATAGCTGGGTTTCTTTTCTTAAAAACAGTCAAAAGGCTGTGTTGTGTGGACATTGGCCAAATGAATCACTATGTAGAAACATTCACAAAGATGTTGCCCAATTGTCAAGTCATTATTTTTTTAAACATTCAGTTCCTTGATTTAAAAGATGAATATAAGTAAGTAATCTCTTGTGAGGCTCCAATAACATCAAAAACCCTTTCTTTCTCATCCATTCATATCTTCTACAGAATAGGTGCTTCAGAAATGTTTGCTAAATGAATACATGAATGAAAGCATCCTGGGAGGCAGTGGAATGTGGTGGAAGGAACTCTGGATCTAAAGTCAGAGGACATGGGTTCAAAACCTAGCTCTCACACTTGTTGGATCATAGGTAAATCATTGCAACCTTGAGCTTTAGTTGCCTCAACCATAAAATGAAACGGCTGGACTCTCTAAAGCCCCTTCCAGCTATGAATTCTGTAATCTGACAAATTAATAAGTGCACCATTGCTGCAAAAGCCTTTTCTAGATAGTCAAGAAAATGGTTAAAACTACTGAAGTTTTTGTTGTCACATTCAGAAGTCTAAAGCCAAAATTTATAAATCAAAAACAATCCCCCCCCATTTCGTGAGAAACATCATTGTTCCTCTGTAACATTTCAAGTCAAAACAAGCCAACTGCCTGATTTATACCTTACACAACATATTTTTCCACCTTCCAAAGGCATTAGAAAGGAAGGATTTCTGCCAGAGGCAATTGTAAACATATTGCCGAGAGCCTGGACACCTTGTTTTTCAATACAGCAGGCTTCTTCCTTTGGCCGTTGCTAAAAACTCAGCTTCTCAGAACTGCTAAGGACAGAGAGAACAGCAAAGTGATCCTGAAATCTTGAGTGTGACCAACTGACACTGTCCTCCAAAATGTGACCAATTAGGAAGCAAAAAAGTTCTCTAGGAGCATCAGAAGGCCATCAAAATGTCTGGCGTCTTGTAATGTTCCAATCACTGCCCCTCCTTAGCCTCTAGCCCAGAGTCCCAGGTGGAGGTGCAGGAATTAACAGATCAGGAGGTACTAAGGCATATGACAGAGGCTATCCTGCTGAGCCAGGTAAGTTTATCTTTTTGACTCCAATGCTCGATTCCAGTAGTGCAAGAAAGAGGGAGAGTTGCTGACACCTATAATGATCAGCAGCAGCAGGTACAGCAGCATCATGAGAGTGAATCGATGGTTAGAAATCCAGGAGGGCTGGCTTGAGACCCTATGTTTAAAAAAACAAAAAGGGAGGGGGAGAGGGAGATAAAAACCTTTTTTTAATAGCTATTCAGTATTTTTTGGCCAAAAGAATGACTGAGATAAATTCCACTTGCTAAGTGAGCCTCAAGGCTACACTTCTCTGTGCTTCTTCACCCAGAGAAATCTGGGGCGTATTGGCGTTCCCTGGCCCTAGAGCTTCTTTCAACGGTACATTTTCTAAATGTACAAAGACAGCAACAGCAATGACCTCGTTCTTCTCTTACCTTTTTTGACCCATCTTCCCTTAAGCAAACCCCTGGTTTAATTTCTTGAAACAAAAGATATTCTAGCATCTGCCCAGAGAGGAACAATCATCAGGATACTTTACCAACTGCCTCCAGTTTTAAATGCCTACCTACATAAGCTTGAGCCAGGGAAATCATGCTTTGATTCCAAGAAATTGATCACTACTGGAACTGCAGTGGATACCTAGGGTCCCTATGTTTCTGAGCTTTGGGAGAAATAGGAAGAAGGCAAGTATAGGTAGGAGATCACAATAATTTTCTGTGGGAGAAAATCACATGCTTTTAAGCCATTAGATGAAGAGGCCCACCAAGCAGAGTGGAGTCATTAGTGCTTCAAGCAACTCCCAAGTCTTAAATTTCTTCCTACACTGGTTTCTGTCATTGCCCATACCACAGATATTTTGTCGAATAAAATCAATTTGCTGCTAAATGAACTTACAGTTTGTTTGTTTGTTTTTTACCACACCTCAAGCAGTAAATCTTTTTCTTACCTCTTATGTTGTTTCTGAGAATAAACTAACAGATATTTTACGCGTAAAAGTTGGTTGTTGGTAACAACAAAGTATTTAGGTGGGACATCTCCCCCTTCACTATGTTTGGCTCTAGCTCTTTTTCTATCTATTTCTTCTGAATCTGAAAAAGAAGAAAACAATCAAAATGTGAAAAGCCAAAAAAAACTTTATTGAAGACAAGAAATAAGCAGGCATGAACTCAGAAGCCTCGTTAACTTCCACAGTCTCAATATGGTCCAGTAATACCTGAAGATGCCCTTGGTGGGACTTAGAAATAAGCTGTAGGTATGAGTGGGGAGAAGTTAAAAAGCAGGAAGAGTTGAAAGAGAAATGAGAGAGCTAGTTAGACATAAGAAATGATAACAGAGATGGTTTCAGAGAAGCTTCAGAAGACTTGAATGAACGGATGTAGAGTGAAGTGAGAAGAACTAGGAAAACATTCTAACCTATAACAATATTGTAAAGACAAACAATTTTGAACAATGTAAGAACTCTGATTGATACAATGACCAACTAAGAATCCAAAAGACCGATGAAGCATGCTACCTATCTCTTTTTTTGGTTTGTTTTTTGGCTAGGCAATGGGGTTAAGTGACTTGCCTAAGGTCACACAGCTAGTAAGTGTTATGTGTCTGAGGCCGGATTTGAACTCAGGTCCTCCTGAGTCCAGGGCCGGAGCTCTATCCACTGCACCACCTAGTTGCCCTGCTACCCATCTCTTGACAGACAGATCATGGATTCAAAGTATGAAATTAGACATATCTTTTGGACATGGCTAATGTGAGATTTTGTTTTGCTTTGCTATTTGTTATGAGGGTTCTCTCTCTTTCTCTCAAAATGGGGAAGGCACAGATAAGAAGAAGAGAAAACAGATTTTTATTAACTGAAAAATCAAATTAAATTATCAGAGAGAAAGAGAGAGAACGTTATAAGGAAACAGCAAAAGAAAGACATATAGGAACAGTTATGGTTGGGGCCAAAGGAGATAAACAGGTAGGGAGAGGGAAAACAGAAATGGAGATAAGTCAGAAGAGATAGTATGAGCTAAAAATGACAATGATACCATAAACTGCAACTTGATTTATTTATTTATTTATTTTTTTGGCTAGGCAACTGGGGTTAAGCGAGTTGCCCAGGGTTACACAGCTAATAAGTGTCAAGTGTTTGGTCTGAGGCCAGATTTGAACTCAGGTCCTCTTGACTTCAGGGTCGGTGCTCTATCCACTGGGCCACCTAGCTGCCCCGGAAACTTGATTTAAAAGAAGTATTTTCACCACTACCCCAACTGCAATGCTACTGAAAGTTTTGATTTAATCCTATTTATGTCTTCCCAGTATTTAGCACAAGGCCTGGCACCTACTAGGACCTTAATAAATAGTTGTTAATTGATGTCTATAAAACTGACATTTTTATATTACAGCTCAAGGTGATAACTTTCTAGGGTAGCTACTTATTTTCTATCCTTGAAACAATTCCAGCCTACTGACAGCACTGCAAAGCTAAAAGATGATGTGGATGCGTGAGTGTAGAGACTGAAATGGTTGTTTTGATGTTTAACTGTCACAGTTTACAATCTCTCCAAGAATTATAAATGCAACTATTCCGTGCTGTATGGTTTGGGTGAGTATTGTCAGACTTGGGTCTGTTCTTTGGTATGCCAGTTGTTTTAGATTAAGGAAACGGAACAGAAAGCATTTCTGGGTACTCTTTTCTCAACAGACCCAATAGGCTCATTTGCAGAGAAGAGGATGATCACACGTTATCCATTACCGGCTTTGTGAAGCAATTTACGGGCATATTATGGCTATGAAATCTTGGGGGTGAGCAATAACACGGTTCACAAATACTCAGAGTGAGAGGAGATGCAATGGCCCACTTAGTATGGTAGATGACCCAGAGTTTTAAATCCAATCTATCTACCTGACTGTTTTTCTTACAACTGAATTCCTGGACTGAACCTGTTCCCATTGCTGTCTTTGGGACTCTAGAGCTTTTAGGCAGCCTGGCAAGAGAAATCCTGAAGCTTCTCTGCTTCATATACCCACCTTCATACATCAAATTTCACCTATCTTGAGAAGCCTTCCCTGATCTATCCCAAGCAACAATAATCTCTCCTCTGAGCACCTATGACCTTTTGTACTAATTACTTACTGACTAGCTATATTATTGTTTATTTTTTCCCCATGTATTATGTCTTATTTCCTACTGAAGAGGCTCTAAACTCTTCAATGGCAAGGAATATATTATCTTTTTCTTTGTTTCTTTCACCTCACCTAGCACTATATCTTGCACATAGCAAACATCCCATAAACACCTAAAGACTAACTGATATGCCTACTATGGGCTCTCACAGAGTCTGGAGATGGCCCAAAGTCACAGGCCCTAGCTTTGGCCAGTGCTGTCCGCTTACCCTTTTTCTTGGTTTGGCACTTGACATCTGGATGGTCGATGATCTCACACAATGCCACACAACTTAGGATAGGACCCAAGAGGCTGTGCTGCCACCCCATACCATGAGGACTGTAAAGAAGAGCCAGGCTTAAGTCACTGGTAAGGTAGGTCCCTTCACCAAACAAGGATGTCTAGAAGGGCAGAGTCAGATAAAAAAGAGACACACTCAACTGAATCAAAGTCTAAAGGTGGTACAGTTGTAGGACACATTTTTCTCTAAAAGATAATTTTAAGTGGCCTCTCACAAAAACTGTTAAGGCCCACATTTCCTGGCAAAAGAGTAAATTAACAGGATCCCTCTCACAATCATGTAGTTATTATTAAACCTTTTTTTATTATTATTTATAAAAGTCCCATGAAGTTGGTTACCATTAGTGTATGTGTTAAGTCAAGAAAAAGTTCAGAGAAGCTAAATAATGTGCCCACCCCCAAATATACCAAATTAGCAATAAAAGTGGAATTAAAGTGAATGACTTAGCTACTCTGATCAAGACAATGATCCAAGACAATTCCAAAGGACTTATATGAAAAATGCTCTCCATCTCCAAAGAAAGAATGATGGAGTCTCAATGCATATTGAAGCATACTTTTTTTTAACTTTGTTTTTCTTGTTTTTTTTCCCCTTAGTCTGTGTTTTCTTTCACAACATGACTAATATGGAAATATGTTTTGTATGACTGCACATGTGTAACCTATATCAAATTGCCTGCCTTATCAATGAGGGGGAAAGGGAGACAAGGAGGAAGAAAATTTGGAACTCAAAAAATTTTTTAAATCAAATGTCAAAAATTATTTTTACATGTAATTGGAAAAAAATATTTTTAAAAAGAGTGAAATTAATGTCCCTTTATTAGAAATTGACTTTTTGATAGTGTGTTTTTCATGAACCTGAATCTTTTCCATTTGTCCAGTAAAGCTTATAAGAAGAGTTAATTATGCCACTGTTTTAACAATCACATCCTCATTACTGAATTCAGAAGTTTCCCCATCTTTCACGTATCCTAGCCAACATATATTTTTCCTGGCTGATAAAACAAATCTTTTTTTTCCACAACCCTACGGTCACTATTGGGCTAAATCTATAATGGCCACGCCTATCACAGAATTGTAGATTTTTTGCAAGACTGCTGTGCTCCAACACAGCTGTGTCTGATTTGAAAACTTGTGGTACATTTGCCATGAAAATAATGTGACAGATCAGAGCGAGAGACGGGCCTTCCTTTAGGTAAATGTGATAAATGAAAATCCAGGTTTAGACAAAAAACAGGTTACAAGGGGAGTCTTACTTCACCAAAAGGATTTACTTTCAAAGAGTAAGTTCCCTTAGTATGTTTAACTTTACAGGAGCCCAACTATTACGTAAAGCTGGGGCCACCTGGATTTCAGTAGCAAAGCTACAGGCTATGCATTTGAGACTCCAGAGTAAACAAGCTCTTCATCTTCAATCTAAACATGGCAAATTAATTAGGCACAGCAGAGTTCTGGAAAACAGTGCTTCAGACTAGGCATAGAGTATG
The DNA here is from genome assembly GCF_003287225.1 of Phascolarctos cinereus. Taxonomy (NCBI): domain Eukaryota; kingdom Metazoa; phylum Chordata; class Mammalia; order Diprotodontia; family Phascolarctidae; genus Phascolarctos; species Phascolarctos cinereus. The sequence goes on from NW_027555736.1 coordinate 144,738,608, forward strand.
CTGGGCTGGTCTTATGCAAAATCCTTATGCATACCAGGTAACCTGAGTGGCACTAGAAGGTCTTCTCCCACTCCAGCCCCAACAAAGTAACCAATCTAGCCCACCCATCAGGCTGATCTCTGAAAATCCTCAAAGAACAGTCTTTCATTCCTCACTAAAAGATAAGGCTTAAAATGTGCAAATGCCCCAAGGAGTAGGTAATAAGAGTGATTAAGATTCACCACTGAAAAACAATGTTCTGGCCCTGGGCAGGACAGAGCAAGCCTCCCACCCTAGAAGCAGACAGGTGGTTCCTCTGTGGAAGCAAAAGGGAGCTGGAAATCCAAGATGGCAACAGCCTTGGCACTGGTCAGGGTGGTGTGTCCCTCTCCTTGATGGCCTTGCCATGGTTTTAACCCACCATATTTTCAAATTCCCCTTAAAGCTTTACCTTGTTTAAGTGGCAGTGTAAACCATTATGGAGGATGGAATGGAAGTTTTCCAGGCGGCTCCCATGGAATGCATAGATGAGATCCCTTTCTCCTTTGGTTTCATAAAATTTGGCATCCACTCGACCAGAATACACTATTTCAAACAGAAAGTCAGGTGCAGGGACACTAGTGCCTGAAATTCCCATGAGTTCTTGGATCTTCACATACTTAAAAATATAAAGGAATTTTCAGTGTTATTTGGGAAGCTATCAAAATGTATTACAAAACAAATACTGTCACAACTCCCCTTATTTTAAACTGTATTGGAATTTATACATAAGAACGTGTTTTCATCAAAATAAATACATCAACCTCGAAAAAAAAGAATTAAAAGCTACCATTTCAAGATTTCTTTTCCCTAATTACCCAGTCTGCCAGAAAAAAAATGAACTAAAGAAATGTTAATAACATGTTACAATGTATAGCACTTCTAACTTTCAAAGGATTTTTATTTTTATTACCTCATTTGATCTTCAATACTATTCTCTAAGGTATGGATGATAGGCAATATTGTCTCAATTTGAGAAATGAAGAAACTAAGGCCTAGAGAAATTAAGTCATTTGCCAAAGATCATGACGCCAGATAGCGGCAGAGCCAGGACTAAAACCAAGGTCTCCTAATAACTAGTCCAGTGTTCTTTTCCATTATAGCAGTAGCCAACATTAGAAATATTGTCCAAGTTTCTACTCCAATTGTGAAAGATGCCTGTCTTTCAATAGAGTCTTTGCAACATTTTATATTCTTAAACTAGAATTAATCAAGCACTTTATAATGTTGTGTGAAGAGAAACTTTTGCACCCATTCAAAGCAGCTCTGTGTAGCAGAAGAAATGAGATTACAATCCTTTACATTTATTTCTGTAATACTATTTGATACTAACAAGAGACAGTGTGGTATAAGGGGAAAAGTACTGAATTTGGAGCCAGAAGATTTGGGTGCAAACACTATCTCTGTCGCTTATTATATAGTAGTAATAGATAACTTAACCTTTTGGAGCCTCAGTTTCCTCATCTGTAAAATGAGGGGGTTGATCTAGATGCATCTAAGTGAGAATAAGAACAGCTGGCATTTCTCTACTATGCCCCAGCAGCAACTCTTCTTGAATTCTTCCTCGAACCTCTATTTTGAGGATGTGCCCAGGAGGCTATGCTCACTCCTTTTCTCCTGCCCTGGCTCCACTGTCTCGGGCTCTCTTGACTTCTCCAGCTAGCCTTTCTAGCTCCTTTTCATGTGTTTTCTTTCACCATTAGAATATAAGCTCCTGGAGGGAAGGGATAGTCTTTCTTTTTGCTTCTATTTTTAATCCACTTAGTAAACCCTTAATAAAAGCTTATTTAACTTCACTTACATAGGGCTTCAAGGTTTCCAAAGTGCTTTACATATGTTATCACAACTGAGCAATACAACAACTCTGTGAGGTAGGAACCTGAGGCTCAGAGAAGTACGCTGACTTGTTCATGGTCACCCAGTTAGTAAGTATGGACACAGCCATCAAATTTCAGTCTTCTTAAATGACTCCAAGTTGAACAGAATAACTATACAGTCAACTTAATAAGAACCTACTATGTGCCAGGCACTCTGCTGAGCACTGGTAACACAAAGGTAGAAGGCAATCTGCACTCTCCAGCTGCTCAGAGTCTAATGGAGAAGACAACATTGTAAACAACTACATATATAGAAATAAGCTTTATACAGGATAAATTGGAAATAATCAACAGAGGAAGGCACTAGAATTAAGAGGGATCAGGAAGGATCTCCAACAGAAGGTGAGATTTTAGCTGGGACTTGAAGGAAGCCAAGTCAACCAGGAGGCAGAGACGAGGAGACAAAGCATTCCAGGCATGGGAGGCAGTGAGAGAAAATATCCAGAATTGGGAGATAGAATGTCTCATGTGAGGAGCAGCAACGAAGCCAGTGTCACTAGATCACACAGCACATCATGGGGTGGTATAACACGTAAGAAGACAGGAGAGAGAGGGAGGGGCCCAGTTATAAAGGACTATGGACACCAAACAGAGGATTTTATATTTGATCCTGGAGATGACAGGGAGCCACTGGACTTTACTGAACAGGGGGAAGACATGGTACCTCCCTAAAAGAAGTCTAGAAGACTAAATATAGAGGCAAGGAGTCTAAAATCTTAGTCTTTTAATCCCACCTCTACCACTAAGTAATTGTGTGACATTGCACAAATCCCTTAACCTCTTTAAGGCTCTGTTTCCTTCACCTATAAAATGAAAGAATTGAATGAGGTGATCTTTAAAGGTCCCTTTCAGCTCTAGAAATCCGTCATTCTAAATACTAAAATCTTACCTCTGTTTTCCCTATGCTGTGTAGTGTAAGAATCTTTGATGATAAAATCCAGCTCACCAGATTCCATGCCCTTTTATCTTTGTCATCTGCAGACTGGAGAAGTTCCTTCAGGTTTGGCAGCATACTGGCATCTTCAAGCTAAAGAAAACTGGGGTTATTCTTTTTAAGGAATATAGCTCAGGAAACATGACAACAGGGAGACCTCTAGTGGCAATGAAACAAAATTTCATTTCTCACGTCAAAATTATTTTCCCAAAAGGAATAAAAACCATCAGTAGTTTTCAATGCCTTTTGCTAAGAGGGAGCAGTTGGCTAGGGTCCAAACTCCTTAGCCTGGCATCATAACTCAAATACCTTTCCCATTTTTTTCTCCCACCATTTCCCTAGACCTAGCCTCTACTCTAGACGGAATGCTGTCTCCTACATATATACCTTGTGCTTTTCCAACCCTGTCTTTGCTCAGACTGTCCCCACCTCCTCACTGAAGACCCAATTCTTGCATTCCCTTCCAAGTCAAGCCCAAATTCCACTTCCTCCATGAAGTTTCCTTGGCTACTTCTCACCCCAAGGCCTCAGTGATCTCTTTTCTGAATTCCTTTACATTTATTTCTGTAATACTACTTGATACTAACAGAGACAGTGTGGTATAGAGTGAAAAATACTGAACTTGGAGCCAGAAGGTTTGGGTTCAAATACTACCTCTGTCACTTATTACTACTGGTATAGTAGTAATAAATCACTTGAACTTTTGGAGCCTCAGTTTCCTCATCTGTAAAATGAGGGGGTTGATTAGATAGCATCTAAGGTACCATGACCCTATTATTATCTTCATCACATGTTGTTTTGTATTGTTTAATATTTTTTCTGTTCCTGTTAGTATTCTTTCTCTACCGATATTTTAAATTTCTTGAAATCAGTAACTATATCTTATACCTTTGCATTCCCCTAATACTTTGTCCATACTAAGTGATCAGTAAATATTTACCTATTGATTCTATTCCACTTTTTCAATAAGCTAATTTCATTAAGAATGAAAACTGTAAAAAGGGGTTTTCCTTGGTTCTTAGGTCTCTAATATTGAAAACTATGAACATTTTAGAATTTGTCATTCATTTCTTTCTCCCTATCTTACAGCTCTATTGTGAAGAGTGTCATAATTCTTAAAGTGTTATATAAATATAACATCATTATAATTAAACTTTGGAAACAGGCAATCAACAGCACATGTTTAATAAGCAAAGTTCTATATTAGATTACGTGAGGACAGAAACAGACTGATGAGGGCTGTCCTCTGTCCTTAAGGAATTTACAATCTTTTATTTTATTTTGTTTTCTCCTAGGCAATGGGGTTAAGTGACTTGCCCAGAGTCACACAGCTAGTAAGTGTCAGGTGTCTGAGGCCTGATTTGACCTTAGGTCCTCCTGACTCCAGGGCTAGTGCTCTATCCACTGCACCACCTAGCTGTCCCCGGAATCTACAATCTTAAGACTACAGAATAAACAAAAACTGTATGTGCATACATAAATACATTCTATTCACTCTCTCCAAATATGATTAGTGTTTTTCTGCCTATATGCCTTTGCTCACTTTATTCATCCTCACTTGAAATGCTTACTTCTCTCTCCCCATCTATCCAAATTGTTCTGTCCTTCAAAGCCCTATCCAAATCCCATCTTCTGTGTGAAGAATTCCATAAGCATCCCCCATTGATTTCTCCCTCCCCAGAACTCCTTCAGCCCCTGTTGGTACCACTCATTTCACACTTAGCCTATATTACTTAGTACTGTTAGACATATCTCCCAATTTCATCACAGGCACCTTGAGGAGCCCCTAGACTGCCTTATAATTTTGTACTAACCACAGCATCTAATTAATGTTCTACTTATAGTAGCTATTTGATAAATGACTGAATACTGATCAACACAAAGAGACGAGTGAATCATGAAAACATCATATTGCCAAAACGCCAGTAACAGAAACATAACCAAGTATTCTATCAAATAGACTACAGGTGGGCTTTCAAAGAAGGTGAGGGTTCTGAATAGTTTTGAAAGAAAGGACTTAATGTAATGAAAAAAGTCAGAAGACTCCTATCATCCATCACTCACCATTTCTGTTGCTGTATCCCCTTCAGAATTCAACTTGGGGATCAAAGCCTCACCTCTGACTCTTGTTCTGTGCCTTTCTTGTGCAGGAATAGTTCACAGGCTAGAGTGCAATCTCCTGATCTGTGGTTTTATAATTTGAGGTTTCTAATATTTGTGGTGAGTAGTGAGTGCCATGTAGCTAATGCTTCAGGCTGCAGAAACAAAATTATATACACACTGTCCAGCCCATCCATCTTGTTTATATCTTGTAGTTCCCAATGTGTGTCAGCCAGTACATGAGTTAGTATTTCAGTTAACCATTTGTAGTCTTGTCCTGGATTAATTCAATCAAGACAATGTACCAATAGAAGATGCATTAAATCCCTCCTTAACATCTTGCAGTTTGGTCCCTAGATGAAGGCTTTCTCCACCTCCCAAAGTTAAAATATATTCATCACAGGATCTCTAGAACAAGAATAGGGAAGTCTCCAATATATGAAGGCAAGCAAATTTTAAATACATATGAGACTGTTCCCTTTAATATAAAAGTTTGGTTGCATTTAGATCTATCCTGTTTTACCCTCTGGCTAGCCAGATTTTCCTTATCCACTACAGGTCTATTAAGTTAAACAAATATTTACTAAAGGCCTACTGTGTGTATGGAACTATAAAATATTATGTAAGGTGCTCAGTTCCCACCCCTTCTGAAACTTACAATTCAGTAGGGAGATAAGACACGTACACAAATAACTACATGCTGTGTAGGAATGTGACAAATGACATAATTAACGTACAAAGAACTCTTCGAGTTCAGAAAAAAGGAGCAATTCTACCAGGAGGTGGCATGGGATGGGGAGAGAAAAATAAGGGAAAACTTCATGAGAAGACGGCATTTAAGTTCAGCTCTAAAAGGCCAGTCAGATTTTACTATGTGAAGATAGAGCTGAAAGGAGTCTTTTTTTAATAGTATATTTCAAGAAGGATGTAAAACCAGTAAGGAAGGTATTTTGGGGGCATTAGGACCTTCTGACACCCCACAATAATAAATATATGAAAATAACATATTGCCATGGGAAATATTTCTAGTGCTAACTGGATAGACTGCTAGGTTCACAACATATAATTTTTTTTAAAGAGCAGATGACTGTAAGAACAGGGAAATTGTTTCAATTCCCCTGTATGATAGTATAGTCACACCACAAATCACATGGCAGGTAGATGCATGCCTAAGTATAAGGCAATACTGAAACAGAGAGATGGTATGTGCAATGGTTCTGAGACACACGAATGGTATGTCAGAGGCAGCAAAAGGCAGACAGCAAAGTAAGGCATAAAGTTGTGGTACAAAGGATAATACCGGCTGTTAAAGGCTATCTAGAGATGGGAGAGGGTGCCACTGAACACATTCTAGGCACTGTGCTAACTCTGAAGGGAATGCAAAAGGCAATCTAAGCACTTCCAATCTAGTTAAGCATAACTCACACAAAAAATTAATTACCTCTACCAGATTTAAGTCATAATTCAAGACAGTAATAGATATCACAAGGGATTTATATAATCAACTGTAAAATTAATCATGTGAACAATAAGAGAACTTTAGAAAGATAAATCATTTTAGGAAGAGAAGACCATAAAGAATGTGCTTTGACCTGGATCTTGAAGGATGGATAGTTTTTACTGACTAAGACAATGGGGGAGGACATTTGAGGCAGGGCTGGATTTGGGGTCAGGAAGATCTAAGTTCAAATCCCACCTAAGACAATTACTAGTTAAATGACCAGAACTTCTCTGAGTCTCAGCCCTATAAAATGAGGATAATAATGGCACTTACTTCCAAGGGTTATTCTGTTTTATCTGGCTCCTTACTACTTCCTCTCTGCACCACCACCACTATTCCCCATCCATACCACCAAACTTTTTGAAAAAGACAACTTTATCAAATGTCCCCATCCCCCCCCCACCAAACTCTTGTGATAAGATTGTTGCCCTAACTATTCTGCTAAAACTGTTCTCTTTAAAGATACCAAATCCAATAGCCTTTTTAAAGACCTCATCCTCCTTGCCTTCTCCACAGGTTTTGACTATAGATCACAGCCTCTCCTCCTAATACTCCCTTTCCTTGGCTTCACAGATAACCTGGCTCTTTCCTGGTTCTCCTACCTCTCTAACTTACTCATTCTCTGGTTCCTCATTCTCTTCTTGATCCCTTAATACAGGAAATTTGAGGAAGAAGATTAAATTCAGGGGTTGTTGGGACATTCAACTGGAAACACCTGTGACAGATCAAAACTGGAGACATAGATTTGATGATCATATATCTATGCCTAGCTTAAAAGCAAATACAGCATGTAAAAATTACAGTTTACCAAAATTAGAGATGATTCATTTTACAAAAGTTGGATTTACCACACTATTCAAGTAGATGAATACTAGACGGAAATGAATACGAATGCAGACGTACAAATGATCAAAGACTGAATCTTGAAGAGGTACTAAAGGCTAATAGGTCAGAGAAAAAGAGAAGATGGTAATAGAGGAAGAAATGCCATTCCAAGAACCAAAAAATCAAGGGTTTCCTCCAAGATCTGAAAGAAACAAGAAAAGAGGGTACCACCATAAAGCAAAACCCTAAATGACCATGATGGTCAAAACAAAGTCTCCAAATCACAGAACTCTAGATTTGAAAGAGAGCATTTAGTTTGGCAGTTCTTAAGCTTTTTTTTGTTTCTTGGACCTTTTTAGTAGTCTGCTGAAGTCTATGCACTCCTCAGGACAATGTTATTAAATGCATAAAAAAGGATATATAATTACAAAGGAAATCAGCTATATCCAAGTATAATTAAAATTTTTTAAAATAAGCTCACAGACTCCAAGTTAAGAATTCCTGATCAAGTCCAATTCCCTCATTTTAGAATTAAAAATGCCAAGGTTCAGAGAGAAGCAATTTTGAAACTTTTCCAAGGTCACACAGGTGGCACAGCCAAGATCAGAACTCATATCATTTGACTCCTAATACAGTCCTCTTTCCGATATAACAATTTTGTGGTATAACTGCCAACTAAATTAGAAAAAAAAAATTTTGATTTGGGAATTTGCTGCTGTACGGCCCACTCTAGAGACACCAGGAGACCGAGCTCCTCTCTCTGTCAAGTACACTGGCTGAAGGACCTTGGCTCTGTCCTTCAGTTACTCAAATCTGAAAAACGAACAGCATGTTCTCATTGTCCCTCATAAGAAAGTTAAGAGGATGTGTGGGACAACATAGAGTATGAAACGCCTGGAAATTTTCAAAAGTAGCTCAAGCTAATAAAACCACAGTGAGCTCTGTAACATATAGCAATCCTCTGATCAGCATCTCGAAAAAATACTTCCATTTCCTAAAAAGTCACTGAAAACAGCTACAATAACTAAAAAAAAAATTCATTGTAAAAAAAGGTAAATTACGGATCTGAAAGCAGAGGCTATGGACTCAGTTCATGGAAAGGAAGAAACAGGACAAAAAACAAGAATATGTCCAATTCAATTAGATTCTGCAAGTATTTGCAGCAAAGTGTAGTATACCAACTCCTTTCAGTACCCTAGGTCTGATCAGTTATGGTGGAGTACAGCACTCCATTGTATAGTTCCAAACTGCACCACTCTCTCAACAGCAGGATGAACTCTTCCAAAGGTAAGTGTGAAGCCCTGAAGGCTGTGTCCCCATTTTTTATGTCTTCTCAGCAAAGGCTGGAAGAACCAGTCATCCAAGAACAAAAGAGGTGGGGAGGCCTGCTCCAATGCAATGGAATTTACATCCCTGGAAGGCACTCTGGAAGCCCCACATACAGTTTCACTTTCACATGCTAGAGTCCTAGCTCCCTGAAAGTCAAATTGCCTTCACCTCTTCTGTGGCATCATGGCATATGGGATCTATAGGGCAGAGCATGAGTATCTGGGATGTATTCTTTCCCTGGAGTCACTCTAGGTAAATTTTAAAACTGTATATTAAACTACTGAATTCCAAAATTAAAAGTACCCAAACTTCTCAACCTTATGGAATAGAAAAGCACTTACCAAGTGATGAGGGCCAGTTGAGTTGTGGTGGGACGTCTCTAAAGAATTTCAAAAACTCAGGCAGACTGCAAGCCAGTTAGAAAGACTGAACAACAACATCAAGAAGGTAGTGGACTACAGGCTGTTAGGTGTGGTGTTCAGGACCCTGAGATACTGCCAGCAGAGGCAGAGAGCTAGGAGTCAAAATCCAGCTGACAGCGAACATCCTGCACCTCTGTTGGCTGAGGAAGGGAACAGTCTGTGGCCCCAGGCACGTTGGTCTGTTTTCCTGCCACCCAATGGCAGGATGGGCTATGGAAGTGGCTGGTCCAGGTCATCTAGAGTCCCTATATTGTTCTGCCACCATTCTTGTCTACCTTAAGACTGTCATCTTCTCCCCAAAAATCCCCAACACAAACTGGGCAATGCTGATGGAGCTTATTCTCTGTTCTACAATCCTAAACTGAGTCTCAACCAATTAAGAAGCCTCCTGATTTTACCAATGGTGTTTTAGGTGTTCTGCCTGCATTCCTACTTAATTGCTTAGCTAATTACAAATTTTCCTTCTGACCAAATTGAGGATAGGAAATAAAGAACTATCACACACAATTATAGGTTGCCCTGTCTCTCAAAAAATAGAATAATATAATCTGCCATGTAGTTCACCTCTCGATTCCACCCAAAAAAACTGCTTTCCTTACAAACTTACCATGCTGCTCTCTCATAGGCCAGGAAAATAACCCATTCTTTGTAGATTATTTTTATCAGGAATACTGGAAAAATAGGGTCCCTACATTCAATGTGAGGCTGAACTAAATGATATCTAAAAGCCTCCCTATCAGCTCTTAAGAGTCTAAAATAGTGCTAATCATTAATACTATTATACTTGTCCATTTTGATTTGATCCATACAGAAAAAGTGACATCCTAGCGGATGTCTAGAGAAAGGATAATGACAAAAGTTAGAGAAAGGTCAAAAACTGGGGAAAAAAAATACTCTTCCAAGGACCCAGAGGGTGAAACTAGAGTAAACTAGGCATAAATTACAATACCCACACCATGGGCAGTGTGTTGGACTGGGTAGTCAGGAAGGCCTGAATTCCAACCCTATCTCTGCTATTTACTAGCTGTGTGACAAAGGGCAAGACATTTCACTTTTCTGAGCTTCAGTCTCTTACTTACCTACAAAAGGAGGATAGTAACTTAAGTACCTACAAGTTGCTGAGAACTTCATATTGAAAATATGTAAAGTACTTTTCAGACTTTAAAATGTCAGTTATTGGGGAAGCTAGATGGCGCAGTGGATAGAGCACCAGAGCCCTGGAGTCAGGAGGACCTGAGTTCAGATCTGACCTCAGGCACGTGACACTTACTAGCTGTGTGAGCCTGGGCAAGTCACTTAACCCAACTCCCACCCCCTCCAAAAAAAATGTTAGTTATTATTATTATTATTATTATTATTATCCAAAACCTCAGGACCAAAAGGGCTTTGGACCAAGTGGGAACAAGGATAAGTTACGTCTAGAAAGGCCCATTTGATACTCTGAAACTTGAAATCTGTGCCTTCCCTCAAGGTGATTCTCCACTCTTAACCCAAGTCAAATTAACTGAATAACATGAACTGTATCTACAACCCTGCAATTATATGTAATCTGTATCCTAAAAGTCCCCCACATTGTAGTATGTGGCTTACCTGTGTACTTGTGTGTGCTGAACAAGGACCAGGTGGGATTTCAATGCAGTTCCACCTAAAAGTCACAGTCTTTTGCTATGAGAATTCTCCCCACTAGGAAGAGGACCTAGCGTGAGTGGCAGGCAATAAAGGGGATACAAAGATTCACCAACAGATGAGATATAGTCTTGGACCACATATATCCCAGGTACTTATAAACATCTGCAATGTAACACTACAGCAAAGCATATTTAGAATGATATTCTTAAGAAACTACAAGACTGGGGGGCAGAGCCAAGATGGCAGAGTGAAAGCAGTGACTTGCTTGAGTTCTCCTCCAAATCCCTCCAAATACTCATAAAAAATGGCTCTAAACAAATTCTGAAGCAGCAGAACCCACAAAAAGACAGAGTGAAACAAATTTCCAGCCCAACACAACCTGGATGATTGATCAGAAAGGTGTATCGTGCCAGGCTGGGAGCACAGTGCAGTGCAGCGTGGGCATGCAGGCTGCAGCAAACCTGGAGCAGGCCTCAGAGGACTGAATCTCGGGCAGCTGAGGAGGTTTCCAGACTCCTCAATCCACCAATGCCAAAGACAAATTAGAAGGTCAGTGGGAAAAGTCTGTTTCTGTCTGTGCCTGAGAAAGGAAGGCAGGGTTTCAGCTCCATTCCCCAAGAGTGTGGCCCTGTGGTGGGGCAGCTGCTTCCCAAGCTTCCGGCCCACAGACTGAGGGGGAATCCAGTGGCTGATCAGACAGGGATCGCAGGGATCTCTCTGCCACTGCCGAGGCAGGAATCTCTTGCTTTGCCTGTGTTTGGATCTGGGCCACAGTTCTGGGCAGCGGTGCTGGGGTGAGGAGGAACGCTGGCTTGGTGGAGCTTGTAGTGGTTGTGGAGAGGAGCCCCTCATCACAGTTACAGGACAGAAAGGAGTACTTGTAGTCGCAGGCCAGGAAAGGAGTAAACACCTTGCCCCTTATCATACCACCTTGGAAGAACTGAAAATTTACAGGTCCCTACAAGCATCTCTGAAAACAGCTGTACAAACCTCCGAAGCTTGGGACAGTACATTCTCCACATTGGAAACAGATTCGTACCTTAACAAAGAGTTTAAAACTCAAGTAATTGGCCGGGATCATGAGCAAGCAGCGCAAAAAGAGTCAGACATATTATCTTACTTGGTGAAAAAGAAGACCAAAATATACAACCAGAAGAAGACAACAAAGTCAAAGCCCCTACATCCAAAGCCTCCAAGAAAAATATGAATTGGTCCCAGGCCATGGAAGAGCTCAAAAACGATTTTGAGAAGCAAGTTAGAGAAGTAGAGGAAAAACTGAGAGTGATGCTAAAGGAGACCCAAAAAAATACTGAAGAAAATAACACCTTAAAAAATAGCCTAACCCAAATGGCAAAAGAGGTCCAAAAAGCCAATGAGGAGAAAAATGCCCCAAAAAGAAAAATTGGCCAAATGGAAAAGGAAGTCCAAAAGCTTACTGAAGAAAATACTTCCTTAAAAATTAGAATAGAGCAATTGGAAGATAGTGACTTTATGAGAAATCACGACACAGTAGAACAAATCCAAAAGAATGAAAAATTAGAAAACAATGTGAAATATCTCATTGGAAAAACAACTGACCTGGAAAATAGATCCAGGAGAGAGAATTTAAAAATTATTGGACTATCTGAAAGCCATGATCAAAAAAAGAGCCTAGACATCATCTTTCAAGAAATTATCAAGGAAAACTGCCCTGATATAGTAGAACCAGAGGGCAAAATAGAAATTGAAAGAATCCACAGATCTCCTCCTGAAAGAGATCCCCAAAGGAAAACTCCTAGGAATATTGTAGCCAAATTCCAGAGTTCCCAGGTCAAGGAGAAAATATTACAAGCTGCCAGAAGGAAACAGTTCAAGTACTGTGGAAACACAATCAGGATAACACAAGATTTAGCAGCTTCTACATTAAAGGACCACAGGGCATGGAATATAATATTCTGGAGGGCAAAGGAGATAGGATTACAACCAAGAATCACCTACCCAGCAAAACTGAGTATAATCCTTCAGGGGAAAAAATGGTCATTCAGTGAAATAGAGGACTTTCAAGCATTCTTGATGAAAAGACCAGAGCTGAATAGAAAATTTGACTTTCAAATACAGGACTCAAGTGGAACATGAAGAGGTAAACAGGAAAGAGAAATCATAAGAGACTTATTAAGATTGAACTGTTTACATTCCTGCATGGAAAGATGATATTTATAACTCATGAGACCTTTGTCAGTATCAGGGTAGTTGGAGGAAAAAAATTATATGTATGTATATGTAGATAGATAGATAGGGCACAGGGTGAGCTGAAGATTAAGGGGTCATATCTGGAGAATAAAATTAAGGGATGAGAGAGGATTATACTCGGAGAAGAAGAAAGGGAGAGGTAGAATGGGGTAAATTATCTCACAAAAAAAACAAAAGAAAAGTCTCTTACAGTGGAAGGGGAAACAGGGGAAGGTGAGAGGGAATGAGTGAATCTTATTCTCATAGGATTTGGCTTAAGGAGGGAATAACATACACATTCAATTGGGTATGGAAATCTGTCTTACCCTACAGGAAAATAGGGGGAAGGAGACAAGAGAGCAGGGGGATGATAGAGAGGAGGGCAGATTGGGAAAGGGGTTAATCAGAAGTAAATACTTCTGAGGAGAGACAGGGTCAAAAGAAAGAATAGAATAAATGGGAGGGCAGGATAGGATTAAGGGAAATAGAGTTAGTTTTTCACAACATGTCTACTATGGATATGTTTTGCATAACTGCACATGTACAACTTATATTGAGTTGCTTGCCTTTTCAATGAGGGTGGGTGGGGAGGGAGGAAGAGAGAAAATGTGAAACCTAAAGTTTTAAAAACATATGTTTAAAAAAATGTTTTCACATGCTACTGGGAAATAAGAAACACAGAAGACGGGGTACAGAAGTCTATCCTGCCCTACAGGAAAATAGAAGGGGAAGGGGATAAGAGAAGGGGAGAGAGATAGAAGAGAGGACAGAGTAGGGGAAGGGATATTCAGAATGCATGACATCTTGGGGTGGGGGAAGGGGGGAGATGGGGTGAAAATTTGGAACTCAAAAACTTGTGGAAGGGAATGTTGAAAACTAAAAATAAATAAATTTATATTAAAATTTCAAAAAAAAAAGAAAACTCTTGGGAACATTGTAGACAAAATTCAGAACTTTGCCCATAGTTGGTGCTTAATAAATGCTTTTTCATTTATTCATTCAAAAAAAAAAAGAAACTACCAGACTCTGCAATGCCTTGATAGCTGACGTTTATACTGTACCTTTAATGACTATAAACTGCTTTACATACACTATTTTATTTGAACTTCACAATAACCCTGAGGTAGATAATATGGGTATTATATCCTTATAGATGAGAAAGTTGAGGCCCAGAGATTGGCCAAGGTCAATCAAATTAACAAGTATTTATTAAGTATCTCCTGTGTGTTAGGCCCTATGTTAAGTACTGGGGATACAGATACAATGAATGAAACAATCCCTACTCAAAAAGAGCTTACAATCTAATGGGAGAAATACCAAGAGATAGTGTGCCAAAAGTCTTGGTGCAATGTTAAGCATTCATAATTTCATAAGTATAAATGCTACAAACATAAAAAAACCCATCATTTGAAAGTTTAATCATTTTAATTTATTTTATATTTAGTTTTGTAGATTCTGAATAATGTTTAAGCTTTTACACCACGGGGCACCCGGTTATCATGCACTGCATATATGACTATTTCTATACGACATATTCTCTGACTGGTAGACTAGTAGAAGAGGTCCTTTTGCTTGGTCACCGTGGTCACTTGGTCTACCTCCATTAGACTTTTTCTTGTGGGGAAATGTCAGAATTGTTGTATATGCATCAAAACCTTGTTCTTTGGATGTTCTTAAGACTAGAATTACAAATTCAATCCTTTCAGTCACTGAACAGCAGTTGATAAAAATGTTTACAAAGTTAGAAAATCAACTTGAGCAATGAACAGCATAAATGGTGGTTATGCACAATTTTTATATGAAACATATTCAACATTTTAAATAATCAACCTTTCAAAAAATTCTGTAAATACTTTTAAAGTTATTAAAGCTTAAAACTGCATTAAGACTTTTGGGCCACCCTATAAACTTATTTAAAATAAATGTAAGGAGAATAAATACAAATATAACACAAAGTAGTCCAAACAAGATCACTTAAAAGGGATCACTAACTAGCAGCTGGAGGATCAGGAAAAGCTTCATGTGGTACTTGAGCCGTGTCTTGAAGGCTGTGAGGAGGAAATACATTCCACGAATAGGGAACAGAATATGTGCAGGCCTCAAGATGCACACAGTTAGTATAAGAGGCAGGATACAAACACAGGACTATCTACTTTGTCATACTACCTTCTAAATCATCAAAGAAAGATTATGTTAAATGTGACTTTCATTCTTGTAAACTGGTAATGCAAGTATAGTCATTTTCTATTCATCACAATAGCTGATTAAGCAGAACTTCTTACTCCACGACTAACCTAGAAACATTTGCTGTACCATGTTGTTTTTTTTAATTCTCTACTAGGTAATTTGCAGTATGTAATGTGTCATTAACAACCTAAAACATCTAAGTATGTGCTGTAATAGTGGATCTTGAGGAGAAAATATATTTATCTCATGAAAATTATCCAATGAGAGCATGGGTCTGGAATAGAAATTTGGTGGCCAGATTATTTACTGATGGGACCTGGAGTAATAAACACATCTGCCTCTTTCACCTTCCACAGCCTGCCAGGGCAACTGGACTTGATCCACAGCCCAGGTACAGAAGCAAACAGAATATAACAGCTTTGAACTTTCCTCAGAAAAGAGGATAACAGAAGCTGAAAATGGTAAAAGTTGGATAGACTGTGGGAAGACAGGCACATTAATAAACTGTTGATAGACCTGTGAATTGCTCTAACCTCTCTGGAAAACTATTCAGAATTATAAAAAAGTCACTAAACTGTACATACCCTTTGATCTAGTGATACTACTTCTAGACATACACCCCAAGGAAGTCAAGTCAGACCAAGGAAAAGTCCTATACACAACAACTTACAGAAGCACTTTTTGTATCAGCAAACAACCGATCAACAAGTATTTATTATGAGACTGCTTTGCGTCTAGGATATAAAAACAAAAGAAATGAAACAGTCCCTGCTTTCAAGCAGCTCACATTCTATTCAGGTAGACAACATGTACATATATAAGTAACTATTATATACAGAATATAAAAGAAAAATACAAGATAGTTTACAGAGAGAGGGCACCAGTATTTGGGTAGAAGACAAGTGGAAGGTCAGTAATTGGAAAATAACTAAATAAATTGTAATATATGAATATAATAGATTGTATTCATGTGGTGTTATAAGAAATTATGACTACAAAGAATTCAGAGAATTGCTAAGACTTGTATGAACCAATATAAATCAAAGCAAGCAGACACAATAATTTTACATGGTGATCACAAAGGGAAAACAACACTGAAAAACTTAAGAACGATGATTAATGAGGTAACTGTGCCTCCAGCCTTTTGACAAGTAGCTTCACTGGATCACTGATTTAGAGCTTGAAGGGATCCCAGAAGCCACCTAGTCCACCCCCCTCATTTTATGGTTGTGGAACATGAGGCCTAGGGAAGTTAAGTAATGGGCTCAAGATTACACAGGAACTAAACAGAATAGGTGTAGAATGAGACATAGGTTTTCAGACATGGTAGATGAGTTTGTTTTGCTTGGCTGCTTATTTGTTAAAAGGGAGAGTTCTATAGAGGGAGGGAAGTAACAGTAATGTTTAAAAAGAATTAAATAAATACAACACTTAAAAAGAAAAAAATGAGACAAATGGTTGAGAAGAACTCACCAGGGCCTCAAAGTCTTTGTTGTCCTGGCTAACATAGGAGGCTGGGAATGGCCTCAGTACAGAGTCCCGCTTGTAGCTCTGCAGGGCAGAGGCAAAGAAGCTGCACTGGAGATCTGCTGCCAGCACATCCCTCTGGGCTGCTTCCCGTGCTGCTTCCCTGGCCGCCTCCAGGCTGAAGGGCTGCATCCCCTCGGCAGAGATGGAGGCACTGTGGGGAGATGGAATCCTAGATGGGGATGAGGGTATGGTGGGGCAGAAAATGGGAATCCTAAGAGGTGGGTTCAGGGGAGTGGAGGTAAGAAGCAAAGCTAAAAATGAGGCATTTGTATACCCTAGGGAAGGCTTCCCAAACTACTCACTGGACACTTTGAGCTTTCACATGACTTATTACAAAATTAATGCACCTGTGCCACAAAGAACAGAAATATTTGGCATTTATAAAAATAACTATCAATATTAAAAGTGTCCTCTCTCATGTCCCTTTCCCCTCCTGCCCCTTCTAGGTGGTTGCTTACCTTGCCTACCCTGGTCCTGCTTCTAACAAGAAGTACTCAGAGAAAGCAAAAGGGAGAGATCAGTAGACAAAGAATGAGCCTCTGTAAATCAGGGGAAGGTGAAACCAAGAAGGCAGGATGGAAGGGGGTATGTGAGATAAAAGGTCAAAGGTACCTCTCGGGGCAGGAAGTGTCCATCTCTTCTAAACCAAGAATCAGTACATCAGATGTGAGAAAGCTGTTTCTCTTCCACCCCCCCCATCCCAATTTGTCAATAAGGTAAAAACATCTAAAAATCCAGGACAGAATGTGAGAGGGGGTGAATCTCAGATGGAAAGGGATGAAGCAGAAGTTTGAGGATATCTCAGTTCAGTAAGGGGGGTTGGGCTGGAGTAATAAGTAGGTAAAGAAGGAAAAGGGTCACTTCAAAAGGGAAGGAATAAAAAAATCAAGAGGCCTTAGAGATACCCCCCAGGGCAGTGACCAGTCACTTGGACAGAAGAACATGAGGTGGTGTCCCGTCCCCACTGGGGCATTGGATGGAGGAGTATAGATGGATGGACAAAGTCAGGGAAGCTGCGGGTAGGTGAAAGTCCATGCTGTGAGAACCAGGCAGAATGAAGCAAAGGATCAAGAAGGCAGCTCTAGGTACCTGGATGGAAAAGTGTGTATGGGATCACCATTGAGACAGCTGGGATTGGGAGAGTACTGGGGGATAGAGGGGGACACCAAGGCCTGGAGATCAAAGTGTCAGGAAGGCAGCCCAACAGACCTGAATTGGGGAGTGGGAGTGAGGTACATCGTGTGAACCCCACTGAGGGTGCTGAGACGGGGGAATTTATAAGGCTGGTGGAGGGGGTGAATGGGAGGAGCCAAAAGACAAGAATGTGAGCAACCAAGGGTCAGAAAGGGAGCTCAAGGCAGCCGGATGGAGGTTTAATGTGTGGGATCCCCACTGGGAGTGCTAGGACGGGAAGTGCACGGGGAGGGGGGAGGGCAAAGGGCAGGGAGGCAGATACGACTGAAGGGCGGGCTGGACAGACATCTAGGGGAGAGAGCCCCACTGGGGGCGGGTGGACAAAGGGCAGGGGCCGAGGGAGCACTTTGTGAGGAAGGCAGCTCGGCGCTCCCGGATGGGGGGTGTATGTGGGGGATCCCCACCCGGAGGGCAGTCAGTGCAGGGCCCTGCCGCTAGGGGGAGCCTTCCCCAGGGGCCGCCCGCCGCCCCCCAGCTGTCAGGACCTATGGGCCGGAGAGACAAGGGAGAACGGTGATTTCCCCAAACCCGTTAGCGCCCCCTCCTCGCCAGCCGCCACACCTCCGCCTAGGGCCCGCGCGTTCTACCGGCTCTCCGCCCGGCCGGGCCCGCCCGGCGGGGCCAGCGAGCTCAGCCGCCGAGCCGCCGAGCCGCCCGGCCCGCCCCGACACGCCGCCGCCACTGCCGCCCAGCAGCTACTACTACTGCTACAGCTGCCGCCGCCGCCGCCGAGGCCCCACGATGAGGCTGCCCACCACCCCGCCTGCGCAGGCGTGCGCGCGCAGAGCCCATCAGCGCCCACCCGGCCCAGCCGGCTCGAGCTCTCCGGCTTCCCCTCCCCTCCCCACCCACGTCCTTCCGAGACCCGGGTCAACCCCGGCCCCGCCCCCACCCGAAGATCACTTATTAGGCGCCTGCCGGAGGTAGGAACCGCCTCTGACCTTTTGGCACTTACATTCTGGGAAAAGAAATGAAACCCACAGGGTGTATCCAAGGACGTTTAAGCTGCACTAAGACTTTTGGGACACCTTGTCTCTCCTGCCTAAGTAAACACAAACCAGTGGGGGGCGGGGCAGAGAGCTGAGGGGGCGGAGGGAGGGCGGGGAATCAGGAAAGGCTTCCTGTAGGAGGTGGCGCCCAAGCAGAGCCGGACTGGCTGAGACGAAGCAGAGGGCGTGGCTGCCGGGCGTGGAGAACTACCCGTGCCTAGGGGAGGGATTAACCCAGCCAGGGACAGGCCGGGGCCGAAAGCACGCCCAGTGAGGTTCCTGGAGTCCTCGGGTTCTGCCACTTTTTGCATCCCCAGCCCTTATCGCAGTTTACTGACTTGAATCCATGCCCCACTCAGATCTGTCCCCTTGCACCAGGAACTGCCCTTCTCTCCCCTCCCCCAAAGTATCGTTGTGGTTGTCTTAAAAATCAGAATAATTCCGTGGCATACACAGCTCACCACCACCACCACCCCCACGTTCACACGTAGACATACACATACACACAGCCCGAGTTCACCACCAACCATCTTTTTTCCTTACAGAGATTTGAGGTAATTTGTCAAACATTTATCAAGCCCGTGCTATGTGCGTGATTGTACCGGTCCTAGAGACAGAAGAACAAAGCAAACAGACCTGGCCTTCCAGGAGCATACATTCCATTGACGGAATACCACCTGAACAGAAGTAACTAAATGCAAAGTCTCTTTTGTACCGTAATACAGAACATCATTTTGCCATTTAGGTAGTAGGGCCCTTTAAGCCATGGAAAGCAAAAGTTGGTGCTTAATCTTGCCCCAGACCTCTTTCCTCCTAAATCTAAACAATAGTGAAATGTACACTTGTATAGCTCAGCACAGCCCGCATCTCCAACGCAAATGGATAAGAAAGCTTGCAATATAATTACTTTAGATAATTATGTTGATACCAGAGACCAGGACACCTGGTCTGGTTTGTGTGATCTCTGATCCGTAATAATGGGGTGCTTGGGTGCTTGTGCTTGTACTTGTGCCCCAATTTCTCCCTAGTCTCAGAAACACTGTCTCTAACAACCATTCCCCAGCCCAAGGACACTGTGCCTAGCAGTTATTCATGCATGGGCCTCAGCATGACCCTTATCTCTCTCCCTGGTACAGCTACACAGAGCTGGGCTGCTCAGGCCCCAGCCCTCAGATCATGTCTCTGGAAGCCTCCCAATTCCTCAGTAAGTTCCTGTGTTGTGAGAAAGCTTTCCCTTGTTGCAGAGCATTCTCTCATCAAGACAGAGGGAGAGGGGTGTCCTTGACCAGCCCAAGAACTCTTCCTCTTGCCAGACTTCAAAGATCCATCCCCCTCCCTGTCCTGTATACTCCCTGTACTTTCCCATCCATAGCCCCAAAGACACCTACATCTTTGGATTACCTCATCAGTGTTCCTCACATTTCTTTCCCATGCTCTTTTCTATATAAACCCTAGCTCGACCCCTGATGGCTGCTGCTTGATTTGGATGTGCATACCCCTGGCAGCCACGCGCTAATGAAGCCACATCTTAAATTACGTCTGGATCTCACTCGCTGATTTCTCAGTACAACAGTACGAAGGAGAGAGTGTAAATAATGAGAGTATCAGGAAAGGCTTCTGGAAGGAGGGGGCACCTGCCCTGTGAAGGGAGCTCAGGGTCTTGTATATTGCAGGTAAGTAGGGAGTGCATTAAAAACTGGGGAATTCTTTATGCAAAGGCAAGTAGAAACCAGATGTAGGTGGGTAACAGCTAACAGGTTAGTTTAAATGGCCTGATTGTGAAAGGTTTTTAAACGTCAGGCTGAGGAGATTGTATGTCTGTTAACACCTGGGGATGTTCCCAACTCCAAGACAAGGCTGTCGAAAGTTCAGGGTTCTCTATGGGTCTATGTCACCCCAAACCAAAGCTTTTAAGTCCCCATCAGTGTGTTTACCTTTTCTAATTAGCCAAAGAACACAGTTCAAAACACAGGCATTTCATTTAGTGGCGTAACAAAAAAAAGTCATAAATATTTCCCCCATAAACATGGGACATACTCCCACAAATAAACACAACGCCCACTTTTCTTAGGGAAAATAGACATAGGTAGGGAATGTTCATAGAGAGGCATATATATGTATATATGTAGGGAACACAGCCAGGGCACATTCACAGCATTTGTGATAAAAGAGGAAAGGTTTCTCTGTTTTTGCTTTTTCTATGAAAAGTTATCTGTGTACTTCTTTAATAGCTTTAAGTGGAGGAGATTCATTATCCAGGAAGAAAGTACTTGTGCCAGGCACCAAGCTCTTTTGAACTCAGGGCAGCATCATTTCTAGCTATCTTGTGCCCTTAAACCTAAGTCTATTTTAAAAATTTGTTCACTGAGGTTTGGGTCTCTGTCAGAGACCACATCCTAGTTTAGAACTATCAGGTCCATGTGGCTTCCTGTTTAATTTCTAGCAACTCTATTACATGGACTCATCGTCTGAGTAGAGACTAATCTTGGAGCACTGGGCCGCTGCCAAGTCATCTTGATTTACATCCTGCCGCTAGACTTGGATGACTCTGGAGGAGACAGTGACTGGTGACTTTGTTCTGCTCTGCCTCACTTAAATCCAATTCACTTGCAAGTCAAGACATCACCCTTGTGATATCATTAGTCCTCTTCGAGAATGAAGGACGAACAGCAGTCTTGGAGCAAACTTCCAAAGCTTCTGAAATTCTTGGGTTACCCAGTTTCTAAATGCCAAAACTCTTTTTCTCTCCCACACAAAAAAAAAGTGGCAGGAGAAAAGGTGGGGAACAACGCTACGCCCCAGAATCAAACCTTGAGTTATTCTAGATAAGGGAATCAGTTTTGTGCCCGAGCAAGGCAAGAGGGCAAGGCTGGAACACTGTGGACAGGATGGAGAGATGTGGTTTGGGTGACGATACGATTAGTTGAATCTGGAACTAGTCCAACCACCAGAATCCAAGAGTATTAATTAATGTCTTATTGTCGGGCCTGAGAAGTCTCTTTAGTGGTACTCAGTAGGGCTCTGTCCTCAGCATTGATGTGTTAATTTTCAAAATCAAAATATAACAGGGAGAAACAAACCTTGACTCTATGACAATCAAAGCCACTTCATAGAACTGACCTAGGCAAGAGCCTAGATAAATGGAGTCAATATCTCTTGGGGTTGGCCTTAGCTTGCTAGCTCTGACCCATACTTCTAGGAGTTGTAATTTTTCATTTCTAATGTTTCTGGTAGGAGATTAGGTACAGGAGAGAAAAATGAGAGTACAGGTGAACAGGGGAGCATTTCGTGGGAAAAATCTGAGGCAAGTGGAAGCTGGTGGCACAGGAATTTCTACCAACCACTTGTAAGGACACCATAAAGAAGGAAGCCTCTGATATATAGAGGAGTTTGGGAACAGGAAAGAACTGACCAGTACTTGGTGGTAAGGGTCATTAGAGAGAGTGCTGTGGAAGACCCCAAAAGAGTCTAAGATGGTGGGACAGCAGCATTTTTTGTGTTTGTATTTGTGTCTCTTCCTATTGGATTATTAGAATTGTTATTGGAATTTTTATTTTTTATTTTCTTTTATTAGTTTTTATCATGGGAGGTGGGGAGTCAGGGTCATTGCTCTTAGTCAGGAGGTAATTGAGCTGCCTGAAAGCTGTCCCATGGGATGTGAAAATTTACTAAAGGCCTCAAACATCCCTCAGATAAAAACTCACAGAGAAAGCCAAGGCTTCCCAAGTAATTTGACTTGAGGAAGAGATTCTACTGATGCTACTACCTTTGTAAGCAAGTAAATCTCTCCCTCTCAGTCAGCTCATTATAAACTCTCTAAATGTAGTTTAATCTGTAACTGACTTAGTTTACCTATACTGTCTGCTTAACTAGATTTATTATCTTAGGGGATGTATGAAATTATGATTCTTCTTAACTAAGTTTGTGTAACTCTTTTGACGTTGAGGGAAGCATGAGATTATGAATCAGTCCTTTAAAAATTTCTATAGCCTAGGGGCAGCTAAGTGGTACAGTGGATAGAGCTCTGGCCTTGTAGTCAGGAGGAGCTGAGTTCAAATCCAACCTCAGACACTTGAGATTTACTAGCTGTGTGACCCTGGATAAATCACTTAACCTCGATTGCCTCAGGGGAAAAAATTTACATAGCCTAAAATAATGTGTGAGATTGTAATATATGAAAGAATTACTTTTCTGTTACTCTGACATATTTTGTATATAATGAAGCCTGGTTAGAATTCTAATCAGGCATCAGGGGTTATTTTTCTACCCCTCTGAACCTGTGCTTAAACATAATAAAACCTAGGTTTTTATCTCTATAATTTCTGTATTGTGGTAGATCTATTTCAGCTCACACAGAGCATGCACTTTTGAAGAAGCAAAGAATGATGAGACCTGTATTCTGATCCAGATTAGCCATGTTATCTAAATTGTACCAGCTGAATTTGCTTCTGGTTTCTGTCCCTAGGGAGGAGGGAGGGAAGGAATAAGTATTACGCACCTACTATGTGCCACTGTGTTAAGCACTTTACAAATATTTTCTCCGTTTCATCTTCACAACAACCCTGGGTAAATGCTAATATCATCCCCATTTTATAGTTGAGTTAACTGAGGTAGACAGAGGTTAAGGGATTTGCCTAATGTCCCTCAGCTAGGAAGTATCTGAGGCTAGATCTGAATTTAGGTCTTCCTGACTTTAGGCCCAAGCCCCACCTCACTGCCTTGAATTGTATCCCAGGAGAGAAATCAGTAATCCCTTTGTGACACAGTTGGAGAATAATTATCCTAACTCTAAATGCTATTGTTTTGTGACTTCTTTTTGCAAGACTGATTTATTTTCTAGGTGGGCCTAGAGTCCCAGTGAAAGATAAAGAAAATGTTCACTGAGTGAAAAGAATACCTGACTTGTAGTTAGGAGGCCAGAGTCCCCGTCTTAGCACTGCCACAGACTAGCTGTGTGACGTTGGGCAAGTCATTTAAACTGCCTGTGCCTCAGTTCTTTATCTGTTAAATGAAGAAGCTGGACTGGATGCCCCCCATGGAAATTGAAGAGCTTACATTGAAGGTCAGCACTTTTAAGGTTTGCAAAGCATCTTCTTTGTAATCCTGTGAGGTAAATAGTGCAAGTTTTATCCTCATTTCCTCCAGACAGGTCTCTGAGAGGTGAAGTAATTTGTCCCTGGTCACATAGCTAAAGAAATGTCAAAGCTGGGAATCAAGCCCAGGTCTTCTGCCTCGAGTTCTGAGATCTCTCTGTTATGCCAGGCCACCTCTTGCTGGGGACAATTTAGACACCCTAAAATAGGATCAAACCTGGAACCCAACATATTAGGTAAAATTAGTGTTTTTGTCCCATAAAACATCCTAAAAAGCCTTTGGCTAACTCTATGAAGGCCTGGTCACTAATGGCCTCCCTGAAGTCTTCCCCATAAGGAAATTAATATGAATGGGAACAGATGAGTCTAGAACTCTGTGACTCCATGACTTAGATGAAAGCTCAGAGGGACTGCTTGTCTAACGTATGAATTGCATGAAGCTGAAATCAGTAGTTAATGTTGGATAATAGAATTAGAGCTGTACAGGGTGGAATGATGGGTTAACTAATCCGCCAACTCAAGTGTTTAAATGGTATGTGTAGATGAAAGCAAGAGGAAGTGTAACTCTTGTGCTAAACATGGAGGGTCTACGTTCTTTTGAGGATCTCTCTCTTCTCTGTCTCAATGTCCTCTCCTCCCTCCTCACAACCTGGGAGCATCAGTATATGGCACTCTCTTTATGGTAGCCACCAAATGCCTCTTTACAAGCACCCAGATTTACGTTCTAAGGTGTCTAAACATAGAACAATTTTATCAATACAGTAAAGGACCCAAGGTAGTACTGTGAAACATGGGGAGGGACTGTATGGGCCCCTGACAGGAGGCCAATACATCAGAAACAGGGAAAGGCTTCTCTGTTACAAAAATATTTATAGCAGCAACTTTTGTAGTGGCAAAGAACTGGAAACTAAAGGAGTGCCCATCAGTTGGGGAATGGCTAAATAGGTTATAGTATATACGTGGAATGGAATATTATCTCTCCACAAGAAATCATGGAAAAAATAGTTTCAGAGAAACCTGGGAAGAGTTGTATGAATAGAATGAATTGAGCAGAACTAGGAGAACAATTTCTACAATAACAACAGTGTAAGGACAAACAAGTTGGAGACTCTGAAGAGCTCTGAACAATGCAATGACCACCATGATTCAGAGGACTAATGATGAAGTATGCAACCCACCTTTTGACAGAGAGGTAAGGGACTCAGGGTGCAGAATGAAACATATGTTTTTGGATACGGCCCATGTAGGAATTTGCTTTGTTTACTATACATTTTTGTTACAAGGATTTTGTTTTTGTTTTTCTTCTTTTTCACTGGGGCTAAATGGACTAGAGAAAGGGAAAGTAGATATGTTATCCCCCCACACAGACACACACATGTACACACACATACAAAAAAAAAGAGAGAAGGAAGGCCACAAGGAATCACAAACAAACGGAACAGCTTTCAAAGTTACATGTTGAATTTAATTTATGTTCAAAAAGAAATGCAAGCTCTAAATAATAGAGACTCACAGTTATATGTGCAAACATCCCCTCTCTTCCCCAGTGTACATAGAAAGGCTTATTTCATTTGATGTTAAGTTCATAATAATAACAAAGTAAAATTTTAAAAAGAAAGAAAGGGTTCTGGTAACTATGTGGGCTCATGTCCAAGTCTTTCCTGCATCCTTACTGTGTAAATAAAACTTTTCAAGGTTTTGAAACCTGTAAGCCTATGTACTTACAAGAAGAGCAGGTAGTTTGGCCTTGGGAAAGGGCCAGATATAGAAGTTTCCGGGTTCCACCCAGCATGAGCAAGAGGGTAATGTAAAGTAAAGGTGGACATAAAGGGCAGTTGAAAAGGCTGATGAGCTAATCAGTCAATCAATAAGCATTTTATTGTCTATTATGTGCCAGGCACCTTGCTCAGTGTTGGTGATACAGATACAAAGAATGAAATAATACATATTCCCAAATAGCTTACATCCTTCTTTTTCCTCTTTTTTAAAATTTATTTTTATTTTTTTAAACATTCATTTTTGAAATTTTCAGTTCCAAATTCTTTCCTTCCTTCCTTCCTTCCTTCCCACCCACTGAAAACACAAGGATTACATTATACATGTAAAGTCATGTAAAATGTATTTCCATATTAGCCATGTTAAATAGGTTACATATGTAAATGTAGACAGAATAAATATAAACAGAATAAGTACAAGGTAATTAAATATAAAGGTTAAGAAGTATGCACTCTCGAGGGATGGAAGGAATGAGGCAGGGCTTCCATAGAAGGAGGAGTGTGAGCTGTGTCTTCAAGAAGAAAGGGATTCTGTGAGGCCAACGTGGAGGAGGCTGTTCCAAGCATGGGAGACAAACTGTTGCAAAGGATCCGAGGGGAGATGCAATGTCAGGTGCGAGGAACAGAGAAGATCAGTTTGGCTGGATTTGGGACTACAGAACAGGGAGTAATGTACCAGGAGGCTAGGAAGATAGTTTGGGGACAGGTTGTGACGGCCTTTAAAAGCTAAACAGTGGGATTTATATTTATCCTAGAAGCAATAGAGATGCCTGGGAGCTAAGAAGCCAGAATTACCAAGGATTAACATTGTAGATTTAGCAACCACTAAAGACTGGAGGTTAAGGTTGAAACATAGAGGAAAGCAGTGCTCCAGGTGTGAAAATTAATGAAAAAGATGATAAAGTGTCCTGAGGTCAATGACTGACAATGACAAAGATCTGAACAGAGTTACTCATCCCACCCAATGTCACTTATTAGACAAATCCCTGAGTTGGGGAGTTGGGGGAGGAGAAGAATCCTGACCTGGGGCCAAATTGAGAGGAGAGCAAACTGAGCTTAGTCTAAACCACCCCCACCTCCCAGTAAACCCTGCTGGTACTAGGCTATCTGAGAAATATCAAGATCCCAAACCTAAGACAAGCAGGAAGACTAGTTTCTGGGCAAAGATTCAATAGGAGAAATCTGTATAAGATGAGGGAGCCAAAAAACAGGGGATTCCGGGGAGTTAGCCATTTATCTTAGTCTACCTGATTTCCCAAAAGCTTCAGCCTTTTCATTTGGGCTGCTTTTCTTTCCCATCGCCTCCCAACTCATCATGGTGGTGTCTGCCAAGCCTCCTTCGGGCTCAGCTGCATCCATCTGGCCATGGCCAGGATGATCCAAGGGGTGATTCCAACTTCAGAGAAGAGGTTGTTGAGTGATGGTGGCAGAACAATGGTCTGGAAATGGTGGTAGGGGTCAAAGGGCATTGCAACTCTGCTTCATGGCCAATACTTGGAGAGGGGTTGGGAGAAAAAAAGGACAACACATGAAAAGATGAATGTTAAGCTTTGGAGATAGTGACCAGGGATGTGTTTTGGTTGATGTGCTGAGAGGAGGTAGAAGGGATGTGATTAGATAGGATTGGTGTAGAAGACTTGTTCAGTTGTTTCAGTCATATCTGACTCTTTGTGACCCCATTTGGGGTTTTCTTGGCAAAGGTACTGGAGTGGTTTGCCATTTCCTTCTCCAGCTCATTTTATAGATGTGAAAACTGAGGCAAAAAGGGTTAAGTGACTTGCCCAGGATCATACAGCTACTAAGTGTCTGAGGTCCCCACAAAGATGAGTCTTCCTGACTCCAGGCCCTCTCCCCACTGTGCCACCTAGTTAATTTGCTTCCCTTTAAATCATGGCTTTGAGTGAGTCTGTTATTAACCAGCTGTGTGACATTGAGAAAGTCATTTTCTGTTTCTGGGACTTGATTTCTTCAGCTGTAAAATAAGAAGCTTGTATGATCCCTAAGGTTCTCTTCTGGTACCAAAAATCTATTGTTCTACACTACCCTTCCTGGAAATAAAGACAAGGATGTGATGGCATTGGCTTAAAACGCTATGATGAATGGTTCCCATTTAGCTGGTTACAGTGTTTATCTGACTTGGCCAACCTATACCATTCCTTATTGTGGTCATAAAGGATGACAGACAGCAAGCCAAGAGCTCCGAGGTCATGCTGAGATGTTAGCACACTGAGCAAACACTCACAAGCCCACAGTGCTGGGCTGTTCAGCTTGAAAGAAAGCTTGACCCATAGTGTTGTCAGGATTAAAATCTGTCCTTCTTGCTCCACACCAAGAGCCTTTCTGAGGGGCTGTCAGAAAAAGGGAGCAGGGCCCAGAGGAGCTCGGAGGAAATGATGCTATGTGGGCAGGCAGCTCAGCAGAGAAGATCTAGGGAATAGAGACAGCACATTAACTCCTCTGCTCATTAATCCATCAGGCAGTGCTTACGTGTGTACATACTCTCTTTGCAAATCATTTGCTGTCTAAATTGGTTGATTTTCATTTACTAATATTTCATTAATCTTAATCATTCTCTCTCCAGCATCTGATGGATGGTAGAAGCAAACCACAAAAGGACTGTGGGGGTGGGGAGCTCTTATATCTGTCTCCATGTGTTAAGATAGAATAAAGAAAAATGGCTATACAGTCAGACTTAATTCATGGAACTTCAGATCCAGAAGAGACCTAAGAGATTATTTGGCCCAACCTTCAATAGATTGATAGATAGATAGGTAGATAGATAGATAGATAGATAGATAGATAGATAGATAGATAGATAGATTTTTGTTGTTCAGTTGCTTTCAGTCATGTTTAACTCTTTGTGACCTCATTTGGGTTTGTTTGGTTTTTTTGGCAAAGATACTGGAGTGGTTTGCCATTTTCTTCTCATTTTATAGATGAGGAAACTGAGGCAACAGAGTTAAATGACTTATCTAGGGTCACACAGCTAGTAAGAGTCTGAAGCCAGATTTGAACTCAGGAAAATTAATCTTCCTGACTTCAGGATCAGCAATCTATCTACTGTGCCCCCCAGCTCCCTAAGAATAGCACTTAAGTCACCAGATTGTTGTGAGGCCCACCTGAGATAATGAATGTAAAGCTCTGTTTAAATATGGACAATTATTATTATTTTGACTTTGGATGTGAGGAAAGCAGTCCACTCAGTTGGTCTCAGAGGAATTCAGTGGGGAAGAGACAATTTTTATGGGAGGCAGGACAGAGAACTTGGGGCTCTATCAAGTCTCAAGGTGAGCGTTTCTCAAGCTTCATTATGTTTAGAGCACCATCTTGGCCAGATGCCATGGAGAGCTGGAGAGACTCATGAACGCATGTGTAATTGCATGTATATGTTCCATACAATTCACGGCACACCCCGCCAAAATTCAGAGCGCCCTACTCTGCCGGGACATACTGAGGACCACTACTCTGAACTCATAGAAGATGCCCTGGCTGGCTGGGAAAAGACATTAGGCAGCGGAGTCAGCCCAATCTTGTGAATAGAGACCTGTCCGTCTGCGGAAGTGTAGAGCAAGGAAGAAATTCAGAGCAGGGTGTTTTGTTTGGCATTGAGCTGGATGAATACAGAGACGTGAAATATCTCCAAAATAAGAGTGCTCTGGAATATACTCCCTGGCCATGGCATTGGCACAGGGCACTGATAGAGAGGACTGATGCCCTCTCAGTTCTTCAGGTCCCAAACTGTGAGTGCAGAGCAATGGTTCTCAAAGGACACGTCATAGCTCAGTTGTTAGGTATTCTGGGAATTCCATGGAACATATACTTATGGTGTTATGCACATGCAAGTCTCCTCACTTTCCAGCAGTGTGTGCCGTGAGTGATTGATGTCTGAAAACCACTGGCACACAGGACAATGTCCAGATAACCCAAGAACCCAAGATTACTCCCAATAGGGAGTGATAACGAAATCACCATCATCTTCTGGGAGCTGTTGTTAGTTCTTCCTTCTCAAAGGGGACCATGACATCAGGAAGGTGATGTCATGACTTACAAGTGAATTGGATTTTAAGTGAGGAAGGGCTATGCAAAGTCACTAGCCTCACTTTCTCCTCTGGAGCCATCTAGATCCAGTGGCAAGATATAGATCAGGATGACTGAAGATGGCCCAGGATGCAGTGGGAGACCTTTGGCCTTTTTAAGCTAATGTCTTTCCCAGGTCTCAGTTTGACTGAGGCAAAGAATGGCCTCTTTTACCTAGTTAAAAAAAAATCAATCTGGAGGGGAAGACCCTCAGGGTTTCTGGCCAAAACAGAAATAATTGTTATTTACATTCACTCTGAGCCATCTGGGCTCAGAGACCAAGTGGGGCTTGGACTGGGACCTATTGTTGGCCAATCAAGGAGAGCTAGAGTGATTTGGGTTTACTTTAGAGCATGGTCCTTAAGAAAGAAGTCTAGCAAGTTAACCCCAAGATATCTTGTGAGGTTTCAGCGATCAAAATTTATATTCTTTCGGGCAGGCAAAGGTGTGATTCCCTATGTGGACAGAGGGAGAGAAGGGAGGGGGAGAAAGAGGGAAAGAAGGAGGGAAGGAGGAAAGGAAGGAAGGAAGGAAGGAAAGAAGGAAAAACTGAAGGCAGAGGGAGGAGCTACACTAAGCTGATGGTCACAGCACAAAGAAGAGGAAAAGTGACTTCAAGTCACCTGTATGGAGGAGCCACACAAGAGAAGTCTAGAAGCCTAGCCAGGGCATGACTCGAAACAGCTGGATGATGGGAAGGGTTGCATATAGGCAGGCATCATTATGTTTCCATGAGGTAAGAATGAATATTATTTGTTTTCTTTGAACGTATTTAAATCTGTTCATTTCTTTAGAAAGTGATCTTCTTAACTTGCCAATCTGACCATGTCACCTTCTGACCAATAAACTCTAGTCTCTCTGTTACTTCCAAGATCAAATAAAAGATCTCCCCTTTGACTTCTTAAAACCCTCCATAACCTGGCTCCGTTCTACCTTTTGAAGCTTCTTACACTTTGCTCCCCACAGTGTATTTTGCAATCCAGGGACACTGACCTCCTAGCTATTCTTTGGACAAAACACTCATCTGGACATTTTTGCTGACTGTCCCCTTGCCCTCCTCATGTCCACC
The DNA here is from genome assembly GCF_003287225.1 of Phascolarctos cinereus. Lineage (NCBI taxonomy): Eukaryota > Metazoa > Chordata > Mammalia > Diprotodontia > Phascolarctidae > Phascolarctos > Phascolarctos cinereus. The sequence goes on from NW_027555736.1 coordinate 144,769,365, forward strand.
TCCTAGTTCCTCTGGCTCCCTTCAAGTTTCAGCTAAAATCCCACCAACCCTTTCTTGGTCAGCCTCAATGCCTTCTCTCTGAGATTACCTCCGACTTACCCTGTTTAGATCTCTTTTGTACATAGGTAAACACCTATGTTGTATGTTGTCTCCCTCCCCTGTCATTAGCTTGTCAACTTCTGAGAGCAAGCACTATGTTTTTGCCTTTGTATCCCAGTGCTTAGCACAGTTTGCCCGCACAATAAATGATTAATAAGTGCTTCTTGACTTACTATAAGTCAATCAGTCAAGAAACATTTATGAAGTTTACAATCTAATGGAGGAGACAACATGCAAAAAACTATTTACACACAAGATACACATCGGATAAAATGGAGATGATCAAGAGAGGGGCTGAGGGAGGTGGGGAAAGGCTTCTTCCAGAAGACGAGATTTTAGCTGAGATTTAAAAGAAGCTAGGAGGGAGATGAAGAGAGAGAGCATTCTAGGCATGAGGGACAGCCAGTGCAAATGCCCAGAGTCCAGAGATGGATTGTCTTGTTCAGGAACAGCAAGGAGGCCAGTGCCACTACATCAAAGAGTATGTGGGAAGTAGGGGAGGTAAGAGTAAGAAGACTGAGGTTCTTTGAGCTCTGTGATAGCTATATATACAAGCAAGTATACACACACACACACACACACACACACACACACACACACACACACACAGCTATATATACGAGGTGGTGACAGTATCCTGGATGGTATCTGATAGCAAAGTGCTTACATCTTCTGGGTGGGGACAAGTTGGAAGAGCAAGCAGTAATGGTGCACAGTGTGCTAGAAATAGGTCTAGATTAGGGCCAAGTTTCACATTCCGGCTAGATCAAGACTTAGTGATTTTGTTGAGGGTTGGGGGTCATGACACATGGGTCTTGCCTGAATGAATTCAACCCAAGCTTTCTTTCAGTCAAAGACAAGGTTTATTAGAATGTCAGCCATACTGGCCAGACTCTTAAGGAATCTAAGCATTTGTATCACTAATGCAAGTGGGCCAGATCTTAAGAATCTGAGCCCTTGGCTAGACTCTTAAGGAATCTGAGCAGTGGCTAGATTCTAAGAATCTCACCCTTGGCTAGATTCTAAGAATCTGAGCAACTTAATGGAGAACAAATGGACCTTATATACAGAAAGACTGTGGGAAGGATCTAAAAGTGGCCAAGTAATACTGGAGGAGGGGTCTAAGGAGGATCTGAATGGGAGTGGCCAGTAAGCTGAGATGACTGTGAGGTAATAGAATACCAGGGACCTGGACTACATGGCCAAGGGAGAATGGAGCCTTGATAGGATTAAGGGTGGGAAGTGGTAGGGGGCCATGGGGAGGTAAGATTATGGAGGGCTAGGCTAGGTTAAGGGTAATAGAAAATTGGAGATTGGGTGTAGGTGATAATGAAAGGCCAGTTGATAGGATTGTAGCCTCAGATGACACCAGAGATTGGGCCATGTGGGAAAGTCCAGGGCTTTTCCTTTTTGGGGTCCAGATCCCATCCCCATCAATTTGATCAGACAGTACAGATCTGAGGTGAATGTGAAATATCCTACAAGTTTCTTGGGAATCTTTACATTCCAGGAGAGTATAATAGATGGGTTATTGTTTCATCTTTAAAGTATTGGTTGATGTGAACTTATAAGTATTTTGTGTTTTAAGCATTCATTTTGTGGTAGTGGAAATAAATAGCTGTCCTATCTACTTTGTATATTGAGTTTCCATCCTAGAAAGGACCTTGTTCATTCTTTTTGCAGGGACCTAGATATGAGTTTTTTAAGAGACATTTTCCCTAGAACTTCTTATTGGAGGTATACCCTTTCTTCCTTTTAAGACACAACTCAGTAGCTAGGTGGCACAGTGGATAGAGCAGCGGCCCTGGATTCAGGAGGACCTGAGTTCAAATCCAGCCTCAGACACATAACACTTACTAGCTGTGTGACCCTGGGCAAGTCACTTAACCCCATTGCCTAGCCAAAAAAAAAAAAAGAAAAGAAATATGGGCTGTTTGGGGCAGCTAGGTGGCGCAGTGGATACAGCACCGGCCCTGAAGTCAGGAGGACCTGAGTTCAAATGCGGCCTCAGACCAAACACTTGACACTTAGTAGCTGTGTGACCCTGGGCAAGTCACTTAACCCCAATTGCCTCAAAAAAAAAAAAGACACAACTCAAATACCAGTTCCTGAATGAACCCTTTCCCGATCATCCCAACTGCTAGTGCCATTCCTCCCAAACTACATTGTATTTAACCTCCAGGACTACCAGCCAAGGTAGGTCTGGGCCCTTGCGGAAGACTTTTAATTTTCAGATTGTCCAAAAACTGTGCTGAATGCTCTACACAGCATTCAGGAAACTATTAAGAATTCTGCCACACACAAAGAACTAGGAATTGAGGGGATGCTCAAACAATTATGGCATATGGATGGAATGGAATACTATTGTTCTATAAGAAATGATGAGATGGCGAATTTCAGAAAAACCTGGAAAAACTTACATGAACTGATGCAGTGAGCAGAACCAGGAGAACATTGCACACAGTAACAGCAGCATAGCGCAATGATCAACTGCGACAGACTTAGCTCTTCTCAGCAATACAATGATCCAAGACAACTCCAAAAGGCTTAAGATGGAAAATGCTGTCCACATCTAGAGAAAGAACTATAGAATCTGAATGAAGATGGAAGCATAGTATTTTCACCTTTTTTTCTGTTTTTTCTTTCTCTTGGCTTCTCCCTTTTGTTCTGATTCTTCTTTCAAAATATGACTAATGTGGAAATATGTTTAACATGATTGCACATATATAACCCATATCAGATTGCTTACTGTCTTGGGGAGGGAGCAAGGGAGAGAGAAAAATTTGGAACTCAAAATCTTATAAAAATGAATGTTGAAAATAAATTAATTTTTAAAGAATAATAATTCTGCCACACAGACTAAGATTCTTTAGGGCAAGGCACTAGGGAAAGCATTCAAAAGAACAATGCCTGAGCCTCTCCAAGTATGCAGAGAACTTTCCAGAATTTGGAAATGTGAGATGTAGATATTTGTCTACAAAGTAATGAAATAGAAGGGATTTGGAAGGGAAGGACCTAGCAGTTTGGGTGGGTGGGAACCAGGAAAGGCTTCATGCAGAAAATGGTACCACAACTGCATCTTAAAGGAAGAGTGGGTCTCTATAAGGCAGAGGTAAGGTGGGCAGCTAGGCGGCTCAGTGAATAGAGTGCCGGGCCTGAAGTCAGGAAGACTCATCATCCTGAGTTCAAATCTGGCCTCAGATACTTACTAGCTGTGTGATCCTGGGCAAGTCACTTGCCTCAGTTACTTCATCTATAAAATGATCTGGGGAAGAAAATGACAAACCATATCTTTGCCAAGAAAACCTCAAGTGGGGTCACAAAGAATTGGACATAACTGAAAAAAAAAATGAACACATACAAGGAGGGAGTGCATTCCAGATATGTGGGATGGCCAGTACAAAAGCACAAGACTAGAGATGGAGCATCCTATGTGAGGAACAAGGAGAAAGCCCATTGGACTGGATTGCAGAATGTGGGAGGGGTAATAATGTCCAATGAAGCTGGTTAGGGCTGGGTTGTGAGGAGCTTTAAAAGCTTAACAATTTATATTTGATTCTAGAAGTAAGAGAAAATCATTCGAGTTCATTAAATAGGGGAGGCCTATGGTCAGATATATACTTAACAAAAATCACTTTGGAACAGTAGGTAGGATGGACTGAAAGCTTGAGGCTGGCAGAGCAGAGTAGGAGGCTGTGGCAATAATCTGGGTGAAAGGTGATGAGGACCTGAACCAAGGTGGTAGCTGTGTGAGTAGTGAGAAGAGGGCAAATGCAAAAGATGTTGTGAAGGTAGAGGCAACGAGATGTGGCAACTGAAGGGTGAGGAGTGTAGGATAATGCAGAAATTAGGTACCTAGGAAACTGGAAGGATGCTAGTGCCTTCACCAGAAACAGGGAGATGTTCAGTAAATACCTGTCGACTTCACTTGGGGCAGTCTATCCAGGTCACAAACCACAGAAAATGCAACCCAGCATCTCTGGAGTTAAGGCAAATGGGGGTATACACCCCAAGGGAAGATTTGGATCTGGAAACAGTGGCTTTCAGAAATACATTGAAGCCTCATGCAGGTTATCCCAGCTGAGCCCCTTTAAAGAGAAATAGCATCTCACATATTCAGGGCTCCTGCTGCCCTGGTTACTGGTCCCAGGTGGGAGGCAGCAATATAATAGAGAGAAGTCTGGTCCTACATCAAAAGCCCTGAGTTCGAATCTCTGTCTTGATATTTATCTCTTCTGTGATTTTGGGCAGATGACTTTGCCTCAGTATCCTTATCTGTAAATTGAAGGACTCTCAATTCTAAAATCCTTCGATCCTGTCATGTTTCAGTCACCAACAGGAGAGCAACTCAAGGCTAGAGAGCTCCTCCTCTGTTCCCAAGAGCCCCCCCTTTTAAAAGCTGGAATAAGATTCACGCAGCTATTGATTTTTCCATGAAACACATCACCCTCGTTGGTTAAATATTATGTCTAAGGAGGAGTTGGCCAGGGACTCCTTAATAGCTGAAAGGGACCCTGGCCACTGTACAGTGTGGATCAGGTCTCTATATGTGGTTCCTTGTAAAATTAAGAACCTATTAGTGGGAGATGCAGTCCTGGAGTTTTCCCCACCCTGATCAGTTTTCCTCCCCTCCCCCAGCTAGCTCTGGAAGCAAGATCTGTAGCATCAAATTCCAACAGCTGCCTTCTGAATGAAAATGTGGTTTAAATCCCCTTCCTGTATTCCCAGCAAATTAAAATTTATCTCTGCCAGAGGAAATGAGGGGGTTTCCCCCTTTCTCTTTCTTTTTCTTAATGAGCACTGATGAAGGAAATGAGGGTAAAGTAGAAAAACAGAGCTAAAATCAGGCACTGAGCTGCTTGGAAAGATCTGGGGCTCCCTATTCCTATGGGGGTGGGGAGGGGGCAGCTGGCCACAGTGTGTTTTATTATATAATTAACCTTGACCTCCCTGGATTCAAAGAGGGAGGTTAGATGGAAATAAATCAATAGTCTGGTCCGGTCACTTCAAAGACTACCCAGTCAGACAAGGGACATTCCAGGCTCTTTCAGTGAATAAATTGAAATAGGATGTATGACTTGGTTTTTTAAAGTTTGGTGCTTTAAGGGGGAAAATTGGAACTAAGTCACATGTTTCTTTAATCAACAGGAAAAGGCAAGAAGTCTTCTCCTGTGTCAGACAGCCATTAAAAAGAAAAATTGGGCCTAGAACCCAGTTATTCTGAAGCTCTAATCAATGACACTGCATTTTTCCCCAAGACCTCAGCTGTTTGGTGAGAAAAAAAAAACCTCACGGTTCAAAGGTGACTCCCTTCCATGGCACCTGAGTTAGACTAGATGACCTCTAAGTGAAAACTGTTGGGATAGGAATAGGACCTGTGATCTTATTGATGTAGGGAACTCCCATATGAGTAAGTACCCTCTACCAATGCAGATGAACAACTTCTCTGCAGCTCAAAGTCTTAGAGAATTGCCTAGAGCAGCGGTGTCAAGGTCCTTCACTGATATATTGACTAAGAAAACCACATATTAACAATCTCTATGTTGTATTATATTTTTATTTATTTTGTTAAATATTTCCCAATTACATTGTAATCCGGATCTGGCTGAGGCTGAGTTTGACACTTCTGTTCTAGAGTACTGAGAAGGTAAGTGATTTACCCAGGGTCACACAGCCAATTAAAGTGTTAGACAGAATTTGAACCCAGGTTTTCCAGTCTCTGAGTCCAGCTCTCTACCCACAACAACATACTACCCCTAAGAGCCATAGCTAAAGAAAAACCAGAGGCAGGTATTACAGCTGGGGGCAGTGCAGAAGACAGTCTGACTCTTAACAGTTATCATTCTGGGAAAGGGGATTGAATAGTGGTGGTAAAACACATCCTTGCTGTACCACACAGAACTTAGTGAAAAAAGCCCCTAGCATTTCTCCGTTACAGATAATACTTAGTTTTTCTTTTAGAGTAGGAGTTCTTATTTTTTTTTTTTAGTGAGGCAATTGGGGTTAAGTGACTTGCCCCAAGTCATAAAGTGAGTGTTATGTGTCTGAAGCTGGATTTGAACTCAGGTCCTCCTGACTCCAGGGCCAGTGCTCTGTCCACTGTGCCACCTCGATGTCTCTAGAGTAGGAGTTCTTAACATTTTTTTGCATTATGGATCTCTTCATTAGTCTAATGAAGCCTGTGGAGCTCTGCTCGGAGTAATGTTTTTAATGCATAAAATTAAACATATGGGATTACGAAGGAAACGAAAAGTCAGTGAAAACAGAGATGTAATTTTTTTCCACCCCAGTTCACACGCCCCCTGAAATCTGTCCATAAACCCCACTGGACACCAGGTCCTATTTTAGGTAAATACAGTTTACCATATTAAGCAAATATCTGTCTTGTCCTATGCTTTTTCATTTTTTAAAAAAAGAGAAATGAGTATTATATTTCCTTAAATGCTTTTTATGTATCTGTTAGCATAGTAACATGATTTTTATTTTTCCAATTTCCCCTAGCACAGTTCTTAACTTGGGGTCCATTAATTTGTTTTATTTTGTTTTTTTACTATTTTGATAACTGCTTTTCAGTTATCAAAACTGTTTTCCTTTGTAATCCTATGTACTTTATTTTATGAATTTAAAAACATTATTTAGAGAAGGGGTCCATGGTTTCAACAGACTCCCCAACTAAACACTTGATACTTACTATCTGTGTGACTCTGGGCAAGTCACTTAACCCCAATTGCCTAAAAAAAAAAATAGACTCCCCAAAAGGTCCATGACACAAAAAAGGATTAAGACCCCCTGCCCTAGCTCTTGTGGGGGTTGGAAAGAAAGAGGAGCCACAGTGATGGTCCCTTGAGGGAGGTGGCTATGCCATGTAATAATACTAATAGCATTTACATAGTACTTTAAGGTTTGCAAAGTACTTCACAAATATTATCTCATTTTAATCCTCATAATAACACTAGGAGGTTGATGCTATTATTATCCTCATTTTGCTGATGAAGAAACTGAGTCAGACAGACCAGTGTTACACAGCTAGTAAATGTCTGAGGCTAAATTTAAACTGAGGTCTGATTTACCTAGCTACCTCTGTGTGTGTGTGTGTGTGTGTGTGTGTGTAGATGAGAAGGGCCAACAGAATCAGTTAATCAGTAAATAAACATTTATTAAGCACCTACTGTGTGCTAGGTACTGGGCTAAATAGAGGACCATAAGGCACAGGGATGGTGGTTGCTTCAAGAAAAGAAACATGGCCAATTTGCGCCATATTGGTGCCATAAGCAAAGCCCCTTTTGCCCAGTGCTAGTTATAGTTCTGTTTTTGAGGTACCCTCAAAACTCTGATTATCTGTTATTTACTAAGCCTAGTGTCCTTCAAGGCTCAGCTATAAGAAGTATAAGAGAAGCTTATTTGGAGGAGAAAATATAAAAATATGTGAAAAGTTAAATAACAAAAACTTTTTTTTTAAACCAGACTTCTTAATTCATCAGGGGAAGGAATTTCTGGTAGGGAACGTTTTTCACCACTGAGAATCTATGCCTTCTCTGAAACTTGAGAGTCTCCTGGGGGCACTTGCGTAGGGTCACCCAGTCATTAGGTATCTGAGATGAGTTTTCGTCACTTCAAGATCAGCTCTCTCTGCCACTCTGTTTCTCTTAAGTAATAACCAAATAGCTAAGTTGAAAACAACAGGAAGTCTGTGGCCAATTGCTTAACAAGAGTGGCATAGCTAATACAACAGGTACCACACACACCCACCTGCGCTTCTTCTGCTCAGCTGGCAAAGTCAGCTTCCTCAAGCTCACATATGACCATGTCACACGCACACACACACCCTCCTTCAGTAATCACCAGTGGCTCCCTATTTCCTCCAGGATCAAATATAAACTCCTCTGCGTGGCTTCTAAAGCCTTTCACAACCTGGCCTCTTCCTACCTTGACAATCCTCTTACACTTTACATATTCTATAATCGAGCAACACTGGCCTTCCTGCTGTACTTCCTATACAAAACTCCATCTCCTCTCCCTGTGCCTTTTCATTCCTGGGACACTCTCCTCCTCATCTGTACTTCTTGGCTTCTGTGGATTCCTTCAAGATTCAGTTCAAATCCCATCTTCTACAAAAAGACTTTCCTGGTGTCTTCCTATCCCTCTAGCAGGCTTAGTGTTTACTCTCTGAGACAGATTCCCATTTACACTGCACGTATCTTGTACATACATAGTTATGTTGTCACCCCATTAGAGGGGGCAGCTGGATGGCACAGTGGGTAGAGTGCTGGGCCTGGAGTCAGGAAGACCTGAGTTCAAATGTGACCTCAGACACTTACTAGCTGTGTGATCCTGGGCAAGTCACTTGAGTCTGTTTTGCCCCAGTTTCCTCATCTGTAAAATGAACTGGAGAAGGAAATGGTAAACCACTCCAGTACCTTTGCCAAGAAAACCCCAAAAGGTGTCACAAACAGTCGGACAGGATTGAAAATGATCGAACAACAACTCCATTGGAATGTGGGCTTCTTGAGAGGGGGGCCTGTTTTTGCCTTTGTTTTTATCACCAGCATTTAGTACAGTGCCTAGAGCTTAGTCATCATTAATAAATGCATGCTGCTTGGCTATTGAGTAAAAGAGCAAGAAGAGAGAGATAGATAGATCAGTGTGGGCTGGAGTGGTCTGGGAAGGACTCCTGGAGGAAATGAGGGCCCAAGTCCCTGAGGGACTTAATGGATTTGAATAATTGAGGAGAAAAGGGGAGGGCATTCCCAGAAAGGGGAAAAACACAGAACAAAGCATGTGGGCTTCACACATCATCTACTCCATGAAACCTTCCCTGAATATGCAAACGAAGATTAGTTTCCCTTCTCTGAAATATTTGTAGTTTGAACCATATAGTTCCATCTGAACTGTTCTCTGATTTCATATGTATGTATGCCTTCTTTCCCCAGCTAAATAGTAAGCCCTTCAAAGCCTGAAAATGGAACTGATAATCTCTTGTATAACAGTCAGCACCCAGGATAGATTTAAGCATATTGCTATGTAGACCAAGACAGATAAAATGATCGACTGGTGGAAACAACACAAGCCTTAGAATCAGAAGAGGTGTTCATAAATCTTTCAAAGTTGCTTGTTTTTGTGGTATAAATTGTTCTCCTGGTTCTGTTCACCCTGCTCTGAATCACTTTATGCAAATCTTCCCAAATTTCTCTGAAACCATCTCTTTCACTGACATAAAACCTGTGATCATTGCAACAACCAACAGTGATTCCAGAGGATTAATGATGAAATACGACAGAGAAGTGATAGACTCAGGGTGCAGAATGAGACTTACATTTTTGGAAATGGCCAATGTGGAAAATTGATTTACTTGACTATATATATTTGTTACAAAGAATTTCTATTTTTTTCTTTTTCCAGTGGAGACAGATGGGTTAGAGAGAAAATAAATACTTTTTAATTGAAAAAATTAATTAGAGCAATCAGAGGATGTGTGTTTGAACCATAGTCATAAGTGTGCAAATACCATGGGCTAGGCATGTTGGCTCATCTGCTCTAGGGAGAGCCTTAACAGGGAGGAGGTTCTGTGTTCACACGCCTGTGGTCACAGTTCTGATACTCACTAGCTGTGTGACCTTGAACTATCACTCTTCTTCTCTGGGCATCACTTTCCTTTTCCATAAGATGAGGAAGCTCTGGAACAGTTGACCTCTGAAAATCTTACATTTCATGATTGTGTGTAATCTAGTGAAACTTGCAATCCCTGATGTCCCCATATGAGGGCAGCAGGAGCACCCTCAACACAGCCGCTGGAGTGACAAAGTCTCCTTTCTCATGGAGAGGAGCAGTATCTGGGATTTCTCCCTCCAGAAGTCCGTGCTGACCACAGGCATCCCTGCTCTCCAAACTTCCTCTCCAGTTCCCTTACGCGTCTGTTTGACCCTGGCTTCTTCAGCAACTCTCAGAGGACAGAAATTGTCAACATTCTCATTGAATTCCCACCCTCACCCATCCCCTTGTGTCCAGGATCATAAACTTACACACTCAAAGCTAGAAAGTAACTTGGAGGTCAGCTAGTACCCCTCCACCCCCATTTTGCAGATGAGGAAACTGAGTCTTAGAGAGGAGAAGTGACTCGCTTAAGGTTAGGCAGTTAATTAATTGCAAAGTCTGAATTAGAACCCAGAACTGGTAGACTCCCACTATGGCATTTTCACTGTCTTTTAACTTAGAGGCAGCTCACTGGAGTGAATGGTTCGAATCCTGCCTCATACTATATAAGCATACACAAGTCACTTAACTTTTCTGAGCCTCAGTTTTATCATCTTTAAAAGGGGGGTAATAATACCTGCAGCACCCAACTCAAAAAGGGCTATGAGGCCCTAATGAGATAGTGCATGTAAAAGATTTTGTAAAATTTAAAACATATAAATATCAGTTACAATTATAATTTTTGGTAAGGTCTGGACATGCAATTTCATCCATGTAGTGGAATTTTCAGTGTAGAAAAATGCCTTCCATCCACAGATTGACAGCTCACCTGTAACATAGCTTCACAGAGTGGGGGGGGGGAGGGCAACAAGCCTCTAAGACAAATGACCCACCCATGGTGGCCCAGTTAACGCATCAGAGGCAGAGCTTGAGCCCAGATCATGCTGACCCCAAGGATATCTCTTTATAAGCCACACAGACTGCCTTATAATAATCTTATTATTACTTTGTCTCTCTATCTTTCCTTTTTGTTTTGTTTTGTTTTGTTCTGTTCTATTTCTTGCTGTTTTTGTGTCCTCTGTCTTTAACTTTTCTCTGGCTTCTGTACACAGCTTCTCAGACACAGGTGGGATTAGGATGGCAAAGATGGCCCAGAAGAGGGCTGTGGACCAAGCCAGGCCTGCTGCCTTACAGCAGTATCTCTGGATTGAGGAACTCCCACAGGGCCATCTTGGGGATCAAAGGATCCCAGATGCTATATGTGTTGCTCTGAGAGTGTAAACACTCCTTGATGAGGTGGTGATGGTAACCATCTAAAAAACCACTAATGGACATTTGTGGCTAAGAATTCTGGGCCCTGGGTTGTAACCCTAATTTGGCCACTGAATTGCTATGTGATTGGAGGTAAAAGTTGATTTCCTTTTCTGGCCTTCAGTTTCCTTATCCTTAAAGTATGAAGGTTAGATTAGATTATTTCTAAGATCTCTTAGCTCTAAGATTCCCTTCTAGGGATAACATTTTATGTGCTTAGTAGTAAGAGTTTTCTTTTCTAAGACCACTTTGAGGTTTTCAAAACTCAAGTTCTGAGGTTTACAAAAGCACTTTCCACATAAAGTTCTACAAGGTAGTGAGAATATTATTATCCCCATTTCATTAATGAGGAACCAGAAGCTTAGAGAGAGGCAACAACTTATCCGAGGTCACATAGCAGTATCTCAGGCAGGATCTAAACCCAGGCCACCTGATCCCCAAAGTCACACTCATTCCACTAGATCAGGGATGGGCAACCTGCGACCTGCGGCCTCAAGGCCATATGTAGCCCTCTAGGTCTTCTTCTTCTTCTTCTTCTTCTTTTTTTCAGGCAATTGGGGTTCAGTGACTTGCCCAGGGTCACACAGCTAGCACGTATCAAGTGTTTGGTCTGAGTCCAGATTTGAACACAGGTCCTCCTGACGTAGGGCTGCTGCTCTATCCACTGCGCCACCTAGCTGCCCTGGCCTTCTACGTCTTCAAGTGCAGCTGAAGGTCAGAGGGCTGCACTTGAGGACCTAGAGGGCCACACGTGGCCTTGAGGCAGCAGGTTCCCCACCCCTGCACTAGACCTGGTTGAACACTAAAGAAATCATCTCAAGGACCATAGTCCTCAGTCTTTCTCGGCCTTGATTCTATCCTCATCTTTTTCCATCTTTTCTCTCATCAAAAAGCAGAGAATAATACTTTCACAGCTGTCTTACCCTGACTGAAAGCACCTGCCTTGGGGCTGCCACCCCCTAATTAGTGCAGAGCTTCTGCCTCCAACTGGCTGGCTAACTGGACCCCTGCATGGTTCCATTGCTTCCTCCCTCCCTCCATCCCTTAGCTGCCAGGTCAGCCTCATTCTGTTTGGTTGAGGCTGTTGCCTGGTCAAGACAAGATGGTTTCTGCTAACTTCCTAATAATAGCTAGCATTTAGATAGCATATCAAGGTTGGCAAAGCACTTTGCACATCATCTCAATCTCCTTTTTTACAATTCCTGATAGTGGGAAGTTGTCCTTGATTGGAAGAGGTCAGGATTTCCTAAGAGCAGAATCTCTTTTTCCTTTTTTTTTTTTTTTTGCTTTTTGGCGAGGCAATCAGGGTTAAGTGACTTGCCTAGGGTCACACAGTTAATACACATGTTATCTCATTTCATCCTCACCACAAATCTGGGAACAAGATGCTATTATTATATCATAATTATATATATTTATCTAAATATATTATAATACCCATTTTACAGGTGGGGAAGCTGAAGCTGAGAGGTTATACAGGGTCATATAGCTCATGAATACTTTATAAAGGATTCAGACTCAGGTCTAAATCAAAGGCCAATACTCTATCCACTGTAGCATCCAACTACGTCTAACTTCCTACCCTGACTCCATGTGGACTTGAGCTGGGATGGGGGGGGACCCTTTCCAGATGTTTATAGGTTTGTGGGGTGGGGCTGATTTCTCTGCCATTGGGCCTCAGGTTTCTGGTCCAAGATAGGCCATAGTCCTGGGGCCTTATAACTTGATATTTATGTTCAGACTCCTGCAGGTAATGTACCTCAGCCCAAATATATGTACACACACACATGCGCGCACACACACACACACACACACACACACACACAGACACACACACACACATACATATACACATATACATGGCATATGTAATATTTCTGTATATAAATGTAAATAAACATTATATACATTAAATAAACAAATATACATTATATATATAAATATAAGTATGCGTATTATATAATATGTATACACATATATCCACATACCTATATATATGTAAACTCTCCAGTCATTCAGTGTTCTATAAATTATATATTAATATGTAACATAGATATTATATATAACTGATCCATATTATAAAATAAAACATTAATATAATTTATTTCATATACATATGGTTGCTGTAAACATCAAATTACTGGATGGTTGAAGAAGGCATAAGGCTGCTTGAAGTCTGGAGCTTCCCTAGCTAGGCCAAATAATAATAATGATAATAATAGCTAGCATTTATATAACAATTTAAGGTGTGAAAAGCCCTATGCATATGTTAACTCATTTGATCCTCACAACAACCCTGGGAGGTAGTTGATATTATTAAACCCATTTTACAGATGAGAAAGCCAAGGCTAGGAAAGGTTGAGTGATGTGTCTAGGGTCACCTATCTGTCAGAAATCTTTGAGGATGGATTTCAACCTAAATTTTCCTGACTCAAGGTCCAGCCTTCTATCCACCGTCCTACTTAGCCACCAAAGGACCTTGTCCCTGTGGTGTCAGTGACTGTTACAAGCAGCCACCACTGGTAAATTCACAGACCCACACACAAGTGGATGGAGAAAAACTAGAAGCCTGTGGGACCAATTACAAATTTTTCAATTTAACCCCAACTCTTACTTCAGGAGGATAGGACCAGGATGAGGAAAAGAAAACTGAAGTACGTTGGATAGGCTACCCTCAAGTTCTGCACCAGCCAGACTGGGGGTGGGGGTGGGGATGGGGGAAGAAGGGTATTTAAACCAATGCTGTAATTTATGTACGATCTTCTTGGGTCTATATGGGCAGTAATGTTTACTCCCAATTGAGTTTATAAATGGTTCCTACTGCTGTCTTATGAGATAAATAAGAGAGAATGATATCATCTCCTCTTAGAGCTGGAAAGGACCTCAGAAATCATTGATTTATCCTCCCTCTTAATATATTAATTTCTTTTACAGTATGGCCATCCAGATTCTGCTTGCACATCTCAGTGAAGGAGAGCTTATTGCCTGAAAAATCAGGTCTTGTGGGTGGTTCTAGTTCTTAGGAAGTTCTTCCTTATATTAAGGGGCTAGCTGTCTCCTTGCTAACTTCCCAGTCTTAAACATACTTCTCCCTTCTGAAGCCAACTTAACTACTCCCTCTTGTTAATGAAAGCCCTTCTGATAATTTTTTATTTTTAGGCAATTGGGATTAAGTGACTTGCCCAGGGTCACATAGCTAGTAAGTGTCAAGTGTTTGGTCTGAGGCCAGATTTGAACTCGGGTCCTCCTGATGTCAGGGCCAGTGCTCTCTACCCTGCACCACCTAGCTGCCCCTGCCCTCCTGATATTTGAAGACAGCAATCATGTCCCCAGTGTCTTCACCAGGCTGAACATCTTCAGTTCCTTCAGTCAATCTTTATATGACTCCTGGACTTCTCAACATCTCGATGGCCCTCCTTTGGGCACATTCCAGTTATTCAATGTTACTCTTGAAATGTGGAGCCCAGAACTGAACTCATTATTGTAGATGTGGTCTGAGTTGCCCAGAGAACAAAATGACTGTTGCTTCTCATGATTTGGACACCGTGCTTCTATTAATGTAACCTAAGATTGGGTTAGCTTTTGTACGCAGCTGCCTCCCATATTGGTTTATAGTAAGTTTGTGGTCTACTAATCACCTCCCTTCTCCACCCACTACCTCCAAGTCCTTTTCACATGATTGGCTACTAATCCAGGTCTCTGAAATAAATCTTCTACTTGTATCATTACTGTCCTGTTTTCCACCCCTCACCTAGGAACAAGGAGGGGGAAGATTGTGAGGGAAGAGGGAAGACAGAGAAAGGGGAAATGAAGGCCCCTTAAAGTTGACCTTGGCCACACTCTGGAGAGGGTTGGCTCAGAGGGCAGAATCCAGAGAAGCAGCAGGAGAGATTGTCTGACACACTCATTATTTCTGGGTAGTGAGAATGATCCTGCTCCATATCTGAAGGGGGACAAATTTTTGTAGTAGGGAGGTAGGGGATAGGAATTTAGGGGTGTCAGAGCCATGAGAATGTGGGGCAGCAAGCCTAACAGTCGCTTATCAGAATCCCGAATGAGCAAAGAAAAGATCAGGGATGAAGTCGAGAGAGTTGGACATCAGAACCAACGGAGTAGGCAAAAGCAGAAACCACATGAACGTCCAATAGAACTACAATACGAAGAGGAAAATACCAAGCCAGACTAGGCCGGTCTGAAGCAGAAAACCCAAATGAAGAGGCCAGAAGCAATACCTCATAACAACCGGCTGAATACTAAGTGAGGGTATGGTAGAAATCAGTTGACAGGTGACAGCACTTCATCTGGTTCCTCCTTTAGACAAGGTGCTGAGCTGTGATGATTACTCCTAAATAGGCAGCTTAAAGGAAACATCCCATGAGAAACTGAAGTCTGACCACATAACACAGCTACGGTGGAATTGGACACTGACCAGGGCTTGAGCTCTTCCCCAGTCAATTAGCTCCCTCTCAACTAGGAAAGTTTAGAAGAGCAAGACTACAGCAAAAAACAATTGTGGTTCCATAGGGTTATAGAAGAAAACTTACTAAATCATTACTAAACCCACTACTGGGCACATACATGACAGAAAAAAAGGTACCACATGTACCAATATATTCATAGGAATACTTTTCACAGCAGAATCATGGTAGAAGCATAGTAGAAACAAAGTAAGTGCCCCCTTTTTTTTTTGGCTAGGCAATGGGGTTAAGGGACTTCACACAGCTAGTGAGTGTTTTGTGTCTAAGGTCGAATTTGAACTCAGGTCCTCCTGAGTCCAGGGCCGAGTAAGTGCCCTTCTAAGGGGGAATACCTGAGCAAACTATGGTATGTGAGCATAATGCAATATTATTGCGTCATAAGACATGGCAAAGGTAAGGAATTCCGAGAAACATGGGAAAACTTGCATGAAGTGGTAGAGATTAAAGAAAGCCAAACCAAAAGAAAAATCTATAAATTACAATAATGTAAATGAAAACAATGCTAAAAGACATGGTACCAAATGAAATGTAAGACCAGTCTTGGTTCCAGAAAATTGCTTCTGGAACACACTTCTCTCCTCTAGAGAGGTCGTGATCTATGGGCATGGAATGTTGTATACACAGTTCCTGGGTCATTTGGCTTTGTTTAGCTATTTTTCTGTTATATGAGAGAGTCAGGAGTTAATTAATAAAATTTTTTTTTTGGTGAGGCAGTTGAGGTTAAATGACTTGCCCAGAGTCACACAGCTAGTGAGTGTTATGTGTCTGAAGCCAGATTTGAACTGAGGTCCTCCTGACTCCAGGGCAGGTGCTCTATCCACTGTGCCACCTAACTGCCCCAAAACATTTTCTTTTAAAAGATGCCATAGGCAGATATTCTTCTTTCACCATCCCAAATGCATCCCAACAACTTCTACCCCATAGCTTCCTCCCTTCCCACCTCTGACCACCCTCAGTACATTCACATACACAAGTACTCACTTTGGCAACAGGACTTTATTCAGTCAGACAGAGCAGACAGCAAGAAATTCCTAGGTAGCCCAGGGCTCCGGCTCCCCCTTCCTTCTCTCCCTACTCCCTCTCCAGTACCCTCTATTTCTGCTCTATCACCCCAGGAAGGATAGAAACAGGGATTGAAGGTGGAAGGAAAGATAAAAATTTTTGTGATGAAGTGGTCTCCAGTGGACCCAACCCTCCAGCCTCCTTGACTTGGCTGGTCAATGAGACCAGGATGCTCTGAGAACCCCTACTTGCCAACAGAGCCTCTGGGGAAGGGGAACATCTTTGTCACTGTATTACCCATTGAATCCCCATGGATATACAACCCTACTGCTATTACAACACCACAGTTCTTTAACCTAATTAGCTAATGAGGGAAAGGGGTAGGGTTGGAGGACAGGACCCTAATAGTCTAATCTTTCATATTTGAGGGGTACATTTTAAAAGGGTGGGGTTACTTTTTTGCTATTAAAATGTTTCTGTGCTTAATCAAAAATAGTTAATTTATTTCTTCTCACTTCTGTTCATTGAGCAATCACAAACAAAACCAAACAAAACCCAAACAGACCATGAAAATTTAAACCTTGGCCATGCCACCATTTAAAAATAGCTTCAGCCCAATATCTGGCAATGGAGGCCATGCCAACTGCCCAGGTGGGGCAGGGTGGGGAGGCCTAGCTAGTGCCTCAGGGGGTCTTTGCCTAGGCATGTACATTAACACCCCCCACACACACACTCATCGCAATCATAGTACATTCTAGGGTGTCTACTCCATCTACCTCCAATCACTGGGATCCATGCCTGGATGTGAGCAAATGGAGATGGGGGAGAAGTACCACGGTGGGAGCTGGGCCAGGGGGAGACTGTAGGGATAAGGTAGAAGTGGGGTCAGGACTGGGTATGGGGATAAAAGTGGAGTGCGGTGAGTTGGTTAGGGGCTGAGATAGAGATCAGTGGAGGAGTCTAGAGATAGGATGGATGTGCAATTGTAATGGAACGGAGGCAAATGAGTTTGGAAACTAGATGAAAGAGAGGGGAGTATCTAGGAGTGGCAATGATTGAGGATGACTTTGAGGGTAGGAGATGGTTCATTGCGGTGGGGGAGATAACCATGAGAATTTGTCACCAGGGTTTTCAGGTTCATATTTTTTCCTTTTTCAAATTCTTTCTTTAAAAAAAAAGTCTTTATGCAAGGACAGGGGTGGGGTAGAGGACGAGTGGGAAAGGGATAGCGTCTCTATGGGATAGACAACTCCATCTCCCCTTTCTCCTCTCACAGCAGATCCAGGGAGCCTTCTTTAGCGAGGATGGCTCGATTGGAGGCAGAAGAAGGGAGGAAGAAGACCGAAGGAGGACAGGAGGCCCAGAGACACAAACAAGTGACCTGGAGTGAACCTTGAGGTAGAAAAAATTTTGCTTTTGCGCCTAGAAGTGCTTTTTTTTTTCTCTTTATATCTGGACTAAATGAGGCCCGGGAGCTTGGGGGCCCAAAGCCAGGACCTGAGGTAGGATAGAGCAAGGACCAAGCTCCTATAGGGCTCTATGGGGTTGGAGGGGTGGGTCCTTGGACCTCCCCTCCCCCAAGGACATTCATTCCGGCTGAGGTAGGTGCTGAGGTGCCTCCGACACTTTGAAGTCAAGAGTCAACACAGCCAAAAACCATCCTGAGAAAAGAGGAAGTGAACAGAGCCACTTGGCCAGGGTGGGACGGAGTCAGTTGGGAGGACAACAGTATAAGAGGGACCCAGCCAGGGCTAAGGATGATGAGGGAAGGAGGAGGGAGCATTATTTTTACAGTCACATTAGAAGGATTCACCTTCCTTTCTCTCTCTCTCTCTCTCTCTCTCTCTCTCTCTCTTCTCTCTCTCTCTCTCTCTCTCTCTCTCTCTTTTTAGTTTGTTTTTTTTTTAAGAAAATTAATCCCGAGTCATGAGAAGTATCAGGGAGCTGGCCACAAGGATTGCCAGGGGAGACTCCCTCTCCACATTACTCCCGTGGAAGCATCTCTTGCAGGAGGATCAGGCCTAAATGACCTGAAGGAAAAGAGGGTATATTCCCTAGCAGTGGCCTCCAGCCCAGACAAGACTGGGGAATGCCTTTGGAGGCTCTGGTCAGACACAGCTTGATAGAAGAAATCATTCCTTTGACCTGAGATTTAAGAAGTCACCATCCAGAGCCTGACCAACACTGGCTATTGTCCAAATGCGGCCAGCTGCGGCATCTCGGAGGGGGTATGGTGAGACTTGGCAAACTATCCTTCATTGGTGGGACTGGGGCTGGGGGCTCCATCCCTTTGGGGTGGGATGCCTGCAGCCAAACAGGCCATCTCAGTTATCTGTTCTTCCAGTATGCTGAGTTCATCAGGTGGGAGAGTGGAGAGCTGGGTCTCATCACATGGGGCTGGGGATCCAGGGTCCAGCTAAGGGAAGAGGGAAAGGGCAATATTAGAAACAGTACCTCCCCACTAACTCCAGCCCTCCATAGGGAAGCTACAGTTCACCAAGACCGAGTGCCTTGTCAGTTTAATGCATGGGCTGCTTATGTCTTGCTATAGTAGAGGCAGGTGCCTCAGAATGTACTTCCCCTCTCCTGCCCCTACCACCCAGTTCCGTACAAGCACCAGGAGGACTGGAGGAGCAGGCACTGTGAGATCCTTACCCCAACTTTCCTGCCAGTGTCCCCTTCTTCCTGAACTTTTTTTTTTGCTAGGCAATGGGGTTAAGTGACTTACCCAGGATCACACAGCTAGTCAGGGTCAAGAGTCTGAGACCAGATTTGAACTCAAGTCCTCCTGACTCCTGGGCTGGTGCTCTATCCACTGAGCCACCTAGCTGCCCTCCCTTCTTCCTTCCCAGTTGGTTTATGACATATGCCACTCCCCATCCTCTCCACCACCCCCCATAGGAGGGAACTCAGAACCCACACTTCATTCGCTTCCCAACAGTCACCCAATGCTTGCATTACTTGTATAAACAGAGACTAACCAATTAGAATCCTTTAGTAAGATGGAAGACAACCAGGCATCACCATCGGCTCTGCCACTAAAATCCACCGAGATACCCTAAGGGCTCATCTGCTCTACCCTTTGGCCCACTGTGCCTTTCCATTCACCCTGCAGCTAAACTCTCCCATACCTGTTGTCTTCCCCAATTTGAAAGTGAGCTCTCTGAGAGCAGAGATGGGCTTATTTTTCTATTGGTATCCAAAAGTACTTAGTACAATGCTTTGTACATGATCAGTGCTTGATTTTTTTTCATTCATTCACTGATGCATGACCCCAGGTAGCTGGCTTAGCTTCTCTGGACCTCAGCTGCCTGGTGTAAAGACCAAGGAGCGACTGCCCACAATGGGAGTTAGGGTCTGGAAGGATCTTGGGCAAGGGCAGTGGCTGAGATTTGAGATTGGCCCTAAGTGGTGAGGCTGGGAGTCCTCCATCAGTCAGTTGGTCACAAGTGAATCAGGCAGGACATTAATACTTCTGCAGGGAACACCATACTCAATGCCTAGTAAGTAGACACTAGTATTGCCAGTTTCCCTGCTGACTTACCATAAGCCTGCTGCCCTGCTGCCTTGAACCCAGAGAGTGTGGAAATAGCTGCTCCAGTTCATTCAGATCCAGACGCTTCTCATCCCCATTGAGCTGGCCTTGGTCTCCTTGGCCCATTCCATTCAGAGCCAAAATGCCTATGTCTCTCTGGGTCCGGGGCCCCTGGGGTGGGGATAGTTGATCCTCCATATCCTTACATTGAAGGAGCCTGGGGAGAGAGACGTGCATGATTCAATTGAAGAGTCCCTTATTAAGCATCTGCTACATGCCGGGAAGTGGACTAGAGATGGGGTAAAAAAAAAAAATGAAGCAACACCTGACCTTTAAGAACCTTATGTTTCATTGGGAAGATGCAATACAGAGACAAACAATGAGAAGAAGGACATACTGAGACACAGATGTGAGGGGAAGGAGAGAGAGGCTCATAGAAACAGAGTGATCAAAGAATTGGAAGAAAGAATGAGAAAGACTGAAAGAATGAATGAAATTCTTTGTTATAAGGGATGACTGTGAGAGGAGAGGCGGAGGGATACAGGAGAAACTTTAGGTGATGTAAAAACAAAAGATAGTAATAACATTTTATTTTTTTTAAAAAAGTGAATGAGAAGTATTGAGTGAAAGAGAAATTAGAAAGGCAGGTTAAAAACAGATGATTGAAAAAGGAGAGATGGAATAAGCTAGATGAATAAAGCGACTAGACGGAACCTCTGTCCATCACTTTCTGGCCATCCTCCACCTAACCTGATCCTTCCTCCACGGCCAGGCCGGGTGTCTCTGGCTTGGGCACAAAACCCAACCAAATCCTCCCCTCCCTGTGGTTAGAAGACCCTGTAGGAAAAAGTTGTCTCCCTCCTGAGCCGGGACCCCTGGCAGCACAAGTCAGAAAACCCTCTCCTCCAGTAACCGTCCTGCTCCTTCCTCTCCTCTCTTTTCTTCTCCTCTCCCTCCCCATCCCTGTCCCACTCTGGCCCCTACCTGCCCCTGTAGCCAAACATAAGGAAGAGGACACAAAAAATGATGCAGGTGACTCCAATGTGGATGCCGATGATGATGCCTGTGGCGGAAGTCTTATTACTCGTCTCATCTTTCCTGCAGTCACAGGGGGGGCCCAGTGCTAAAACAAGAACGGAGCAGAGAGGGCCAGGTTAGGGGGCCTCCAGTGGCTCAGTCTCTAGGATCTCCCTGCTCCCTCCTTCCCCCCAGCCACACACACAATCTCAGCTATTAGTCTGGGCAGAGCTTGGAGCCAAGTGGAGCTCCAGCCAACTTGGGACCCCTGGCCCACAACCCCACATTCTAATCCTGCAGGGTGCCAAATCACCCCAGGCCTTCTCAACTTCCTTGCCCATATGTCTCCCTCTTGTTCTCTGTTTCCCTTTACCTGTCCTCTCAGAGGCTCCCCTCAGAGACACAAATCGGACAGTGGCATTGCCATCCCCGTGTTGGTTGGAGGCCAGAAGCTTCACTTCATACACCTCAGTTGGATCTGTGGGCAGGAAGAGAGGGGCTCCTTAGAGCAGACACAGGGACAAAACCAGCCCATAGTAGGCTGATTTGTCTTCTTAGGGCCAGAGGGTTCTGGGCATAATCTGGGAAACCAGAGACCTCGTTTTAGGAAGGAATGACAGGAATGATCAATAGCCCACTCATAGCTACCAAACTAACCTTGCTGATGTACAGATCTCCACAGGTCACTCCTCTGCTCAAAACCTTACGCTTGTTCCCTGTTGCCTACTGAGTACTGTTTCATTGTCTGACGTTTAGAGCCTTCCACGATCCAGTGTTACCTTTTCTTGCCAGATTCATCTCTTATTGATAACCTCCATAGAATCTGTGTTCTAGCCACACTCTATTACTGTCTGTCCCCTGAACAAGCCCTCCACTTCCCAGGCTCTGTACCTTTGCCCATCATGTTTCCTGTGCCTGGAATACACTTCCTTCCCCTCTACACCTGCTGAATTCCTACCTGCCTCAACTCAAATGCTGCCCCCTTCATAAAGGCGTTCCTCAATCATCCCGTTGGGAATCACCTCACACAGCCCTTTGTTTGCATCCCTCTAAAGCATTTAGCATGTAACCTAGTATATTATGGTTATCTCTACTTGCGTCATCCCCTATTATTAGACTGTAAATTAATTTAAGGTTTACATCTTCCTCATGGAGCAGGTAGGTGGCGCAGTGGATAGAACACTGGGCTTAGAATCAGGAATTCAATTCTGGCCTCAAACACTAGCTCTGTGACCCTGGGCAAGTCACTTAAGTCTGTTTGCCTCAGTTTTCTCATCTATAAAATGGGGACACACTGAAAAAGGAAATGGCAAGCCACTCTAGTATCTTTGCCAAGAAAACCCCAAATGGGGTCACGAAGAGTTGGATGTGACTAAAAACAACTGAAAATATTCTTCATGCCTTTTATTGTTGTATATATAACAAATGCTTAGTAAATATTTGTTATTGAATGAAGACTTGGGGTAAGACTTTTCCTTCCTTCCTCCCCTTTTTCCTTTCTTCCTTTCCTCCCTCCTTCCTTCACTTCCCTCCTTTCCTTTCTCTTGTTATCCCCATTTTATACACTATACCTACACTACCCCTTTCCCACCACACTAGCTCTCAATGACCATCACAAACTACCCCTTATTGACCACATGGCCACCACATGCTGGTTCATAGTAACTACATAGCTCCTTTACTAACCACACTAAAACACACGCATCTTTATTAGCACTGAGTACCAGGGCCCTTACCCACATTACTGACCATACCACCCATCTCATATCATTCCCCTCCCTGACAAAATTGTGAGGTTAGATACCCTCAGGTAGGTGGTGAGACTCCCTGGCTACCTTACCCAGCTGGGTGATGTTGTAGGCTGTGAGAGTTCCTGGCAGTACAATGGGACCGGTGAAGAGTGCTTGACTTGCTGGGCGGTAAAAAACCTTGAAACCACCGTCGTGCTGTGTCAGCTTGGGGGGCAG
This sequence comes from Phascolarctos cinereus, assembly GCF_003287225.1. Taxonomy (NCBI): domain Eukaryota; kingdom Metazoa; phylum Chordata; class Mammalia; order Diprotodontia; family Phascolarctidae; genus Phascolarctos; species Phascolarctos cinereus. The sequence goes on from NW_027555736.1 coordinate 144,792,464, forward strand.
CTCCCATTGTAACTGGACAGAGTTGCTACTCAGAACCCGGATAGAGAGTGGTGGTGGGGCAGGAACTGGAGAGGGGTAGGTGGGATTAGAAGAAGACAGAGACAAAAAAAGAAAAAAAAATTAAATGTAAGCACTGGGTCCTCCTTATCCTTCAGGGCACAAACAAGGTCACCAGCCCAGCCTTCCTAGCACCTTCCTCCCCTGCCCCTGAGACCCAGCTTACTCCCTGGTCACCGCCTCGGGCTTTAGGATTCTGGTTCTTTTCCCACGTCCCCTCCCCTTCACCCTAGGGTCCAGTTCTTACCCTCTCCCAGAGTGCTGGCCAGGGTGGGGACAGAGGCCAAGCTGGCTCCTCGGGGAGTGTAGGCCTTGATGTAGAAGCTGTAGCTCGTTGAAGGTTCCAGGTCACTCACCAGCTGCTGGAAGGTGCTCTTGCTAACAGCTTCTTGATATTCCAGCTCAGGGGGATCTGAGGAGCGGGATGAGTAGAGGAAAGAGCATAAGACCCCAAAGGGAGGCCTTGGGAAGAGAGCAAGATTCAGAGAGGCAGATCAGCAGGGGAAAACGTGGAGACTCGGAACATGGGAGGTAAGTAGGGAGTATTCAAGATAGGGAGAGAAAGCCAGTGCAGGAGCTGCAGGGGTGTACGGATGTAGAGAAAGGAGACTGGCTGCCTAGCTCAGTGCCTGGCGCCCAGCAGGTGCTTAATTGATATTCATTGACCAGCTGATAGAGAAGGAAGGGGAGAACCAGGATTGGGGGTGGAGGAGGAGAGCCCCAAAATAATGGGGTAAAGAGAGGAAGAAGAAGACAAGGAGATTCCAGTTGAAGGATGCCACCTCCGGACCCACCTGCTGCCTTCCTGATGTGCAGGACGTAGCCAATGATCTCCTTGGTGTTTAGCAGCGGCTCACTCCAGGACACACGGACAGAGGTGGCAGACACAGAGACTGCACGTACATCCCGGGGAGGGCCTGGGAGTCCCTCGGCCCACAGCACAGTCAGCCGGGCACTGGCCTGGGAGGAGCCAGCACTGTTCTCCGCCACACACTGGTAGATGGCCTCGTCTTCAGGGCCAATCCCCGAAATGGTCAGTGTGCTGGAAGGAAGGAGAGACAGTGAATAACTGCAGTAGAATGGAGAACCATCCTGTTCTCCTTTGTGGATGCCGCTTGGAACTCTCCAAAGTGTGTTTTTTATATCCACTTTGTCATTTCGAAATCACAAAACTTGTGACTTCATCCGTCTGGGGGTCTTCCAGAGGTAGAACCTTCCCCTATTGATACAGGTCAGCTATTCATTTAACTCATAATCTAAAAAGAGTTGCCTGGGGCACTAAGAACTTAAATAAATTGTCTACACTTGAACTCAGGGCTTCCAGATTCTAAGGCTGGCCCTCTATTAACTATGTCATGCCTTTTTCTGTTAGATCTCACAGAATTCCTATAGGCAGATACAGCAGCTGTCATTAACCCCATCTGCTTCAGATGAAGAAACTAAGGCTGAGACTAAGGCTGAGTCTGCAGAAAAGTCAAGACCAGAACCCAGTTCTTTTGCTTCTTAAGAATGGTTTCTTTCGATCATACCCATTGCTGTGTGCAGCTCTCTATTCTGGTTAAATGAAGACACGACCTTGTATGTGAAAGTAAGCTCTTATGAGTAGTTCTCCATATACACTGAGACATCACTATGTTGCTGATTACAGACGATTCACCCCTGTCCTCCCCTTCCTCCTTTCTTCCCTTCCTTCCTCTTGTTATCCCCACTTTATTCCTATGTTATTCCCTCCCCTTCTACCCTTCCGTCTTTCTTTTCCTTCCATCCTTCTCTCTTTTCCTTCTTCCTTTCCTCCTTCCTTCCTTTCCTCCTTTCCTTCCTCTTGTTATCCCCATTTTATCCCTGTTATCCCTCTTCCCTTCCTCCCTTTCATCCTTCCTTCTTTTCCTCTCTCCCTTCCTCTTGTTATCCCTATGTTATCCCTTCCTCTTCCTCCTTTCCTCCCTTTCATCCTTCCTTCCTGCCTTTTCTTTCCTCCCTTCCTCCTTTCCTTTCTATCTCCTATCTATGTCATATGCCCCAGTCCTCTAGAGACATCTGATAAGCCTCATCTATCTTCTTGTGGACTTCCTAAACAAGAAGTGAATTCCCTAAGAATTCTGTTCTGGCACTGACTCAAGTTCATGGCTGGTTCACTCACTTAAGTTGTGATTTTTGGACTTGGCTTTTAAGGGGAACAGGGGACAGTGAATTTAGATGGCCCAATGGATAGAACACTGGGTCTGGAGTCAGTAAGACCTGAGGTCAATCTGGCCTCAGACACTTATTAGCTATGTACTCCTGGGCAAGTCATTTAACCTCTCTTTGCCTCAGGTCCTTCATCTGTAAAATGGGTATAACAATACCTCTTAGAGTTGTTGTGAGGATTAAATGAGATAATATTTGTAAAGCACTTAACACAGAGCCTAGGCAGAGTAGGTGCTATATAAATGTTAGAAATTGTTATCATTACTACTACTACTACTACTACTACTACTCCTCCTCCTCCTACTACTACTCCTACTCCTACTCCTACTCCTACTACTAACTACTACTACTACATTTTAAAAAAATGGATCTCAAAGGGCAGGGTTATTTTCTTCTATAGTAATCCTGAGTTAACTCTCCTTATAGGAGAGAACAATGAGGCCCAATGGAAAGGAAAGTGGAGTTGTCTTCACTATTTAAGGGCTCAGGTACCAGTTCTTTGCACTTTTCTTAGATTAAAACTTGCCCTGTCTTTGATGTTTTGTTAGCTTTAGTGCTTGCATGGAAGTTGAGTATCCATTTAGATACAAGGCAAATCCTGCTTTCCCCAGATAAATCCTGAATGGGAGCATGAACCAAAGAGATTTATGATTAGGAAGCCTCTAGGATGTTAACTCAGGTCCATGTGAATCCAGACTTTTGAGCCACAGGTTACATACATGTTTTCTAAAAAGTTGTATGCAAATTGGATTTTGTAAGTGAAATCATCAATTTAAATACCCCAGGAATGTTGGTGTATGGTGAGTCTGAGACAACAATTTCAGAAAAGCCAAGAATCCTTCTGTATAGTAAAATTATCCACTGAACCCTCTCTCACCCTACCATCCACTCAAGTTTCCAAATACAGTATAGGGTTTGCTTAAAGAGCCCCATCTATATTCACATAGCAACCATTTACTCTAGGACACCCTCTTGGATCTGCCCCTCCCTCCTCTATCATTCAAACTCACACCTTTCTGTTCTGAACATAGCTGGTACCTGTTATTGTTCCTGAGACGAACGTGGCCTCCAGGGCCCAAGACTTGTCCATTCTTCAGCCATGTGACATGGGGGGGTGGCTCCCCCTGGGCCTGGCAGGTAAACATTGCCGTGGTTCCAGCTGGCCGAGAGATGGACTGGGGATGCTGGATGAACTCTGCAGGGGCTGGTGAGAGACAGAGACAGGCATGAAGAAGAGGAAGGGTAAGGATATGGAGGCAGGGAAATGAGAAGGGAAAAGGGCAGGAATTAAAAAGTCCTGCATGACAGGACAGGCTCAGGAACAATATGGCTCATCTCCAATGACCAAAAAAAGGGGCTCTTCCATATCCTAAGGCTCCCAGACCTGCCATCTTTCTCCATCCTAAGTTTCTCCTGCTATTGTGTCTTGCTCTTTCCATCTCAGTCACCACTGACCCTGATCCTCCCTGCCCCTTCATCTGGTTCCCTTAACCCCCAGCAAATACACATTCCACGATTCTGTCCTCTATCAGGTGGAAATGGAGAGAAAGGGGGTTGGTGAGAGGTGAGAGATTTGGGAGTTAAGGGGCCCTGTGCAGAATCTGGGAACATCCTGACTGGCCCCTTCTCCAGGCACATACAAGAGATGCTTCCACTTTAATGCCAATGCCTGACATTTCTATCTGAAAACGATCAAGCTGAGCTCCCCATTCGGAAATTGTTAAATAAATAAATGTGCTAATAGGTTTGGCTGTTCCTTGCAGACTATAATGACTTAGAAGATGGATGGGCCATGAGCACCACCCCCTGCTACCCGCCTGCTGCATTCCACTTCCCACCAATCCTGAGGCAGAAGGCTCCATTAACACTCTCCAAATGAAATGCTCCGTCACTTTCATTTAGACAGATTAGTAGCACGTGGAATGCTAAACAAGCAAGCATTTAAGTCACTAATTTTCTCTTTACCCCCATCTCCTACCCACAGCTCTCATGAGGAAACAACCAAGGATTAACCCTGAAAACTGAAATATGGGTCCAGGCTCTGACTCTGAAGGGTAGCTTACTGTGGAGGCAAGGATTCACGCAGATCTGATGGCCCCTTTGGGTTTAGATACAATGTGACTGGTTTTTGTTCTTGACCCCATGTGTGACACAATATAGTGATGGAACTGATGATTACTATATGGTAATGGTACTATAAGGGTAAGTGGAAAGAATGTGGGCATATAGAGAAAGATTCCATAAGTCTGGGAGCCTGCAGTAGTGAGCATAGAAATGATGGGAGTAAAGAGGTGGGGATGAGGGATGGAGATAAGGGATGGGATTGAGAAATGGGGGGGGGGAAAGGACAGAAATAGGGATGAAGGATGAGGGACAAGGGATAGGGAAATAGGGTGAGAGGTGAGTTTGGGGATATGGAATGGAAATGAGGATGAGGGGTGGGAATTCAGATGACGATCAAAGAAGGGAATGAGTGATGGGGCTAAGGAAGACAGCTCCCGGCTTCTTTACTCTCCCCTTTAAGTCCATACCTTGAACTACAAGCCGGCCCTGGGCCGTACGTCGTACCCTTGTGCCAGGCCTGTTGGCAGCACAGACATAGACTCCGGAGTGCTGGACAGTGACATCAGAGATGATGAGGTTCCCTGTCCCCAGGACCTGAATCCCCTCCACTCCAATGGGACGGCCATCTAGACAGAAGATGGGAATGGAAGTGGGTGGGAGAAGGGGGGAGAGTAGAGTCAGAGAGGCATCAAGAGGGGAGATAGTGGTATCAACTCCCTGAGGGAGGAGACCTCAAGCTTGTCTCACAATCCCCACCCCCACCGTTTTCCCAAAGAATGGTGACACCCTGACCTTTTGATTTATGTTCTCCTCAGGTTAGAGGATGAAAGAAACAGCATGACAAAATTGTTAAGAATACTAACTCAGATGTTAAAAGTCCTAGTTCTCATGCCATCTCAGTCACTGACAAGCTATGACTTTAGGCAAGGTGTATCACCTCTTGGTACCTCAGTTTCCCCCTCTGTAAATTGAGAGGTCTAGGCTAGACAGTCTCTTCCAATTCTAACATAATGGGATTCTCTCAATGGCATCCTGCAGCAATAGCAGTAGGGGTTGGGGGGGGAGAAGGAGGATGGGGTGGCAGCAGCAGCATCCTAATGGTCACTTAGCTTGTTAGGATTCCTTTGTCCAGCTCCTTGCCCTGGGACCTGAGCACTCCCCCTCCCCAGGAGCGGATTAGTACAGTCATAATACACATGGACAGCTCCCCATTCAGCTCCTGAAGTGGTGAAATTTACTCTATTATCCATCCCCCCACCCCAGTTACCAATTACTTGGCTGCTACAATGTGGCACAGTCTCCTTCATGAATACCTACCCACCCTCCCCCAACCCCTCCCACCTCCTTTTCCCCTTTCTCAGGGCTGCTGGTGGCCCACGGTCACCCTTTCTTCCCTCTTTCCTTCAGCAACTCAAGGGTTCAGGCAGTGGGGCTGGGGGAAGTGAATCCTAGTGGAGGTGGGGAGGGGGAGCTGGGGGCACCCAGGAATTGGAAGGCTGGGACTAGAAGCTTAGGAGTTGGAGATTAGAGGGGGCTGGTGAGAGTTCAGAGCAGGACAGAGGCTCCAGGCAAGGACTGAGAGGCTAGGACAATAGTCCCATAGGGTTAGCAGAGATTGAAATCTGGCTGGGAGCAGGGTTAGACTGAAGGGCTGAAAATAGAGAGTTGTGCGTCCTAGTACTACAAGGGGCCAGGTACAGCTAGGGTTCTGGGTATCAAATGCCAGTGGGATGTAGGAATGGTAGGGGGTGGGGCTAAGGTTAGCCATAGGATAAGGTAGGATGGAACCCAAACACTATGACCTTTGATCCCAGGGCCAGAGGATCCAAGAGCTCGCCCAGCCACCCACATCTCATCATACAGGGTCAAGTAACTGGCCCACCACCCATAAAGAGTACAGATGCCACACAGAACAAATAAGAGTTGGAATCTCCAAGTAACTGGGCAAGACCAGGCACTTCAGGGTTTAGGGGATGGGGGTGGGAGAACAGGGCTCACCAAGGCGGCTCCAAGACACGATGGGACGGGGATTGCCTGTGGCAACGCACTCCAACACAGCTGTCTGGTGTACAGTCAGGGTCAAGTTCTCAGGCCCCACGAGGATCGTGGGCTCCTTGTAGGCACTGGAGCCGGAGCCTGGGAAGACACCACCACGTCCTCCCTCATGACTTAGCGAAGAGCCACAGTGGGAATCACACCATCCCTGGACCCCAACTCTGACAACTCGGCATGCACAAGCAACAGAGAAGGAGGCAGAACAAAGTTCTCCATGCTGGAACTCCAAAAGACCCGTTCTACAGTCTAGAACTGAGGGAAAATAGAGCCACCAGCCATGGGAAGACTGTCTCAGAATGAACTCCCCTGTCCCCTGTTTGTGGAAACAAGGCCTCAGCTCAGACAGTGGAATGATGGAGAAGATAGAGTTGGGCCCCAAGTCCCCTGACTCCCCAGGCCCCAGAGGCCACTCTGAAGTTAGGGTCACCTAGGGCATTCCAGAGATACTCTGAAGGTCTGAGCATCTCCTGGCTGAGTCCAGGATGACCCAAAGTCTGGCTTCAAAGTCACCTCAATCTAGCTATGCCTGCAGTCCTAGATTTGCAAAGCACTTTAAGTGTTCTTTATCCTCATAGCAGTCCCATGTGGTGGCCACTATTACTATTCCGATTTTACAGATAAGGAACCTAAGACTGAGAAAGGTTAAGTGACTTGCCCAGGGCCATGCAATAAGTATCTAAGGCAGGATTTGAAGTCAGGTTTTCCTGACTCCAAGGCAAATAGTCTATTTACTCTACCACCTAACTGCCTCACAGGCAACTATATCATTGCAGCCTCATCCCATTAGGTCAAGCTGGTAATTAGGAGATGGGCTTCCTCTAGCTAGAGTAACAGCTCTCTGAGAGCAGGGACTATGTCTTCCCTTTCTTACGGACCCCCCACAGAAAGTTGGACAACACTCTTCAATAAGTAGGTGTTCTGTTTGTTTCTATTAACTACAGCAATGGTTATCAATCTTTGGTCCCCTTTTACACCTTTAAAAACGATTGAGGATCCCAAAGAGCTTTTGTTTATATATCTATCAATAGTAACTATCAGAAATGAAAACAACAATATTATTACGAAAATAATTTTGACCTTGAGAACCCCCTGAAAGCATCTTGGGGACCCTCGAGAGTCTCCAGACCACACTTGGAGAACCACTGAATTAGAGGATAGTTAGCAGCAAATGAATTAGTGAATGGGAGGAAACAAGGAATAGTCAATAAAAGGATCATCTCAGCAGAGAGGCTGGGGACTATTACAGCCAGGTTGTTGGAAAGGTCATTGGATTGGCTGTTTTCGATTAATTATTTATCTTTGTTATAAGGGAGGATTCAATCGGTAAATGGAGGTGGCATGGTGTATTTCCAAATATGACTTGTGATGTAAAAAAGGCGCCCATAAGACCTCTGTAAAAAACAAGATGTTGAGCCTGTATCAGATTGCACTCCATCTCGGGGAGGGAGGAAGAGAGGGAGGAGGAAAAAATATAAAACTCAAAATCTTATGGAAGTGAATGTTGAAAACTAAAAATAAATAAATCATTTAAAAAACCAAGATGTTAATTAGAGCTCTAGCTATTAAAATTCTAATAATCATCATAATTAATAGTAGGGTAGTGGGTAAGAAGGGATTAGGGTAATTATCCAGGGGCCATGGGAATCATCCATGAGGGCATGGGAAGTAGTAAGTAGGGGGGAAGAGGAGGAGCAGGTGGAACTCTCTCACCTGACACGGTAAGGCTGGCTCCCCGGCTGACTCGGACACTGGCAATGTTGGAGGCCACGCAGTGAAAGATGCCACTGTCCTCAGCCCGAAGCCCTGTGATCTGCAGGACGCCTTTAGGCAGCAGAGTGTACCTGCCAGAGTCAAAGACAGAGACACACAGTCCATCACAGTCACAGATGCAAAGTCCCAGGCAAGAAGCCAGTCACAGCCATAGGCAGATTCTATTCACAGGCATAGCCCAGATCCGAGAGACTGCGACAGCATTTTATAACTCAATGAGGTCAGAGAGAGAGGGAAAGGCCTCATATATGTAAAAACAAAAAACAGGAAGGAAAGTGGTTTCCCATTGTTTGGGGAATGGCCAAATAAGTCATTGTATGTGAGGTAATGGAATATTAGACATAGGGACTCCATCATTGGCGTAAGGAATTCCCAGATGAGGAAAGTCCCTCTACCAATACAGCCACCCTAATCCCTCCATATAGAGTCAAACTGGGGCTCCGAGAAATGAAGGGGCTTGGCCGAGGTTCTACAGTTAGAAAGTGCCAGAGTCAGGTTTGAACCTCGTTCTCTGACTCCAGATTCAGCAATCATTCCAATATACCACATGACCTCTTGCCTTCTTCAAACCCTTAAGCCATTTTGTATCTACCTCTTTTTTGCATTTATCCATGGACAAAAGCTGGAGCCCATGGCCTCTTACTTCAAGTTCAGTCTTCTTCTGACTATAGTTAGATATTAACCAAGGTTCCAGGAGCATCTCATCTGCACCCCATTTTCTGCAGTTTCCTTTTGCACCCTTAATGCAACTCATAGCCTTGGAGAGTTGCCTAAAAGACAGAGGTTAAATGACCCTAATCTCCTGCAGCACAGGGTCACATAGCCAGTATGCGTCAGAACTTGAACCCAGATCCTGACGGCTTCAAGGTCGCTTCTCTATCCACTTCGTCATGCTACCTCTCAATGGAATATTATTGCACCATAAAATAATGAATGTGAGTAATTCAGAGAAACTTGGGAATGTGAACTGATGTTAGGTGAAGTTAGAAGAGCCAGGACAATTTACATAATGACCATAAAAATGGAAAAGAAAACCATACTCTGAAGACTTCTGGTCTTGGATCAGTACAGTGACTGCACTGTATTATGTACACCTGTGACTACAGAAGACTTCAGGGGGAGAAGAGAGGTGGTAGCCATTGGGTGCGGAATAAGGCATACATTTTTAGATATGGTCGATGTGTTGATTTATTTTGTTTGTGACTCATTGTTACCATTGAGGATTACATTATTATAGGGGAAGGAATCATTGGGAAATAACAGTGATATTTGAAAAGGACAACAGTAAAACATTCTTAAAAGAAATCTATAGCTAAAAGGATCCACAGATAGGTAGTACAAGATATCTACCCACTCCCCATTTTATGTGAAGAAACTGCACTCCAGACAAATGAAGTAGTCCTGTATTTGACAGTAGAGCCAGGCTTCCTGCTAATTCCATTATAACTCAGTCACGTACACAATAACATTTGCAAATGTACTCTTCTACGCAGGGCTACACAGTGACCTCACAGCACAAACCTCAGTACAGATAGCTATCCTCACGGTCATTAATATCTCCAACAGCTACCCGTGACCACCATCAATTTGTGTCTTTGTTAGTTTCCCTCTCACTCACCTGTCATTTCTTGTGTCAATGGGGATATGGTTCTTCTCCCACAGGATGAGGGGCTTGGGAAGCCCGTGGATCTGGCACTGGAACCTGGCCACTCCACCCTCCTCACCTACCGTGGCCTGCGGGTGCACATGAAAGTCCGACATGGCTGGCAGGAGACAGGAGGGGAAGGAAGGGAAATGGGGGTCAGGAAGGGCATCAAAGATTTGACTCAGAGAGGGTCATGGGAAGAGCTCTGCAATGACATTCCTCCAGATACTACCTCATTCCTGGTTGTAGCTTTTGCATTTATAGGTGTGTGCAAAGATTACAAAAATGTAAATGGAAAGAAAAATTTAGAAAAGGAATATTGTAAAACTACAAAGAATGAGAATGTCCCCAAAGAATAGATCAGAGAAGATGTTGTAGATGTGGAAAGCTGCAAATATTTTCAGATTTCTGTGTGTGTATTGATTAGTTTTTAATGATTTTTCACTGGGTTGTTTTTTTTTTTAATCCTTTGCTATATATGTGATGGATCTCTGGAAAAAAAAAGGAAGGCCACAAGGGGGAAATTTAAGGGATGTAAAAAGCCACTGCATATTCTAAATGTCAATAACATGTAGTATTGTCTCTCTATTTAGAATGTAAGTTCCTTGAGGGCAGGCCTGTTTCATTTTTGTCTTTGTATCCCCAAAGATTCGTTCAGTGCCTAGCATATAGTACTCAATTAATAAATGCTGGTTGATCAATTGATTAATTGGCTGGTTGGACAACTCACACCGTCCTTGTATCTGTATTGCCGTTTCCTACCTCTGAGTCTGGGTGCATAGGTTTCACACCTTCGGTTCAGTTTCCTTCTTTCAACTTCAGTAATAATTATGCCTTGAAATGCTCTCAATCCTTCATGCCCCCAAAACATCACCTCACTGAAGTCTTCATTCTCGTCTCCCCACCACTGGAAAGATGATTACTGGAACTCAAAGGGACCTCAGATCTATCCAAAGGTTCTTAACCTAGGGTCCCTGGATAGATTTAAAGGAGTCAGTGAATTGGATGGGGAGCTACATCTTTATTTCCACATAACTGCTTTCCTTCATGTGCTATGCATTTCACAATTTTGTGACTGGGGTCCATAGATTTCAATAGACTGCCAAAGGGGTCCATGACACAAAAAAAGGTAAGAACCCCTGATCTGGTCCAATACCCTCATTTTACAGGAAAAAATCCACAACTTGGTACTCAGAGGGGTGAAGAGGTTAGGCCAAGATCACACAGGTATTAGGTAGTGGGGTGGGGATTTGAACCTCTGTCATCTGACTCCAAATTCAGCACTCATTCCTATGCACCACATCATCTCTGACCTTCCTCAAGCCCCTCCCTAATAGCAATTTGTGTCTACCTCTTCTGCACCCATATCCTGGACAAAAGCTAGAACCCAGCTCATCTTACTTCCAATTCAGTCTTGTTTATACTATTACTAGATGTTAACCCAGGTCCTGGGAGCATCTCATCTGCACTCCACTTTCTGCAGTCTCTTGTTGTACTCTCAGTTCTGGAACAAGGGCCCCACCCCAATGAAACCCTTTCTTAGAGCAAGGAAGGAGGATTGGGATTTAATCATGGAAGTGACAGACAAGTGGATGGTGAGGATTCTCAGACCCACCAATCTACATTTCAATGTGTCATAAATATTCAGAACTCTCTCCTCCAACCCCACCCCCACAACCTTTTGGGGCTCTAAATTAACCCTTTGAATTCTTTGTCCAGGGGAATGTGTACAGGGATGGCTGACTGAGCAACCCCCCCCCTCCTCAAAATAAAAAGTCCTGGTCTATGCTTTAGCCTTTTAAAATTGTATCACACCTCACACAAAGCCATTGGGAAGTGAGGGGCGGAGGGAGGGGCCAAGAGGCTGCAACAGCATCAGGGTCCCTATTTCATTAATATCCATTTTGCTTCAAGTGCTGTGAGCCCAACTCACCATCTGTCCTCCCAGGCAGCCTGGGCCCCCTCCTTTCTGCCTCAGGCACTCCATCAGCAGGGACAGTTGTTTCCCCCTCCCCTAAGGTGCTTCCATCCCCTCTGCCATTCCTTTCAGTTAGGGAGAAGTAGGGAAGCTTGAGAAGGCCCAAGGCACTAGACTGTCTGGTACCACCTCCCGTGCTCACCTCTCAAGGCCATCTCCTTTGGCTCTGTGGCCCCTCACCCGCACCCTTGGCTTCTCCTTTGCTGAGAGCAGAATCTATCACTGAATCACAGATATAGGGTTCACTGAGTCTAATCCACTCATTCTACAGATAAGGAAACTGAGGCCTAGAGAGATTAAGTGACCTGCCCAGGTTCACACAGCTAATAAATAGTAGTAAGGATCTGAACACCATATGACAACTTCTCACCTTAAATGCCTGTACTGCTGCCATTCCTGAGCAACAAAATATATTTTTGAAGTGTGTCCTATGTGCTAGGCACAGTGCTACATGTTGGAGATATAAAGACCAAAAAGAAAAAAGAAACAGTCCCTGCCCTAAAATAGCTTACATTCTACTGATAGTGTCCTTACCATATGGTGTTCAATATCAAAATGCACTGAAAATCCCTTGGACCCAGTCCTCTTTTCCTACAGTTTCCATGCAGGGCTGGGAAGCCTGAGGCCTCGAGGTCACATGTGGCCTTCTAGGTCCTTGAGTGCGGCCTTTTGACTGAGTCCAAGTTTTACAGAACAAAGCCTTTTATTAAGGGGATTTGTTCTATGAAGTTTGGATTCAAAGGGCCGCACTTGAGGACCTAGAGGGCCACATGTGGCCTTGAGGCTGCTGGTTCCCCACCCCTGCTCCAGAGTATCTGTAAACATGTGGTTATGTACCTCCACACATCAGCCCCCACCAATGTTTGTCTGTGAGCAGTGGTGTGCTGGTAAATGTTTAACAACTGGCTCTCCACCCCTCCCCTTCCAAAATGTAGGCTTTTAAGTTGACTCTGCGTTATGAACATCTTCTCTTACCACTTTCTTAAGTCCAGACAATCAACAAAACAACAAACCAAGCCTAGATTTGTAGCATTTGTTCATTTCAGAGGCTGAGAGGTATTCTGAAGTGGTTCCAGCAAGCTCCTGTCTATGTGTCTGAATGCGTATGTGTGTATGTATCTACATATACATATACACACATATATTCATGTGTATGAAAATGCCTTTATATTTCTGCGTCTCTGTATAATTTGCATCTGTGTATGTTAGTTTACACAGGCACGTGTATGTAGAGATGCTAAAAAGGGCCTTGGAGGCCATCTGCTCTAACTCCCTCATTTTACAGAGAAGGAAATTGAGGTTCATACCAGTTAAGTGACTTGCTTAACATAGGCAATAAGTGGCAGCACTGGGATTCAAACCCAGGTCCCACTGACTTGAAAACCAATACATCTTCCACTAGACCACACTTTTATACATGAGGAGTTGGTGACCTGTAGTGAAAAAAAAAAAACACTGGAACTGGTCTCAAAGGACCTGGGTTCAAGTCCTGCCTGACTGCCTCGCTAGCTCTGTACCACTGGCCAAATTACTTTACTTTTCTGAGCCTCAATTTTCCCATCTGTAAAATGGGGATCATAATAATTACACTACTCGAATGGGCTACAGCGTGCCCTTAGGCCAGCCAATTTAGCATTCAGGGCACAATAACCAGGTCTAGCCCCAGGGGAAGCTCCCAGTTCAGTTGCTTTGGGGGCAGGGAAATCAGGGCTCTAGATATCTTTCTCACTACACTGAGTCCTTCAGTCAGCAGGAAGAAATGAGAAAAGAAAAATATTCATTCAACTAGCAAAACTAGATTTTCTTTGGCTCTAAAGAAGAGATATAAGAGAATCCTTCAGCCCTTTCCCCCTACTCCTTTGCAGAGAGTGAGGAGGAATCCATAGGTATCAACCATTGAACATGTCAGATTTTTTCCATGTATTGATCAGTTTTTCTGAATTTTTTTCTTTGTTAATTTTAAAAAATATTCTTTGTTATAGAGTATAGCTCTCTGAAAAGGAAACTGGGAAATCCTGATGCTATAAAAACAAAAAGTATCAATAAAAATATTTTTTAAAGATGAAGCTAGATGTTACACACACATACACACACCTTATACCATAGCCTTAAGTCCCTTCTCGTTCACCCACCTTCACCCACATCATCTGCCACCTCAGTCTCAACGCTTGTCATTCTCCTCCCAGTCGAGGCCAAGAGCACAAGATGCCCAGATGAGGATGTTAAAGCTAATCCTGTCCAATCATTGGATGTCTCCCCCCTTTGCAGAAATGGATCTCCACTGCTTTGAATTCTCTTTGCTCTGTAGAGAATCCGAGCCCTTTTTCCTGGGCACGGAGAGCATGACCCTAGCCCTGTACCCAACTATTATCTCCCGGGCTTGTTTCACAGTCTATAACTAAGCTGAGGAGGGAGGGGCTGAGAGGCCTGGGTTCCACAAGGCCCTTCCCTCATAGTGTTATCAAAGCCATAAGGACAGCCTAGAAGGTTTTGGCTTCAACCATTGTACCAAAAGGGTTAGGAGGGCACATGAAATTGGGAAAGGAAGAGAAAATTAGGAGCTTTCCCCCCAAATCCCAGCTCTAACAAGCAGTGGAAGACTTACTGAGCACCCCAAGTCTGGGTCCCCATCCCCAAACCCTAACCTCTAAAACAAAGGGGTCATCCCTCTTCTGTGTCATGGATTTGTGCCCCAGAATGTTTTTGAGTAATTGAAGGAATACTAAATTTCCATCAAAATATAGTGAAAAATGAAGATGTAATTTTTCCCCCTCAAACAAGCTCACAGACTCTCTGAAATCTATCCATGGACCCCTGACCCCAGGTTAAAAACACTGGTCTAGAGAAACAGTGAGATTTCATAGCTCCTGACTCCCCTCCAGGGAGGCAGATGTGGCCCCGGGGCCCTGCTTCACCGAGGGAGCTGGAAGGGAGGAGCGCCAAAAAGAGACAAGGGGTGAGGTGGGGAAGGGGGAAGGAGCCCTTTCTCCCCTCCGTACTCCAGCTGGCGAGGAGCCTGTGCTGCCTCTACCCCAGGGACCCTGGGGAGGAACTAATGCAGTTGCCTCCTCATTAAAGGGCTTAATCCTTTTGTGTTTCCCTCCTCCTCTCCCTAGAGACTTACCAGCCAAAGGCAAAGCTAAATTGTTACCGAAGAGAAAAGCCTGGTGGAAGGCTAAAGCAAGGAGAGACTAGATTCTGTCTTGGGGAGCACTGGAGATAGAGAAAATGTTGCCCCAACTAGCACCGATGCCCTTAAGGTCGCCCCCACCCCATCCCCTGACCTGCTCTCCCCCACCATCCTACTGCTCTAAGTCATAGAGTATATTTGAAATAGAATTTGGGAATTACAGAATGTTAGAGCTGGAAGCAACTTTAGAAATGATCAAATCCAATGCCTCATTCAGAGGTAAAAATGACCTTCCCAGGGTCACGAGACTAGTTAGTGTCAGTGAAACTCTGAAACGGGGCTTCCCATTAGAATCAGGCACCTCAAGGGTATATATTAGTTTGGTGTTTTTCTTTGTCTCCTCAGCACTTAATCAATGTTTGTTGATTGGTTAATGTCCGAAAATCCCTTGAATTGCCCCCTAATATATATGCGTATATGTGCAATTATATATACATATGACATATAAATGTATATATGCTTATATATACATATAATATACAGGCATATAACATATTAAGTGTATATAATGTATAATATTTTATATATTTTAATATATATTTAATAATAAGCACAAAACTGTATTTTAAATTGAGGAGGTAGTCTCCCCTCTCCCATCTTGTTCATGTCAAAAGAGATAGGAGCTGGACAGCGTGTCATTTCATGGGTATTGGGAACTCCTGAGGAGAAAAGTATCTCTACTGAGGCCAGTGAGTACCTCATAGTCTTAGAGAGTTGCCCAGGGCACTGAGAGATTAAATAATTGGCTCAGGGTCACACAGCCACAGGGTATCATAGACTAGATTTGAACACTGAGCCTCCTGGCTCCCAGTTTAGGTTTTGAATCTTCCACAGCATGCTGTCTTAGCATTTACTTCAATACCCAGAAAAATACCCAGCTCTGCCAGAGAGCAATATAAATTTCAGGTGGTGACTGCCACGACATTTTGGGCATGTAACTCATTTCCAGCCATGCAAAGAAAGCTTCCTCCCAGAAGACTCTAGCAGCTTGAACCAACACCAAGCCTCCAAGGTGATGTAATTCAGCATGGGGTGGGAAATCAGAGAAGTGGAAGCGATGTGTCTGAAGACATCACCAACCCCTCCCCAATTCACCCTGGTTCAAGCTAACAAGAGAGGTGTTTATTAGTGCACTGTGCTGCAGGTGATGTGTGGGCTCCAGAGACCAGGCTCCATCTGCCTGGGGAAATGGTTCCTCTCCCTACACCTGCTCTGCCCATAAGCACAACCTGTGGTGAAACTGGCTGACCACTCCTCATAGATTTAAGAGGGGCTGATGAATGAGGAAATCTGTGTGGAGCCTGTGTGGAGATGTGGTCTTTTACACTAAGCTCCCCAGCCCCTGTTCCATCAGGGAATGAATGAATGAATGAATGAATGAATGAATGAATGAATGAAAAATCATTTCACTAAGCACCTACTTTGTGCAAACCACTATACAAAAGCAGAGAGTCACCCACATGTCCAAAAATATATATAGCAGCTCTTTTTGTGGTGGCAAAGAATTGGAAATTGAGGGGATGCCCATCAGTTGGGGAATGGCTGAACAAGTTGTAGTATATGAATCTAATGGAATACTATTGTGCTATAAGAAATGATGAGCAAATGGACTTCAGAAAAACCTGGAAAGATTTGTGTGGACTGATGCTGAGTGAAGTGAGCAGAACCAGGAGGATGTTGTAAATATTCCCCTTATTTCTCAGCCAGATTTGCCAAAGCTAACTGGAGCCTCTGGGAATCTTACAAGGTACTTCCAACTTCCAGGCAGAATTTTTCTCTCAGGAATAATAACAATCCTCTCTCCAACAGTTCCAGTTCTCCCTAACAGCGTTGCAGAATGGGAACATGCCTGGTTGGCAAACCTACTCTTGGCTCTGCTCGGCTTCCCTGGGATAGGTTGTAAATTCATTGTGAGCAGGGATTGTTTCATTCTTTGTATTTGTATCCTCAGGGCCTAGCACAGTGCCTGCCCCCTCCTACCACACTCATTGATTGATTCACTGATACTGTCCTAGAGGTATAAGCTAAGCAAATTCCAAAACCCAGCAGTAAGAATTTGGAAGGCCCATCTTACTGTCAGCCACAAACACTTTCCCAAATCACCGGCTCATAGGATTATCAGATTTAATGTAAAGCTAGGAGGAAGCTGAGTTGTCATATATTCTAAAGTACAGTGGTGCTGGAGCCAGAGGATCTGAGTTCAAATTCCAGCCCTGCCTGTGTGACCTAGGCAAAGTCCATCTCCTTCTCTGGCCTTCTTAATTGTGAAATGAAGGGATTGGACTAGAGGACCCCTGAAATCTCTTCCAGCTCTGAATCTATGGTCCTCTCCTTTCGTTCTAACTCCCTCATTTAATATTTTTATTGATGTTTTTGTTTCCCTCCCCTATCCTGTGAACCTTCTCTTGTAACAATGGTTTAAAAAGAAAGGGAGGAGGGCAGCTAGGTGGCCCAGTGGATAGAGTACTGGCCCTGAAGTCAGGAGAACCTGAGTTCAAATCTGGCCTCAGACCAAACACTTGACACTTAGTAGCTGTGTGACCCTGGGCAAGTCACTTAACCCCAATTGCCTTAAAAAAAAATAAAAAGGGAGGAAAAAGAAATTTCCAACTAAACAACACATCAGCCGAGTTTGACAGTTTATGAGATGTTTAACACCCATTATCCCCAATCTCTACAAAGAAGGGAGGGAGGGAGGTACATTTTCTCATCTCTGTGCCTTCATTTTAGAGACAGAAGCTCAGTGACACCCTAAGGAGATGTTCCCACAGGAATGCATGTCGACTCAAGGCCCAGAAGTGGTATCTGAGACCCCAGGAATTCAGAAGAAAGCAGTACTTGGAAAAGATGGGGAAAAGTCACCTTCCCCCCAGTGTGGTACCCACCTGTGTTGGAGCTTCTAAGTTCCATACCCTTGGCTGAAACTGATGTACTAATGGTCAGCCACCATTAGGGGCACACAATTCACTTCCCCAACACACACACACACACACACACACACCACACACACACACACACACACACACACACCCTTAAGAAACCTATCACAAAAATACAGCCTTTCTCCCCCTGCCTTCTCTCTCTCTCTCTCTCTCTCTCTCTCTTTTTTCAGCCAAAGACAACGTTCATTAAAGATTCTCCATGTTGGCCAGAGTCTTAAGGAATCTGAACATTTGTGACCCTGGTATTGGCTAGATTTTAAGAAATCTGAGCCCCTCTGCCTTATCTTGAAGGCAATCAAAGTGTCAGAGGATCTGGGTTCAAATATTGCCTCTTAGCTTAGGCAAGTCACTTAACTTTCCTGGTCTCAGTTTCCTTGTTTGCAAAAAGATGGGTTTAGACCCGATAGCCTCTAAGGTCTTCGGTGTTAGATGAGTGATCCGGAGACATTAGACTCGTGCTACTCTGAAAGCCTGGGGCTGGCCTAGGCTGTAGAGATTTTCCTGAATCCTCTCTCCATAATTGAGCACTGAGGATAGACAATGGACAATGAAATCTATGGATCAGGAAAACTGGCAGGATGGAGGCATTGGGGGGGGTGGGAAGAGGAGGAGGGGGAATGAAACATTTACCCCCAATAAGTTCAGAGACAAAACTTCCCCATGTCCCTCTCAGCCCCTCTGGCCACTCCAAACTTCATGGCAGGGATCAGGGAGGGGGGGAGGGGCCAGCTTTAGATGGAGGCAATCCAAAGAAGGAGGAAGGAAGCAAAAATGGTAGGGCAGGAAATGACTCCCTGATACCCTCTATAAATCACCTGGGGAGGGGCAGGAGGGAGGTCTACTGGGAGACCAAAGGCAGCTCAGGAAGGGGAGGGAAGGGCTTTCCTCTGGGGCCACTGGACTTGGGTTATTTCATGCCTGGTCCTGATTAGAGAGGATGAGGAAGAGGGGGAGAGGAGAGGCTAAAGGGGTTGAGGGGTGTGGGGAGAAGTAAGGAGGAGGATGGTACAGAACAAGGCTGCTTAAATGAAGCTGCCTGATTAATACATCCAAATTTGGGCCTCTTGAGCCTACTGAGGCTACTGGCCACTAAGGCACTCTGTTACAGACCCCTGATAATACAGGTTTATTATTATCTGAAATTCAGAGAAAAAGAGGTCAAAATCAGTAACTCCCCCCTCCTTCCAATATCACACAGATGTGCTGTAAAAGCCCAATAGAAGAGAATAAGCCTGAGACAAACCCCTAGCACATAGCCTCCCTCCAAAAGGGGCCCCACCATATTGAAATTATTTTACCAAGATCTCCCTTAATGGATTCATTTGTGACAGAAGGGCTCCATGCTGACATAGAATAATACTGTCTCTCTTCTCTTTTGGAGACAGAGGATGTAGCTACAAATCCTGCCTCTGATACTTCGATCAATCAATAAAAATTTATTAAATGCCTATGTGTCAGTCACTGTGCTAAAAGCTAGGGATACAAGAAGAGGCAAAAGACAGTAAATCAGACCTTGCCTTCAAGGAGCTCATGATCTGAACAAATGCAAACAAACACGTCCAAAACAAGCTGAATACAGGACAAAGAGGACATAGTTAATACAGTGAAGGCAGTAGAATTAAAGAGGGGTTGGGGAAGGCTTCCAGTAAATGATGGGATTTTGGGTGAGACTTAGAGGAAGCCAAGGTATGACCTTGGGCACATCATTTGACCTTTCTGAGCCTCAATTTCCCCCTTGGTAAAACGAGGAGGCGGGATTAGATAACCTCGAAAATCTCTTCCATCTCTAAATCTATGATTTTTCTCACTGTCCCCAACAAGCTAGGACCCCTTCCACCCAATAGTAAGTAGAGCCTCATAAATCCAGGCTACCAGCCTTTCTCTAACCCTTTCTCTGCTCTTCTATCACTAGCATCCAGGAAGACCCAAACTTCAGACCTTATACCTACAAACACTTACTTCTCTCTACCCTCCCCAATTTAAAAAAAAAAATTAACCATTTTGTTAAAATTAATGCCCTCAACCCTGATACCAGGAACCCTCCCTTAGAACAAAGAAAAACTACTCATCAAAACCAGCCCCGTATGCAATGCAAATGTATGCAATGCTGCACATCCATAGCCCCCCACCTTTCTGCAGAAAGGAGAAGCCTGTTTCATCTTGTTTTCCAGAAAGAAGACTCTTCGTTGCAATTATTCTGAATTCAACTGCCTTTTAGTGTCTTGCATTACTTTTCAATCTGTGTTCATTTCTAGACAGCCACAGAAGGATTCTTGGCTTTTCCAAAATAATCATCGCAGGCACACCATATACCAACATCCCTAGAATATTGACTAGGAAGTAACTTAAGAGATCAAAAAATGAGTCCAGCTTCCTGCTTTTTGTAGATTAAAAAAAACAGGGGTCTAGTTAAATGATATAACCTGTCCACTCATCACACAGCTAGGAAGTGGCAGAGACACATACTCTTCTGTCCCTTCTCCTAGGAATTTGTAGCTTCCACACAGATGATGGGTGGGTGGGGGGAATGGAGGGGAGTGGAGGGGAACGAGCGCATTATAAATCAAAGTCAACCCAACCACTGAGCCTTGCCAGCTTCTTACTCCTTTGGTATGGGGCCTTTTAAGAGGCCCCCAATAAACACACTCTTCATAGGAAGAAGCCGGGCCCAGTAATTGGAGTCTTGATTTCTCCAGTAAAATGTTTACAAAGCTCATAAACTCATGCCTTTATTGGTCCTGGCTCATTCGCTGGATTGGAAGCAGCTCTCAGAGGTGTAATTAAAGCACCTGCTGTTGGCCGACAACACCTAGCTCTGCTCTGCAGCACAGTCCCCTGCTAGAGACCTCAGCACCAGGGAGATCAGGTGTGGGTGTCCCAGCAAAGCTGTGGGGCAGGGCTGCTGCCCTGATAATCACACCAAGGAACCTTCTCACCTCTGTACAGTGCTTCTCACCTTTCAGAGAGCCCTCCCTTTGGTCTTTGGAACGCCGTGAGAAGCAGGCTCCATAGGAATTGTTTTCCCATCTGAGAGAAGAGAAAACGGAGGTTCTAGAGAGATTCTGTGACTTGCTATAGGAAATCATGAAAGTTATCAGCAGAGTCAACAGAGATCTCTTGACTCCTGGACCAGTACTCTGACACACAGCGATGTCTCCCCACCAGCTGTGCCCCAGCTGTGTTGCTGGACATTGGCTCTAATCAGGGGGCAGTTCCCACCCAGCCCAGCTGTGGGAGAGCAGGGAAAGTCAGGGGATGGGGTGAAGAGACTTCTATTTTTTCCTTCCCTTGAACCCTGCCCCCCTCAAAAAAATAACAACAACAAAGTGAAGGCCTGGGTTTAGAGTCTAACCCCTAAATAGCAGCTCTGAGGGGAGGCATGGCCTGGTGGGGGGTGGGGAAGTAGCTGGTAGGGGTGGGAGAGTCCCTGGATTTACAAATAGAATAAAAGAATCACAACAGGCCCCACTCAGCCTTGCTCAAAGGAATGATTTATTTATCTGGGGCCTTTGCCTGGATGACCCTGCCCTGGGGAGCCTCTGAATCCTCTTTGTCTGCCCCTGGGCCTCCTCACCTCCCACTCTCAGACCCAAGCCCCTGAATCCTACCCCCTCCTGCTCTCATCAGCTCCCACCCCCTACTCGATCCCTGGGCCCCATTTCTTACACAAAAGCCAACTTTGTCTTTAAAGTGAGCAGCCATAAATCCATGCTTCTTCTGTCCTCTGCCTCCTAAAACAGGGAGCAGAAAAGGAGGGTAGAAAGGGGACTGGGATAGGGGGAAGGGAAGGAAGGTGGTCTGCTTCAGAAAGGCAGCTTCATCAGTGCCCATTGGCCAGTCCAGGGTGAGGGAAATAGGTTGCCTTATGGCCTCATCTTGGCTTTAGATGGACAGCAAAATACATGAAGCAGCTGCTGAGGAGACATAATATGGGGTTCTCCATCTGGCTCTGTGCTAGGTTTTTTATAACACAGAGGGAGTTAAAGCGTCCAATCTTTGGCCAATATTCTTTAATCTCTATAACAAAGAAGCCATTCCCAAGCACCACAGTAATTCACCTTTCTATAGGGCATTAAGGTTTTCAAAGCTTTTTGCACAAAACCTAGTTTGATCTTCACAACAATCCTGTCCTCTTATTGTTGGCCCCATTTTACTGATGAGGAAACTGAAGACAATTTGCAACCTGCCTAGGGTCACACAGCCAGTAAGTAGTCCGTATGATAAGTATAACTTAATAGCTAGGTAGGTATCCATCCCTTTGCCAGACCCTAGGGGTTGCCTGATTCTCACAATCACCGTTATCATTACTACCAGTGTAATCACCACCAACTACTCAACAGAACTTTTTATAGTGTGTGAAGTGTGCTTTATATCCATTAATCCATCAATCAACAAACATTTATGTATCAACCACCTAGTATGTGCCAGGCACTATGATAGACACTGAGGATACAAAGACAAAAGTGAAACAATCTCTGCCCTCAATGAGCTTACATTCTTTTGGGAAAAAGTGGGAGAACATCATACTCCATTGTGTAGGGGTGTACTTTATATAGTATCTTTTTTTTTTTCCTTTTGGTGAGGCAATTAGGGTTAAGTGACTTGCCCAAGTAAATGTTATGTGTCTGAGGTCACATTTGAACTCAGGTCCTTCTGACTCCAAGGCCAGAGCTCTATCCACTGCACCACCTAGCTGCCCATATACAGTATCTTCTTAAAGAAATTTTCATACACTGTCTAGGTGTATACTTTATAATATTTTCTGAAACTCAGATTTGATCTTATCATACCCCTATCCCAGTCCAGTGGGCAGGTGGGTGGGACAACAGAGTGCCAGGCCTGAAGTCAGGAAGACTCATCTTCCTGAGTTCAAATCTGGCCTCAGAGACTTACTAGCTGTGTGACTCTGGGCAAATCACTCAACCCTGTTTGCCTCAATTTCCTCATCTGTGGAATGAGCTACAGAAGGAAACGGCAAACCACTCCTTTATCTTTGCCAAGAAAACCCCAAATGGGGATCACAAAGAGTCAGACATGACTGAAAACAATTCAAC
This sequence comes from Phascolarctos cinereus, assembly GCF_003287225.1. NCBI lineage: Eukaryota > Metazoa > Chordata > Mammalia > Diprotodontia > Phascolarctidae > Phascolarctos > Phascolarctos cinereus. The sequence goes on from NW_027555736.1 coordinate 144,815,406, forward strand.
AACTGAATCCTACTCCACTGGCTCCCTATTACCTCCATGATCAAATATAAAATCTTCTGTTTGTCTTTTAAAGTCATTACAAAGATCCTACCCCTTTCCTACCTTTCTAGTTTTGTTATACCTTACTCCTCTCCACTTTATTCTGACATCCTTCAACACTGGCCTCCTTACTGTTTCTGGAACAAAACTCTGTCTCCCAGCCGCAGGTGTTTTTACTGACTGTCCCCCATACCTGGAACACTGTCTCTCCTCATCTCTGCTTTCTGGCTTCCTTGGCTTCTTTCAAGTCTCAGCTACAGTCCCACATTATGCGAGAATCCTTTTCTGGTCCTCCTTAATCTCAGTGCCTTCCCTCTGAGACTACCCCAAATTTATCCTGTATAGATCTTGTGTGCACATGGTTATTAGTATGTTATCTCCCCTATTAGACTGTGAACTCCTTGAGGGCAGGGACTGTTTGTTTTTTGCCTTTCTTTGTATCCCCAGTGCTTAGCATAGTGCCTAGAACATAGCAGGTCCTTGATCAATACTAGATGATTGGTTATAGAATAAAAAATGTGGAGTATGCCTTAGAGATTGTGGAAGTAAATTATAAGGGGTGAATTGAGCGAAATCTTACAGAATATGTGAGATAACATAGGTAATATAGAATACAATTTATATCATCAGAACCTGTCCCATGGGGCCTCCCCAGTAGCCCTATCCATCATGGCAGCCACCTTCCCAGGCATAACAGGACAGGCAAAAAAGATGTTTCATGTGATCCAGTTGAATGTAAGCTACTTGAAGGCAGGAATTGTTTTCATGTGTCCAGTTCCAAGAACAGTGCCTGGTATACAGCTGGCACTTAAATCAATGTTCATTGAATTGCTTTCAATTGATCCCTTTCCTGAACCTCCAGGTGGCTGGATTTTTAGGGATGGAAAAGAGAAAGAGAGAGGATAGTGCAGGATTGAAGCAACAAAAAGAATTATCTGGAAAGCAAGCCCTTCTAGAAGATCAGCCTAAGAGGATACAACATGGCACCAGGCAATGTTGGATCTGTAAAGGACCTTAGGACCCTTCCTTTTACATATCGCCCAGCCCACACCAGAAGGCTTTGGCAACTTGTGCTCATTGCTGAGAGTAAAGAGAAGTTTCAGAAGTCACAAATTGATCAAGCAGTGCCTGCCCAGAGCCCTGCAGCCCTTCCTGTAGGTTACTGAATTGAAGCTACCCTCAAACCCCAAGGTTATTTGCCACAATAACTACTCCCATTTACATGGCTCTGATTTCAGATCTAAGAAAGACTTTCCTCACAATAACCTTCTGAAGAAGGTAGTGCAAATATTATTAACCCCATTTTACAGGGAAAAAAAACGAGGCACGATAGGGTGAGGCAGAGTGGTATTGTTGTTTCCAACTCTTCATGACCCCATTTGGGGTTTTCTCGCAAAGATATCATAATGGTTTGCCATTTCCTTCTCCAGCTTGTTTTACAGATGAGGAAACTGAGGCAAACAGGGTTAAGTGACTTGCCCAGGGTCACACAGGTGTCAAGCCAGATTTCAATTCAGGCCTTCCTGACTGCAGAGCTGGCATTCTATCCGCTGTGCCCTTTAGCTGCCAGCATAAAGAACAGAGCACTTATCCCATCCTGGTGATGTGTCCATTGTTGGGGTTTTTAGGTAGAAGCTTTCCCTCTGGAGATGAAGCAAGTCTGAAATATCACACAGCAAGAGCTTCCAAACCCTGAATGTAGTTCAATGACAATGACAGGGTAACATTCCTGAGAGAATGTGCACTCAGACCCCCTCTGCCCCTTCCCAAGGACCTTCAGTAGATCCAGGTCTACAATCTGGAACCTCCAAACGCCTTCTGGACATTCCATGCCTATGTCCTGCTCCCATCTTAAACTCAACATGTTTAAGTCTCATCTTCCCCGAAAGGTCAGCCCATGTTCTACTTCCCCATATTTTGAAGGCAAGGAAGCCAAGACACAGAGATGTGAAATAATTCAGGATTTGAAGCAGAATTTGAACCCAGGTCTCCTGACTGAATCTAAACAAGGCATTTTCCAGTATCCTGCCCTGCCCTCTCTGCAGAGATACACACATTTATACACCTACTCAGGCCAAGACCACAAGCACAATTACCCAAGATGCATAGCAACACAGAGATACACACAAACACACACAGAGACACACACAACCATGCAAAGATATGGGCAAGCCTAGGAATGTGCAGAGAGAGCTCCACACCAGCACTGACACACACACACACACACACACACACACACACACACACACAGAGCTCTTCACAGAGCTCCACAGAGCTGACTTCATTTTAATTGAATCCCCTCAGGGTTTTTGGTACAAGGTTTATAGTGCATAACTAATACCGATGAGCAAGCTTGATAAAGGTGGCATTATTACTCTACTAATGGGTCACTTCATCCACAAAGGCTTCCTAATTTATTTGAAAACAGGTTCCTGAGCCACAAGTAATGGGGCATATATACCAGACTGGCTCCCCCCCCTGCCCTTCTCTAGGGCCAGGACCTTTTCAAATGTGAGCAAGTATTATATAGGCTAATCAAAAGCTGGAAACAAACTGTTGGAGCATTGGGGAATGGCTGAACAAGTGCGGCATATGAATGCAATTAGTCCTTATGGCATCCACTGTAAGGACTGGCGACCATGAAGCGTTCAGAGAATTCTGGGGAGACTTGAGGGGAGTGATATGGGCATGCAGAGAATGGAGGAAGAAGAAAGAAATACACACCACCAGGAACAGGGCGAGTACAGTTAAGGCGTACAAATCCCTAAATCTAGTCAGACCCAGCTGTCAATGTTGGTATCCCAGTTGTCAAAGCTAAAGGGCACAGCTCTCCTTTCTTTTAACATGTGATGAACCATGTCCAGGGAAGGTGCTTTGGAGGGGGAACTTCGGCGTTTGTTGTGAAGCCTATTGTGTCCAAACCAAATGTACCCACAAGATCTTTTCAGAGTAAGAAATGTAAATGGGGCACACAAAATGAAAATAAAAGACACTCTAGTACTCCAGTGACCCAAAGGCCAGCTAGGACAACCCCAGCATTTTACAGATGTGGAAGCTAAGACCCAGAGAGGTTAAGTGATTTGCTCCAGGTAACAAAGGAAGCGTCCAGTCCTCTGATTCCAGATATGGCACTCTCTCCACTGTACTTCATATAATTTTATAAATGAGGAAACTGAGGCACAAAGAGGTGGTGACATCCAGAAAGTAGCCTTGCCCAGTGAATGAAACAATTGGGAAGTGAACGAAGATCTTCAGACTCCCAATCCGAGATTCATTCCACTGTACCATAAGAGCTGTCTATGAAATGGTGGTTAAATGAATTGAACCCTGGGATGGCATTGGGAGGCCTGGGTTCTAATCCTGATTTTGCAGTTGTAGCTAGCTGTGGTGGTCATTTTCCTTTGTTGGGACTCAGTTTTCTCATCCATAAAATGGTCATAGATAATCATTGATTTAGAGCTGGAAGGCAACTTGGAAGTTGTCTATATAGAACCCCCTCATTTTATAGGTGAGGCCTAGAAAGGTTAAGTGATTTGCCCAAGGTCACATAGGTAAGTAGTAAAACAGCAGAGCTGCTATTTAAATGTAACGCAACTTATCTCCAAGGTTCCTTATAGTTCTAAAAGTCTATCATTTTAGGTCCCAGAATTCATAGATCATAGATTTAGAACTGCATGAGACCTTAAGGACATCAAATCCAATTCCTCACTTTACAGATGAGGAAACAGCCACAGAGAGTTTAGGGAATTTGCCCAATTGTCACACAGCTAATAAGTGCCCAGATCAGGATCTGAACTATGGTTGTCCTGATTTCAGATCTAATGTCTTCTTGGCTATGCCATTCTGCTTCTCTTGGGAGGCCAGGTACCAGAAATAGATGTGGGAATGCAGGCCCGTTCAGGCCAGATCTAGGAGTACAGGTCTGGGCATTCTATGGGGTGAGCATTGGAGTTGGGCCAAGAGGGAAGTAGCCAGGCAGGCAGTCACCTGGGATGTCATAAAGGACAGAGGAGTGTGGTTTACATCCAGAGTTTTCCTAAAAGCTACAAAAGCCTTACTTTATATAAATGCAGGTATTTTAATGCCAGAAATTTCCATTTTCCAAAGCCATTGGTTTTCATTTTCTGACCATCAGTTACAGCTTCGGTCAGTTATAGAGAAGGCTGGAAGGCCCTCGGGGACAGTAATGGGAAGGCAGAGGGAGAGGTGGTATCATTTCCAAGCCTGGCCTGGGGCTTGGTTGGGCAATGAACCTGCCTCCAGAGGCTCTATTCTCTGGCCCACAAACACCAAAGGCCTCCAATTTTCTTTAACAAAAATGGGAGCTATCCCACCGCATCTCATCACTCTGCCCTTTTTATTAGCACACAAGATCCCCCTTATCCTCCGGAAAGGGGACTTGTAAGGAGTGGGGATGGGGGCGGGGGCTGGCCTGGAGCTATTAAGTAAATTGCTTGCACATGAATGTCTGTTCCTTTCAACAAGGGAATGAAGCTTATTGGGGATTTGTAGGTCCGAAGGCATCCTAATGTAGTGAAAAGAATGCTGACTGGGGCATCAGGAGCACTCAGATTCTAGTCGTGGCTCTCCTATCATCTAGCTGTGTGACCTTGGGCAAATCAGCCAACCTCTCTGAGTCTCAGTTTCCTTAAAGAGGTGCTTGTAGTAGACGTTTTCGGAAGTCCCTTCCCATGCTAAGATTCTAAGACTTTAATGAGAAATGCAACGATTTTCCCACCCACATTTAGAGGCTTCCTCACACCATACCAGAAACTTCTCAAGTCCCCTCTTATTCTCACAGGAGAACTCAACTCGGGAGTCGCTGTGCTATCAAGATACCCAACCTCGAGGTCAGGAAAAACAAAGATACAGATATAAAATCCTCAGTGGATAGAATGCTGGGCTTCGAGTCAGGAAAACCTGAGTTCAAATCCAGCCTCAGACACTTACTAGCTGTTTGGCCCTGGGCAAATCACTTCACTCTGTTTGCCTCAGTTTTCTCATCTATAAAATGAGCTGGAGGAGGAAATACAAATCACTCCAGTATCGTTACTAAGAAAACCGAAAGTGGGGCCACAAAGAGTAGGATACGTCTGAAAAATGACTGAGCAACAGACCCTTAGCTCTCTTCACATTATACCCACTATGCAAGACTGGTCTGACTTCACCTTTCAAACTCACAGGTACACATTCATTCTAGAGGAGCCTTTGCTGGACTAGAACTCTTAACACCACCTTTCGTAACACCTCCTTCAGCATTTTTTTCACAGGATATATTCTAATCTAGAAGTTCCACAGTCATGTACAAGCAATTTACTGAAAATCCATTTACTTAGTAGTAACCCTCTCCCCTCTGTTATGGGGAGGGGGCAAGGAGTCTCCCTAAAATTTATAAAAGCTCAACTTTTACCACCGGGCTTGGAACATGTTTCTTCTTAAGGCCAAATGGGCAAAGTCAATCCTGGGTCCCAATGTCTACCAACCTGCACCCCATGTTTAGAATCTGACAATGCAGCCTTCACAAAATCCCAAGAGAAAGTTGGTAGCACTGCCCAGAACATTAACTCTTTTACCCCACTTAGGCATACAAATTAATTTTCCAGGAGACAGTATTCTCTTCAACCCTTTTCCCTTCCTCTTACCTTCTTGTCCTTGAGCTCCTAAACCGAAGGGTTTAGTAGTACTGTAGAATTGCAGTGCATTGGGAAGAGCAATGGAATCAGGAGACTCGAGTGGCAAGGACATTGGAATCCTTACTTACCCACTATGTGAGCCTGGGCAAGTCACCAACAGGTCTGAGCCTCAGTTACTGTGTCTATGAAATGGGAATGACACTAGCACAGCTGTGCTAGTGTCTTACCTCTAAGGAATCTAGGTTCAATTTATCCAGTTTATATGTGGTTTGCTCATAGTTGTTTCCATATTGTCTCCACATTAGGCGGTGAGTGCCTTAAGATCTGAGGCACACAGGAAGTACTTAATAAATGCTTATTGACTGACTGACCACCTAGCTCACAAGATTGTTGGGAGGAAAGTCCTCTAGAAATGTGAGCTATTATAATTATTTCTGTGCCAGGTCACTCGGTGGGCACTATCTGAGCTCCCTTCAGAAAAGGCAGCACCAGCCACTGAGGGGGCACCTGGCAACTCATACACCCACAATCCAAGAGCCTCAGTGTCGGTGGTGGGAGCCCCAGGAGGCAGTATGAGCGATGGCAGTGGTCTGACTGCAAGCCCAACGAAACGAGGCAGAACGCACGCTGGAGGAGTGAAGCTGAGCCCCAGCTGGGGCCCCCAGAGTTCAGGCATTCAGATGGCAGGCAGGGTCAGAGCCCCTGGCCTCGGGGCCATGAGAGAGCTGCTCAGAGGAAGAAGAGGGGCCATCTGCTCCAGACTCCTCTAGAGGTCACTGCTGTGGGTCAAGCTTCCCCACCCCCACTCCTCACTCTCCCTCGTTCCCTCCTTGCCCTCTGACTCCTGGGACTGAAAGGAAGAAAGCTCCCGCCTGCCGGAGCCCGATGAAAGTGGGACCCTGATAGCGGACGACAGGCTGCAAAGGCTCTAAGCAAAATCAGCCACATGCTCTCCCCCTCCCCAGTTAAAAGGAGCCCGGCTCCATTTCACAGCTCTGTGGGACTCAGCAGTGCAGAAGGAAATGGGATGGGGAGCTGAAGGGGAATTAGGGTGAGACATATTGAGTACTAGGACAGCATTGCAAAGGAGCTCGGCTATCCCTAGGACCAGAAAGAGAAGAACCGGAGCTGAGAGATGCGCTGTGCCCCAAAACACACGCACACACACACACACACACACACACACACACACACACACACGCACGCACGCACGCACATACATGCACACACACGCACACACCAATGCAGAGGGGAGGCTGATTTGCAGCCAGGGGAAATATCGCTGGTTCCCACCAAGCCACTGCCCCAGTGGGGCCCCTTTGAAGTGCCCGGCAGCTGCACACCCCAGCACCAGGCGACTAATCCCAGCCAGACACGGGGCGTTCTCCTCCCCACCCGCCCCCCTCCATCCGCGAATAGCAATAGTGTCTTCGATGAATAGCGCTGGCTAATTACCTTGTTCGCACCACCGCGGGTGAATGAGAGAATCCGCCATTGTGCTAGGCAAATGGAGAAAATAAGCTGGCCATTGTCCTCCAAAGCCAAACGAGGGTTTGATGTCGCTGTCGTTAGAGAGATACCATTTCCCTTCCCTCCTGTCCCCTCTCCCATCTGAAATCCACCCCCCCCTCCCATCCAGGCGCAGGCTTTCCCCTGAAAAGTGCTGCTATTAGTTGCTTCTGCAAGGAGATGAGGCGCTAAGAAGGAAAATGAGGCGGCTGCTCCTGAATCCCCTAGAATGAATTCTTATGCAACCATTCTTATTCAATGAGAAACATTCATTCAACAAACAATTCATTCCACAAATATTTACTGAATGCTCACTATGTGCCCTCAAACGCAGTTCTGCCTCCTCCACCCCCACCCCTACCCCCACCCATCCCTCATACCCACGTCGGCCCCACAGAGCCCAGAGATCTCCCTCAAGTCTATTCAGTTCAATTCGGCATTTACTAAGTCCGTAATACATTCCAGGCTCTGGGGTTTCGGTACTGACTAGCTGATGTCAATGTTATTTCTCCATGTAAGCTTCTTGTGGGCAGGACTTGTTTCATTCACTGAATGTGTATCACTAAAAGCTAGCACAGGGCCTGGCAACTTAATAAATGCTTGTTGAATGAATGAAAATGAAAATCCCTGTCCTCAAGGAGTTATAATCTAGGAGGAAAGCAAGATGGTAGAAAGGAAAGTGAGCTAGATTTCAGTCCAGAAGATTTGAGGCTCAAATCTCAGCTCTGCTACTGACTCCCTATGTAACCATCAGCAAAGTATGTAACATTATTAAGCCTCAGTTTCCTCATCTGTAAAATGAAGGAGAAGGTAAGGTAAGGAATACTAGATAATACTGAAGTCCCTTTCAGCTCTAAATCTATGGTGATTTGCTTTAACTGTTTTATATATTCAATTTTTAGTTTAGGGATCATCTTTTTCTACATTGCTGGATACAGAGCAGTACAATACCAAAGACAAGAAACACTTAAAATATCTTAGGGTTTAGGGTCAGGGGCACGTAGAAATGGACCAGGTACGGGTTGTGGCAGATATCAAATCTATCAGCTGTAACATTATATAATTCTCCACCTCTACCCCCAGGAATGCAGAATATACAGGCAGAATAAGCAGCTACCTATAAGACAACTTTGAGTTCAAATGGGGCCTCAGCCATTTACTAGCTGTGTGTGACCTTGGGCCAGTCACTTAACCCTATTTGCCTCTGTTTCCTCATTTGTAAAAATGAGCTAGAGAAGGAAATAATGAACCACTCCATTATCTTTGCCAAGAAAACCCCAAATGGGGCCACAAGTTGGACACAACTGAAAAACAGCTGAAAACTATGAACCAACTAATCCCAAAACTCTAGTTAAGGAGGCAACATGTTGAAGTAGAATTAGCACTGAATTTATGGTCAGAAGACCTGGATTTAAATCTAGGCTCTCCTGCTTACTATCTATATGGCCTTGATATCTATGCTAGGATTCAGAGTTGGAAGACCTGGGTTCAAACTCTGATTCTGCCATCAGCTATGTGACCCTGAGCAAGTCTCTTCTTTGGGCCTCAGTTTTCCACCATTATAAAATGAAGAATTTGGACCAGATGATCTTTAAGATCCCTTCCAGCTCTAAAAGTCTGTGATTCTAAATCACTTAGCTAATCCCAGCCTCAGTTTCATCATCAGTAAGATAAGAGGGTTGAGTGGTCTACAAATCAATTAATAAACATTTACTGAGTGCCTACTGTGTACCAGGCCCTGTGATAGATATTAAAGGCACAAAGGAAAAAAAGAATAAGAAAAAGAAAGAATCTGTCCTCAAGAAGCTCACAGTCTATCAAGGAAGACACCATGGCTTAGATAACACAACATACATATGAAATAAAATACAAAGTAATTTTGGGGGCAGCACTAGCCACTAGGAGAAGGGTGCATGAAAGCCCTCCCAGAGGAGGTAGAGTTTGACTTACGTATGCCTTGAAGGAAGGATTCTAGGTAACTAAGTCAAGAGGAAGGGGATTTTCCCCACATGAAAGCAGGGAGACCTGAGATCTAATGTTAGCTAGGAGGGAGCAGCACATAGGCCCATTTGATTAGAATGTAGAGTCTGTGGAGGAGCGTGATGTGTTGTGTTCCTGGAAAGGTATGCTGGAGTCCAATTACGAAGGGCTTTCCAAGACAAAAGAGATTTGCATTTTATCCTAAATGCTGCAAAGATTCATTTGAGCTTTTTGAACAGGAGACTGGAAGGGCCAGATTGAACATTTAGACTATCACAAAGGTCTTTCTTCATTCAATATCCTCGGGAACCTAGCAGGGTGTTACTTCTCCCTTCTTTTTCCCATTACCAAAAAGCAAAAGCAAAACAAACCATGAGAATCTACTTCAGATCTTTGGGGACATACAGACAGAAGGAAAGTATTGTTGGCCTAGAAGTTTAAGGTTTTAAGTAGGAACCTTTTCTTATATTTCTCAATACACATTTCTTAAGATGTTGGATTTCCTGCTTTGGAGGGAAGATATTGACTATCTGTATGGGGTACAGAGAGCTATTCAAAGAGCCGGAAGGCAGGTTTCTCCTCCCTGAGATATTTGTCTATGGTCCTATATGCAACAGAATTGAACTCAATTAACAAATATTTACTGAACACCTGAGTGCCCAACCCCAGGGTGGGGAGTAGGAGGAAGAAGAGAAAGAGGGAGAAAGCACTCTTGGAATTCATTAGACTTAGTTGGAGACATATGAACAATTAAAGGTTAATTTAAGTCTGACTAATTAAGTGGTAGATTGTATAGCACACAGCCAATATCTACCAGTTCAGAGAAGGGAGAAACCAGCATGGGTTAGAGCTACAGTGTCCAGCTCAAATAGAAATGGGGTCACTAATCCAGATATAATGATCCCTGCAGGACACATATTGACTTAATTTCTAAATGTGCTATTATCTATGTTTCATTGTTTTCTTATTTATTTTTGTTAATTATTTCCCAATTACATTTTAATCTGATTCAGGAGTATTATGGGTCAGATGTGGACTGAGCTAGAACAGTCAGAGGCTTTATAGAGTGACTGGGCTTCAAGGGATGCCTAAGTATTCAGATAAACAAAATACAGAGAAAATTCATTCCAGGTGTGTGGGGGCAGGGGGTAGAGAAAGCATAATATGTGGCCTGATGGGTCATCAGTGAGTTAGACTGTCCTGACCACAATGAGAGAGGAATGTTGGAGAGTAGTGGGAGATGAGGGTGGAAAACAAGAGTGGGGCCCACATTATAGAGGGCCTTGAAATCCAAGCAGATGGGGCAGTTAGGTGGCACAGTGGATAGAGCACCAGCCCTGGAGTGGAGGATCTCAGTTCAAATCCAACCTCAGACACTTAACACCTACTAACTTGTGTGATCCTGGTTGAGTCACTTAACAGCCACTGCCTGCCTCCAAATAAAGAAAAAAGAAATCCCAGCAGAAAGGTTTAGACTTGGTGTGGTAAGCTCTGAGTAGCACTGAAGTTTCTTGGACATAAGTATTATCTGTCTGACAACAGTGTGGAAGAAACAACAGAACCAAACTATGGTGTAGGAAAAGAAATCTTTCTAGGGGTAAGAGACATCATGTCACACTGGAAAGAACACTGTATTAGGAGTCAGAAGACCTAGTTTTAAGTTGACGTTGCATTTCTTATTGCTTTGTTACCTTGATCAAGTGACTTCACCTGTCTGTCCCTTAGTTTTCTCATTTGTAAAATGAGGGGGTTAGACTAGATGAGGGGTGGGGAATCTATGGCCAAACTTGGACTGAGTCCAAGCTTTACGGAACAAATTCTCTTATTAACAGAATTTGTTCTGTGAAGTTTGGGCACAGTCAAAGGGCTGAACTTGAGGACCTAGAGTCTTAATACAGAGAAAATTCACGCAGAAGAGAAATGGATCTTGGGAAGGATGTGCCCAGGGAAAAAACAGGGTGGCAGTGGTCTTAATGTAAAAAGTTGTGGAGGTTTTACAAGCTGTTTGATTCTGGGTAAGTCATCTACAGTCTCTGAGCCTCAGCATCCTCACTGCTGTGGAGTAATTCTCAGTGTAGCAATTTCCTCAACACAGCAGCAACTTGTCCTAGAGCTTATAGTCATGGAGAGTTGTCTGGGGCAGTGGGAAGTTAAGGAACTTACCCGTGGTCACCCAGCTAGTGCATGTCAAGGGTAAGACTTGAACCCAAGTCTTCCTGACTTCTAGGAAAGCCCTTTACCCACCCCTTGCAGAGATTAGAATGGAATCATAGATGATAGATTTTAGAATTGGAAGGGACAGAGCATGCTGGTCTCCTTAACTTTCTATGCAGTAGTCTCTCTACTCTGTGACTTCACTAGGAGCACTCTATCCTGAATGTGGGAAATGTTCTCATTATACTACCTTTCCTGACTTTTTATAAGTCTGGGACTTGTTACTACCTCCACATCTTGTGTAATCTCAAGCTTCACATTGCATTTCTTTTGAGGCAGCTGAGTGGTTCAATGGATAGATTTGGAATCAGGAAGACCCAAGTTCAAATTCTGTCTCAGGCATTTACCAATTGTGTGACCCTAGCCAAGTCACATAACAATTTGCTTCAGTTTCCTCAGCTGTAAAATGAAGATAATAATAGCAGCTGTCTCACAGGGGCTGTTGAAAGGACCAAATGAAATCATCTATCTAAAGTGCTTTGCAAACTTTAAAGTCCTATATAAATATTAGCTATTATTATTATTATTTCCTTTATTGACAAGTGGCAAAAGACCTCACTAGAATCATGTAAAAATAGAAGCTCTTGTCTAACAATGAGGCAGAGATCATAGAGAGTCCCCTGGGAGAAGGCAAGGCCTATGTACCACATGTGGACCACCCCCTCTCCAGATGCAGCTTCCTTTAGGGAGGACAAAGAGGGGTGCCTAGGTGCTAACAAGAAGAAGAAGCTTGGAGCTGGGAGAAAGATGCCTGCAGAAAAAGAAAAAGGAGAAGAGGGAGGGGACATTCATTCCCTTTGAGGAGCAGCAGAGTGTGAAAAGACTTAAAATTTGGGCTGGGGCAGGGGAGTATCAAAGTTTGAAGTTTCCCCCACCAAGCCATTCACAGCATCACTATTTCTGTTTGGCAGCACACATATGTGCCTTCATGGCACAGCAATGCACAGAAGGCTTGAGTCTCTGTGGTGTGTATTTATATCCAACCAAAGGGCCCACAACCAGAGGCCACGAGCTGCCCTGTTCTTACAGGCAGATTGTGAAGGAACAGAGCTTGAGTGAAAACTAAGGACTCAGCCCTAGTTCAGGGTGAGCTTCTCCTCCATCTGCCCCACCCCCCTCAGGTCTCAGAGCTGAGAGGAAGCCAAGCAAAGGACCAGGATTCCAAAGCCTAAGGTTGAAGGTCAGAGGCCATCTCCCCTCCTATCCTCAACCCAATGGGTAAGACAGGGCAAAAATCTCCAGCCTTGTCTGACGAAGGAACCAAATGGTAACCTAAAAGAGACAGATCATTGCTTAGAATAACTTCTGCCACTATTGTTACTTGCTACTGGGTGATGCTGGAAGACAGAAATAAAACTGATGAGCCAGAAAAATGGTCCTGCAGAGACAGAATGGCAGCAAGTACAACTTCAAGACAAAATCAAATGGCACAAATAGAAACTGAGGAAAGATGGGCCAGATACGAGAGTAACAGAAAAAGAGCTCTGGGATTCATGGTTTGCTTCCTAAAAACTGAATGAGTCATCAGTAAAGAGCTACTATGAAAAATAAACCAACATGGGATATGATCAAAATAATATGATATGAAAAACCTGGAAACCATTCCTTCTGGTGTGCTCAGCATAACTCTGAGTCTTAGTATTAAGTCTAGTTTGGGTTACTCCACTTCAAAATGAGGTACAAGAATGTGCAGGAAGAGTGACCAAAATGATCAGGCGAACAGAGAAAGTTCTGAAAAATAAAGCTAGAGGAATAAGAACTGTTTAACCTGAAGAAGAAGGAGTTAAGAGGTGACTTCAGCACTGCTTTGAAATATAACAATTTTGTGGTTGATGTTCTTCAGTTATTTTCAGTGGTGTTTGAGTCTTCGAGTTTTCTTGGGAAAGATACTGGAGTGCTTTTCCGTTTCCTTCTCCAGCTCATTTTATAGATGAGGAAACTGAGGCAAACAGGGTTAAGTGACGTTCCCAGGATCACACAGCTAGTAAATGTCTGAGGCCAGATTTGAACTCAGGAAAACAATCCTTCCAGATTCCAGGCCTGGCACTCTATCCACTTCACCACTTAGCTCCTCCAGGGTAATAATTACTCTGGCCAAAAAAGACCTTTACAGGTACAGTTAGGTGGTGTAGTGGCTAGAGCAGTAGGCCTGAAGCCAGGCAGACCTGAGTTCAAATCTAGCCTTAGACACTTATTAGCTGTGTGACCATGGGCAAGTCATTTAACTTTTATGTCTCAGTTTCCTCAACAATAAAATGGGGACAATAATAGCATCTACCTCCCAGGGTTGTTGTGAGGTTCAAATGAAATAATATTTGTAAAGTTCTTAGCACAATGCACTTAACAGATACTTGTTTTTTTCTAGCATGATTTAGTGGAAAGAACTCTAGGTTTGGAGTCAGAAGATATGGCTTTTTTTCTTTGCCACCTATGTATCCTTGAGGAAATACCTTCATTTGCAGGGAATCCAGTTTATCATCTATGAAAATGAGGGGATGATCTCTAAGATCACTTCCAAATTAAAATTCCATCATCTATAAGTAGGTGTGTGGAGAGCTCCAAGTTGCTCTTCTCTATATGTGACATGCTGACGAAGAGGGAATGGATTTAAATGGAGGTCAAAGATGTTGGTTGAAATGAATGAGGATCTTCTTGCTAGAAAGACAAGGTAATAAAGGAGCCTACGATTTTGAAAGTTTGAGGGTAGCAAGGATAGTACCTGCCCAAGAGATGGGAATGGGTCTGGGGAAAGACTCCCATCTGCTCTCTGAATGAATATATTATTAACAAAGACTAGAAAATAGTTAAATCAAGATTAAAGGTCCCCCTCTCTCCAAAGGTTGGACACAGTCTATGGCTACAAAGAGTTAGAAGCATTTTGAAATGGAAAGGAGAAAGATGAAGAATAAAAACACTTGGGGATACAGATTCTCTAGGAAAACAGAAATTCTCGATTTCCTACGTGTATAAGACTGAGCAGAGGAGCTGGCCAACACCCTGAGGGGAAAAAAAAAGGGAAAAAAAAAGAAAAGTGTATTGTATTTATAGAAATTAATAAAGAGTTTCTTCTACAACTCAAAAGCTGGTCCAAGTTTTCTTTTGGTTTGGGGGTAGAAAAGAAGAAATTGAGTAAGGGATCAATTTTTTAAAAACTGTTGATTAATAGAGGGTTGTAGAATTGAACTAATGCAAAGATAAGGAGTTCAGAGGGGAAACAAAGGCACTTGGGACTGGAGAGGTCATGAAGGAATTTGAGCTGGGCTTTGAAGAATGGTGTGGTGGAAATACGTGTTCTGTGAAAATACCTTCTACAATGTATTCATTGATGATTTTTCAATAGAGTTGATAGTCACCTTCTTGAAGTCAGAGAGTTTGAGAAGAGATCTACTGCATTAATCAACCAACAAGTGGAAACACCTTGAACTGGACTTCTGAAGACCCAGGTTCTGCCTCCAGTTAGCTGTATGACCTTGAAGTCTTTCCTCTAGGCAGCACCATCATGGACTAAGGGACCTCAACGGCCATCTAATTGAACTCCTTCATTCCCCAAATAAGAAAAGTGAAGCCCAGAGAGGTTAAGCCACTCAATAAAATCGCAAAGATGGTATGTGGTAGAGCAGTAATTTGAACCCAGATCCCCTAACTCCAGATTCAGTGCTCTTTCCACTGTACCAAGCTTCTCAGTTTCCTCATCTGTAAAAATCATAGGAACACAGATTTAGGGCTGAAGGGGACCTCAGAGGCTAGCTAGTGCAACCTCAATATTTTGGAGTCGAGGAAACAGTTTTTTTTTTCAGGGAAATTGTGATTTGCCCAAGTTCACTCAGATAGATACTATCCAGAGGCAGGATTTGAACCCAGGTCCCGTGACTTGGGCATCTTTGGTCCCTTTAAGCTGTGATCCTATTATTTCTTTTAGCTCTAACATTATACAGCTAAGCCCTTCCTCTAAATATTTTTAAGGGCCTAATGAGTTCTCTGCTTAGGACCGCGTGAAGTGACAGTACTTTCCCACTTTCTAGGAAGTGGAATTCTTTCCTGGAAATACTCACCAAGGGATATTGGTCAAGGACAATTTTGACAATTCCTCTCCCTAATATTCCATGATCTATAGTAGTGTTAGCCCAGCTGCCCCTCAATGTACCTGAGATCCTCTCCAATCCCTCTCTGCCTCTACCTACCAATTCCTTGTTAAAGTGCTTAGGCCTGAGATGGGTAGAGGACAGAAGAGTATATTTCCCCCTATTTTCTATCTGGGAGAAAGGTCTCGTTTTTTTAGAGTTAAAAGTGGTTTACTCTGGCCTCCCTCCCTATCCTCTCCCCACCCCCAACCCCCAACCACACAAACTGACTCACATTGCTGTGTTCGTTGCCTGGATGCTTTTGCATCTCCAAGGCACAGACAGGCCAGCGCTCTCTCTGTCTCTGTTTCTGTCACACACACACACACACACACACACACACACACACACACACACACACACACGCACGCACACAAGCACACACACTCCCGCCCCCACCCCCAGCCCGGGCCGCTATGACTTTACAGCCGCGACACTTGAAAGCGTCTGTTCCCGGCCGATCCATGGAGACTGCGCGGCGCGGGGGTTAATTGAATGCACATTGATTCCACTGTGGAACCTCTCCAGAAGAAGCCGCGGCTTTCTTTCATTGCTTTCCCCACCCCTACCCAACCTCCGGATCGGGTCAGCGATAGTAGGTTGGGGCTGGAGGAAGGGGAAGAGGGAAGAGGGTAGGAGGAAAGGGCACTTCTCATCCTTGCCTGAACTCCCCACCCTAGTGTGATGACTCCAGGTGGGAAGCTTCCTCTTCCACTCCCCCCCAAAAAATACATCGCTGGATTTCCACCGACCCTTCCTCACTGTCCCCCAATCAATCCTCTGAGTTTCCCCCATCCCTCGTCCCGGATCCTCAGGAAGCCCAGCTCAGCGCAGCGCAGGGAGTGTGCCGGTGGTGTGTTCCTTTCCTCTGTGTGTGTTTGGGGGTGAGGGGGGTGGGGAACATTCAGGACGGGAGGGAATTAATTTTCTGCAAAGAGCTCCTTCCCCAGCTCCCAGCCCTCTCCCCACCCCCAGCCTGCTTACAATTGCAAATCCCCCGCTGCACAAAGAAACTGGATTGTAATGAGCTCCGTGCTTGGGGCAGGGGGCTTGTTAGAGCCCAAGTCCCCGGTCTGTACCGTAGGGAGAGCCAAGAAAAGGTTCATCTGAATCATAAAACTCCAGCCCCCGGCCGAGTATGACGCCCGAGTAGCCCAGGCCCCACTTGCTCCCTCTGGACATCTGCCTAGAGAAAGGAGCCGGGCTGGAAGGAGAGGCACAGAGGGCCTAAGCGACAAAGGAAAGAGAGAACACAACAAAGGAGCAGGCTGATTGTTTGTTTGCAAAACTTTGAGCTTCAAACACTAAATAAAGAAAGAGACCACGAGGTTCGAATTCTGGAGGGAGAGATGCTTACTGAGACAGAGAACAGAAAGGGAGAGAGGGAGAAATTCCTGCTAGATAGAGAAAAGAAATATACAAGGCAAACCAACAGAGATGAGTTGGAAATTACCATTTAAAAAAGTGATTTGTGCGGAAGTGAAGCACAAGCTAGAAGAACTAGGATGGGGAAAAGGTCACTTTTCCAGGCCTCAGCATCCTTCTCTATAAAATCAGAGGGTTGGATTAGATCATCTCTAAGGCACCTTCCAGCTCTGGTGTTTTGTGGTTCTACTCTCTTAGTCAAAGCTTTACTCTTCCCATGGACTGGAATAAACTACCCTCCCCATTTCCTGCCACTTGAAACACTTGGAATCTTTTGAGATCTGTCTTAAATGCCATCTTTCCCATGAAGTCTTCCCTAATCTTTTTTCCCTCTCCAGATCAGAAGTAATCCTTTTTTTCTTTCAACTCATAATACTTGCTTGTACCTCTTAGACATTTTCATAGATTGTATTATAATTAGTCAAATCAAGATATATTTGTCGAGTCTATTGTGTACAAGGCACTACTAGGAACTGCAGACATAAAAGATGAAAATATGAAAAAAATAGAAATACCCATTGGTCTCTGTCCTCAAAAAGCTTAAGATTTTACTGGGGACTCAATCATTACAACAACTTATTCTCCTCCCACTCTCAACCGAATAGTAAGCTCTTTAAAGGAGGGAGATTATAGCCTTATCGTACTCATTTGTGTATCCAATTAATGTTTGTAAAATTTAATTGAAGCCTCAGGATGGCTCCTTATATCCAAACTGCAATAGACTGGGGCTGTCTTGTTTTTCTCAGGTTCTGTACACTATCCCATTCCAGTCTCTTTTCTCAGGGCCTACCTTCACCTAAGCCATCTCAGAATGATTCTAGTATATCAAAGACTGGTGGGCTTACCCCCTTTAGATCTCTACCCAGTCCCCCAGTTCTAAGTAGAGACTTAGATTTCTATTGAGAAGTGTCAAGACTTGAAAGAGATAACGTTATCCTTTGGGTAAGAAGATACATAATGCCTACCAGAAGCCAGCCCTGTCTTTGGGTCACAGATATCCAACTCACTCCTACCCCAAATGAGGGGAAAAACTGTTTCCTATTCTCCAAAGTGGAAACCGAAGAAAGAATGGTTAAGCGATAAAACCGGGGCTCCTACCTCACAATATACTTTGCTTCCTCCTATTATTTTGTACTCTCTAGCTATGTTTGTGTCTTGTCCTCTCACCACACTTACCAAATTCCATGAGGGCAGGTAACCCTATCTTACTTAAACTGTGTTAAAAGTCCCCACGGGCCTAACAGGGATCTGAAAGCAGTAGGCTTTTAATAAATGTGTTTAACAAGCAAACTGAGCTGAACTAGAACTATAAAGTATTCTGATTTTCAGCTCGGAGCTTTTACTATTAGGGGATCCTGCCCCACTGCTAAGTACCCTCTGGGCACTGGATGAAGAGCCCAGCTCCTTTACCTTGATACCACCTACCATCTCACGTACACACGCAATTGACACTTTGGGGCTTTTTAACGCACCCTGTGGAAAGGGGGCGTGACCTTACTGGGGCTCTAACCTCTAGGAGGATAGAAATGGAGGTGGGGAGGGATTTGTGCCGAAATCCTGACTGAGGTATACTCAAGGCAACTAGCTTAGAGCCAAAAACACAGCCCGTCACAATACCCCCCGGGCTATGGCTGGGGCTTCCAAGGCTAAACTTGCAAGCGAGTCGGGGAAGCTCAGGGAGTGAGGGGAGTGTCTTTGACACTCTGGGGCCACCGGTTTCCAGTCCCAGGCGGGAGCAGCCTGGCCCTGTCACGTGTCCCAGGGATTAGCTGCCTTGGAAACAAAGGCACTTAGAGAGTCAGCTTGGTGGGCATAGATCAGGAACTGGGCGCCTGGGCAGAAACGAAAGCCCCTGGCCGCCCGTGGCCTGAAAATGGGGCTGGGGTGTGGCTAGGCGGGGTTGCTTGTTAGTTCAAGAGCCAGGATCTTGAGTCACAGAACTCGTTCAGTGTTAGAGCAGGTTGACTCCAGTTGGCGGAGGTTCTTAGGCAAACCTCACCCCAACTCTATCTCTGCACACTGCGGGATTCTGGAGCCCTAACATACAGAAGTCCTGGGCTTCCAGTGCCGTGGGCTGTGCAAGTCTTCTGTCACTTGGGACTTAACTCCGGGGCCTCTTCCTCCCTACCCCACCATTCCCTCCGGAAAAAGTGACCCCCGCCTTCTTAGCAGAGAGGGCTAGTTGCTCGGGTTACAATGTTGCCTATGCCTCTCGGCCCATCGTTAAAGCTTCGAGCCCAACTTGAAGTTTGCAAGGTAGAAGCTTCCACATGGTCCCGCGCACCCCGCAAGCTTTGAGTTCCCTTTGGTCTCTGGTCTGGGGCAGTGCTGAAGGTCAGAGGCAGGGAACACAAGTGAAGCGACCTCGTTTACTATCAGCTCCTGATCTCACACCCTTTCAGGGAAGACCGAATTGCGGAGAGTGGTAGAAGGCAACCTCCCTTCCTTCCCTCCCTATCCCCCACTTACTTAGCTTCCCCCACACACCTCCAGGCGAAGAAACCACCCCCCACCCCCACCCCAGGCAAGCTTGTTCCTCTCGTTTGATTTGTTCTGAATTTTCAAACAATGACTAACTAATTGTGACAGATGCAGCGCAATCAGCATCATTATGCAAGGAACAGGAAAGGGGAGAGGAGAATGCTGGGGGGTGGGCAACGGCCTCACTCAGCCCTGTAGATACAACCTCCAGTCTCCGCCTTCCCTCCCCCTTACCTGAAAGTGGTTTGGCAGCCAGCACTAATTGGAGCGCTCCTGTCTCTCAGAGGGATACAGCTGGGCTCACCACGGTAACATAAACTGGGCCAGTGCAACCCCACCGACAGAGTCCTCAAAGACAGA